>NC_140500.1:24854588-25422088 GCF_964271855.1 Acomys minous
TGCACACAGCAATACCTAAACTCGGTAGACTATGAGGACATGAAGTTGGGAGGGCGCAAGGTATAAAAGGCTCTGCATGGAGCTGGAGGGGATATAAGAAGTTGTGACCAAAATATATTATGTACATGTATGAAAATCTCAAACCATATATAAATAAATGAAACTGGCCAAGCACACACACACACACACACACACACACACACACACACAGACGTTAAGACAGAAATAAATAATATAAAGAAATAAAGACAGAAATAAATAATAAACAGAATCTGAGGTAAGATGGAAGGTAAGAAACAGTAACACCTTAGTGGTGCGGGAGAGTTCTGATCAAAAGCTCTGTTGAACTTATCATTGATTGACACACTAATGAGAAAGGAAATGGATGTAGGTTAGAAATACAGCTCAGTTAGTACAGTACGCACGCAAAGCAGAGGTTCATCCCTTGGCACAGCATGAAGCCAACATGGTGGTGCATGCCTGGAGTCCCAGTGCGTCCAGGCCATCCTCCCCCTACAATGTGAATTCCAGTCAGTCTGGAATACATGAGACCCTGTCTCAAAAGAGGATGATTCAGCCAGTAGTCAAAAGCACATACTGCTCTTTGCAAAGAACCTGAGTTCAGTTCCAAGCACCCACTTCAGGTAGCCTATACCTCTATCTCCAGAGGAATCCAACCTCCATTGGCACCTGAATTTGTGTGTACACATTCATGTGCACACACACACAAATAAATCATCTTAAAGGGACTGGAACATGCTAGCCCAATGGAGTAATTTGCACAAAAGAAAGGTTAGATCAATGTTTAACACTTGAGGGTTTTGTTTTTTGATTGTCTCTATTTCTCCTAAAGCTTAAAAAAAAAGAAAAGAAAAAAAAAAGTTAGGAGCTGCACTTTAATCAAGTAATCAAGTCCTAACTGCATGGAGATGAGACAGGAGTACTGCTTGTTTAAGGAGGTTAAAGCCAGACTGGGTGATTCAGTGAGGCTCCATCTGAAAAACAAGACAATCATCACCATCACCCCAAGAAAGGCTAAGCAGGCAACTGACTCTGATGGCTCATGCATGTAATCCCAGGAGGCTCAGGCAGTGGGTTGCCACGGAGTACAGGGCAAGAATGGGTCACATAGTGACACTTGCCTCAAAAGAGGGTTGGCAAAGTGATTCAGCAAGAAAGGAATCTGCTGCCAAGCCTAACAACCCTGTCTGACCTGCAGACCCACACAACTACGGTGCATGTGTCTTGGCACTCATGTGCCCACAAACACACACAAGCTTAGAGTTCTAAAGCGTACTCATGTCCTGGAACAGTGGGGTTGACTCAAATCTTTCCCCAGCTGAGAGAGTCACAGAGGCAGGTAGGTCTCTGTGAGTTTGAGGCCTGCCTGGTCTACACAGCAAGTTCCAGACCATCAACGACTGTACAGTAAGACCTGGTCTCAACATACAAACTTTCCCCTAACGCCTTTTGAATCCTTCCTTCTCAGTCTAAAATTGACCAAGAACTCTCACCTTAAACACAACTAAAGTAATTATGTCTGGCTGTTTTTAATGCTCCCTCCTAGTAAGAAAAGGATCTTTTCATTTTATTTTCCCCTATCAGATGGCAGGAGTCTTGCCACAGTGTAGTTACTTGTTTATTCAAATCCTTCGGAATGAGCTCTGACTAAATGTTCTCTAGGATCCAATAGCTACACAGTAGAAAACTATTTCAACTTACTTTCATGACTACTCCCTTAAGTAATCTTCTTAGATGCTTCCCAAACCATGACTCACACCCTTGGAGGCATTATCCTTGAGGTGGTAATGGACAGTACTGGGATATTCACAGCAGCAATGCACTGAAAGGAAGAGACACCGCTCTAACAGCTTATTGGTCCAAACCAACATGTAATTTAACATTTGTTATGGAGTTTAAAATATTACTACACATAAAGATGAACATCATACATACAAACATAAAGCATCCCTCTTAAACTATGACTGTTATGGAGAAAATAACACACATGTTTTTATGGCTAGCAGTATAATTCAAGGGCAGAGAATGTGCTTAGCATGGTCAGGGCACAAGAGCTGATCCCTACCACACTTCCTGAAAAGAAAATTTTCTAGCAGTGCTTGAGAAAGAGCAAACCAGACTTCCCCACACATGAGCTAGTAATGTCATCACTCGTGAGTTCAAAGAATTAACCCTCCAGCTTATCAGTATTTACAAAATTTCACCCAAAAGTCAGTATACCACATTTTGGATATCACTAAACTATATCTGCCATGCAGGCAGGCATGAAATTAGAGAACTATATTCAGGATGACAAAGCTAGGAGTGGTGTCTGAAGTCCCTAATTCCTCCAGTCTTGTCATCCCAGCACTAGAGAGGTAGAGCAGGACAATTAAGAGTTCAGGGCCTGGAGCTGGAGCGATGGCTCAGAGGTTAGGAGCACTGGCTGCTCTTCCAGAGGTCCTTAGCTCAATTCCCAAAAACCACAAGGTGGCTTGCAACTATAATGAGATCTGGTGCCCTCTTCTTGCATGCACGTATACATACAGACACAACATTGTATACATAATAAATAAGTCTTTAAAAAAAAAAAGAGTTTAGGGCCAGCTTTGGCTACCTAACAAGTTCAAGGCCAGGCCAGATTATGAGACCCCATCTCAAAAAACCAATCCCCAATTAATTATGGATGAATAAATAAATAAGACTTTAAAAAGAAAGTATTGGTGAGTATATAAAGGGACTGGATCCCCAGTCACCCAGTGATGGCAATGTGAGATGGTGCAGCAATCTTAGAAGTCTGGCGTTCCTCAAAAGGTTAATAAACACAAACCATGTGGAATGAGAAGTCCCACCCAGCCGGGATGGTGATATACTCCCGGCACTTGAGAGACAGAGATAAACAGATCTCTGTGAGTCTGAGGCCAACCTGACCTACATAGCTAGTTCTAGGCTAGTAAGGGGTACATAGTGAGATATAGCCTCAATGAACTGGTTAATTAATTCTACTCATGATAGATGTTTAAGCCTGTGCCCCACATGAGCTTGAACAGGAATATTCAGAGCACAATGCCCAACAGCCAAAGTATATATAACTCAAATGTCTATCAACTAATAAATGGTTATACAAAATTTACGTTTATCTATAAATGGAATATATTTGGCAATAAAGGACTGAAGTATACACCTATAATCCTCTAGATACAATGTCCAAGGCAACATATAAAAGAAAGTATTTAATTTGGGAATTCAGGGTTACAGAAGGTTGGAGAACATGACCATGGTGGGGAACATGGCAATAAACAAGCGGCACGGCCCTGGAGCACAGGAGCTCACAACTTACCTCTGATCTAGAGGAAGCTAGAGAAAGCTAACTGGGAATGGCCTGGAGGCTCACACCAGTGACACCCCTCCCTCAACAAGGCCCCACCTATTCTGTTGTTGTTGTTGTTGTTGTTGTTGTTGTTGTTGTTGTTGTTGTTCCAAGACAGGGTTTCCCTCTGTAGCCTTGGCTGTCTTGGGCTGGCTTTGTAGACCAGGCTGGCCTTGAACTCACAGCAATCCACCTGCCTCTGCCTCCTGAGTGCTGGAACTAAAGGTGTGCATGGCCGCCGCCACCACCCCCTAGGTCCAACCTCTTAATCCTTTCTGAACAGTTCAACCAAATGGGGACCAAGTATTCAAATATATGAGCTTATCCTCAACTAAGGATATGCCTTCATCATACCTGCCTGTTGACAAGCTGGTTGGGCACTTTCTTATTTTGTTTTTAATGTACATTTGGTGTTTGGCCTACATGAGTGTCTGTATGAGGGAGTTGGATCCACTGAACTTGAGTTACAGACGTTGTGCGCAGCCATGTGGGTGCTAGGAATTGAACTGGGTCCTCTGGGAAGAGCTGCCAATGCTTTTAACCTCTGAGATATCTCTCCAACTCCTGAATTTTCTTGATTAATGATTGTGTGAGAGGGCATAGCCTACTTTTAGTAGTTCTACCCATGGGCAGGTGGCCCTGGGTTATATTAGAAAGCAGGCTGAACAAACCAGTTAACAGTATTCCTCTGTGGTATCTTTGCCTGAGTTCCTGTCCTGACTTCCCTCAATAATGGGCTATGCTGTGAAATTTTAAGCTGAGTAAACCCTTTACTCCTTAAACTATTTTTGGTCATGGTGTTCAATCACAGCAACAGAAAGCAAACTAAGACACACCTGCTGAAATGTGAATGGGCATTCATAACATCCTGATAAAAATAATAGACATCAATGACAAAGGCACACAGTTTGAGTAATTCAACTCATTGGAAAAGTTCACTTAGCAAATTTCAAATTAGTGGTTTCAAGAAGATAGCAAGTAGGGACTGGAGTAGAGCCTGACTGTTAAAGGGCTTTGGCATTTATTTTACAGTTAATGAAAACAACTTTAAAATTGACTGTGGTGATGGTTACATGCTTAAGAGTACACTTTGAGGCCGGGCATGGTGAGCGCGCCTTTAATCCCAGCACTCAGAGAGGCAGAGGCAGGTGAATCACTGTGAGTTCGAGGCCAGCCTCATCTACAAAGTTGAGTCCATGACAGCCAAGACTACATAGTTTCAGAAACTCTGTCTTGAAAAACCAAAAACCAAAACCCAAAAAGAGTACACTTTGAGCATGATGTGGTGGCACATGCCTTTGATCCCAGCACTTGGGAGGCAGAGGCAGGAACATTTCTGAGTTTGTGGCCAGCCTGGTCTACAAAGTGAGTCCAAGACAGCCAAGGCTACACAGAGAGACTGTCTCGAAAAAACCGAAGGGGGGAAAAAAACCAACAAAAGGAAAAAGGAAAAATAAAGATAAATGATAGGGCATTCATCAGAGTTATAAGAGCTGAATAAAGAAAGATACATCTCATGCCTGATTAGACAAACATTTTAAGTTCTTTTATCTGTTTCAGCAAAAATAGATGATGCACTTGGGAAGTTAGCAAAATGTACAAATGACCACAATGATGATTGATATTTGACATCGGCAATCCTGTCATGCTCAACAGAGTTTTCAGTTGTAACCACTTACAATGTGGGCAACAAACACTACAACTTACAAACAGATTAATTTATGCTCAATCAAATAAAACAATTTGTTTTTCAGCATGTAATAATGCAATTATGCTAAGTAATTCAACATAAAAATATCAGGCAGTGGCTGCCTACAACTATTTAACTTACAGAGCAGTAATTATTCCCAAAGTCATTTGAGCACCCACTAGTAATCTGTTTTTAAATTCTGCAAAAAAAAAACTCTAAAGCTCCAATGCACAAGCACGATGTAAAGTTCTCTCTTTTCCTTCCCACACTGGCTGCTTTCACTGGTTCATTAGTGCAGAGTTGAGAAACAAGTCAGGATGCACAAAGTACAATTTAGGCTTGGACTGAACACTTCCCCAGTGTTGATATCTGAATGAAAAGCCTAGCTCAAGGAGAAAGATGGCAGAAGAGGAAAAGCAATCGATCACAGCCTGAGAGAGAGAGCACTGGGGCATGTGCAGTGGGCAGAGGTGGCAGAGGATCAGAGATAATTGAGTGTGATGAACTACAAGGGCTGATGGAAGATAAATTGGCTGATAGACCAGCATGAAGAATTAGGAGGAAAGCAAAGCATGCCAGATGGAAGGACTCCAAAGGATTGGGGGGGGGGGGCGCACTGAGCTAGAGAGATCAGGTACAAAAGGGCAGGGCCACTTTTGTAGATGAGCATATGCAGTGTTTCTCGGGAACCTTCAATCCTAGTTTTTCTAGTTTTTGTTTTGTTAAAGAATGAAGACACATACAGAAAGCCCTGGGTTTAATCCCAAATAACACAAAAACAAAAAATGCAATGGAGCATATGGTGTGTGTACATTTATCATATAGAACCACATTAAAGAAAGTTGGTCAGAGCCGGGCGTGGTGGCGCACGCCTTTAATCCCAGCACTCGGGAGGCAGAGGCGGGCGGATCGCTGTGAGTTCGAGGCCAGCCTGGTCTACAAAGTGAGTCCAGGACAGCCAAAGCTAACACAGAGACCCTGTCTCGAAAAACCAAAAAAAAAAAAAAAAAAAAAAAAAAAGAAAGTTGGTCAGTTTAATAGACCCAACCTATAGAAGATACGACAGATTAAAAAAAAATATTGGCAAGAAGAGCAATATTCTAGGAGGCAAACATCAATGGCCACAAAAGATGTGGGTCAAGTTTCCCTTCAACCATTATAAGCCTAATAAAACTACCATCAACCCTTTAGTTAAAAAAAAAAGTAGATAGATAAAAATATAGATATTTGACAATATCTCTTGTCATAACATAACAACCTCCTTAAGCAGAAAAATCCTTTCCCAAGACCACAAAAGTAACGGCTGATTTTTCCGCTGGGCCGCTCCATAACCACTCATGAAAGCACTCCTGTGACGCTGCTATGGTCTGCCTTCTCCTTCTCAGCCACCAAACTGCCAACTGTTGCCCTATAGCTGAGGTGGTCTCTTCCCACCATCAATGAAAATGATTTGCAATTCTTTACCTATGACTCACCCAGCACAATATAGCTATTTTTATTTTTATTTTAAAGACTGAGTCTTTAAAATGTAGTCCGAATAGACCTGGAACTTACAGGAATCCTGCCTCAGCCTCCACAGTGCTAAAATTACAGGCTTACAGTCCCATGCCCCGACTTGAATGGTTTCTCCCCATCGGTAAGTCTTCAACAAACTGCTAACGCTACAGTGTTCTGTGCTGCCCCTTATTTTCCCCTAAGTGATCTTAGCATGTCCCATGCTCAAATTCTCACCTGTCCTTTACCTATCTGTGCCCTATGTCATTTGTATCCAAAATCCTTATCCTGCCTATACTACTATCTCATTTTTCTAATATTTCCTTTTTCCAAATCCAACATTTCCCTCATCTATGAATTCTATCATTTATTTCTTTTCATCTTTGTACCAATCACTGTCACTTCTCTTTATTTATCCTAATATTATGCCATCAGTCACTCTCCCTATTACACTTGGCATGCCTTTATTCACTTACATATTTGTTAAAACCCTGACCTAATGAACAATTACTGCATTTATATTTTCAAATACAGATATTTGGGGGCTGGAGAGATGGCTGAGCAGTTAAGAGCACTGAATTCAATTCCCAGAATCCACACAGCAGTTTATAACAGTTTGTTACTCCAAGATCTGGCACCCTCATGCAGACACACATGCAAGCAAAACATAAATACACATAAATAAGATAAATAAGTTTAAAAAAATACTAGAAAAGACAACAGACTCACACATGCACACTATAACCCCTATAAACCATCTCCCCCATCCACTGAAGCTCCAAAACCCTTCTCTTAGGAAAGAGAAGATGACTCCTGGTGACTCCAAATGTGACCCCTCTCTTCCTACTAGAAAGGCCTCAAAGCTGACCTGGAACTCACTATGTACATAGCTCAGGCAGGTCTTTGGAGCCTCAGAGTGTTGGTATTGTGTGCCATCACACTTGTTATGCAGACACACACCTAACAAATATCTCCACCTCAAGTCATTTTTCTCCAGAAAACAAGCTCAGTATGTTTTTTAAAATGCATTTATTGTGCCTGCATTATACAAACTGTAGCTCAGGATTATCTATATACTTAACTTTGTGGGGCTTTTTTTCCAAGATGTTAAAAACAACTTTATTGTTTTAAAAAAGAAACAAATCAAATAAATACACACTTTGGCTGGATGTGGTGGCACACACCTTTAATCCTAGTATCTGAAACTAGCCTTGTTCCAGGACAGTCAAGGCTATACCAAGTGAGGGGGAGAAGGGGGAACACTTAGATGAGGAAGGACTGAATTTATATAATAGACATGAGTTATAAATAGAATAGAAGGCTAATTATTCTTCTAGTCTAAATCTATCACATGTTTTTACCTTGGTGGAAAGTAAGTATGCAAAAACATGTTACATGTGAAAGTAGAAATCCCAGTGTGAAGATCCAGAATAGCTATTCTAACCATACGGAAGTTGAGATGTACTGGCTTTGGGGTCTGGTTAATTTTGGTGTGTGGTGCTTTATTATTTATTTTATTTTTAACTCTGTGTGTGTGTGTGTGCGCGTGTGCGCGTGCGTGCGTAAGATGGTATGCTCTCTAAGTTAAGAGTTCATAGAGCCCAAGAAGGAATGAAGCCAGGCCACTGCAGTATAGAAGGTAGTTATAGAGCTCCTGGACATCAAACCAGTGCTCCAACCATGCTCTTGGACAGAAATTAAGTTCATCACAAAACATACACAACTCTAAAATCTTTAAAGATGGAAGCATTTACATTTGGACTAAATGAAACCTAATACAAATAACAAACTGGAAAGTAAAAAAGAAATGCACCATTGGCATTTTATCAAAAATATAACACATATATAGATAGGTGTGGTGGTGCACACCTTCAATCCCAGCACTTGAGAGGTAGAGGCGGGCAGATTGCTGAGTTCGAGGCCAGCCTGGTCTACAAAGTGAGTCTAGGACAGCCAAGGCTTCACAGAGAAACCTTGTCTTGGGGGGAAAAAATGTATGTTAACACAGACGCCAAGCTTGAGGAACAAAAGATCAGGGCTACAGATGTAGCCCAGTTGATGGAGGGCTTGCCTAACATCCGTGAGACCCCTAGGTTCTTAGAATAGGCCTAGGAGTAATCTGTAGTAACCTGTAACCTGTATTTCCTGTAGCCCTAATATTTCGTAAGTAGAGACAGGGAGACCAAAAGTTAAAGGTCATCCTCAGCTTAATGGCTTAAAAACAAATTCTGTGCCTGGGTGTTTTGCCTGCATGCGTGTCTCTGCACTGAGCTCCTACAGAAGCCAGAAGAAAGCACTGGATCCTGGAAGTAAGTTACAGTTACCTAAACTGCCATTGGTGCTGGGAACCTAGCCTGGGTCCATCCTCTGATAGACTAGTAAGTACTCTTCACCACCGAGCTATCTCTCCAGCTCCTGTTAGCCACATGGGCCAGCCCAGGAGTGCAATGAGTCCCAGTCCAAAGAACAAACACTGGAAGCTAGGTATCCTGCCTCATGCCTATAATCTAGCATTTAAGCCACGAACAGGACTGCCACAGGAGGAACCAGATTTTTGGTCAATACATTATGTCATTTTGAAATGGAAGAATATGTATTATCTTTAATTCCTCACTTACCTGGCAAAATACTTAGTTCAGTAAGCAATCTATATTTCTCCCTCCCTCCCTCCCTCCCTCCCTCTCTCCCTCCCTCCCTCCATGTCTGTCTGTGTCTGTCTGTCTCTCTCTCTCTCTCTCTCTCTCTCTCTCTCTCTCTCTCTCTCTCTCTCTCTCTCTCTCTCTCTCTTCAAGACAGGTTTGGTTTCTCCGTGCAGCTCTGGCTGTCCTGTAGACCAGGATGGCCTCAAACTCACAGATATCAGCCTGCCTCTGCTGGGATTAAAGGCATGTGCCAACACTGCCCAGCTATTCCTTAAATTAATGTCTACAGCTAATCAAAACTAAGTATCTGTCCTGGTCTATCATAAAAATAAAACTGGCAAGCCAGGCGTGGTTGCACACACCTTTAATCCCAGCACTTGAGAGGCTGTCTACAGGACAGCCAGAGCTACACAGAGAGACCCTGTTTCAGGAGAGAAAAAAAATCATTATTATCATCATCATCCAACGGAGGGCTGTCAAGATGGTCTAGCAGGTAAGGCACTGGAATTTGTGGACAAAGCTTAACAGAACTAAAGTCAATCACTATCCTCCGGTTTAGTGTATTCAAGCACAGGCATAAAGATACACAATATACAGGATTAGATAAAAGTTATGCCCCCCACCGCTGGCCACTAACTCAGGAGGCAGAGGCAGGAGAACCTCTGTGACTTCCAGGCCAGCCTGGTTGTGGTAGTTTGAAGGAAGTGGTAGTTGGAGGAAGTGTAACACTATGGAGGCGGGCTTTGAGGTTATATATATATGCCTAGTGTGATATCTTAACTAAATGTTTGGCTTTCTAAGAGTTGCCTTGGTCATGTGTTTCTTCACAGAAATTGAACCATAAGACACTGGTCCACAAAACAAATTCCAGGGCAGTCAGGCCTACACAGAGAAATACTGTTTTAAAATAAACAAACCAACAATAAAGTATATATCCCATGCATAACAGTTGGCCAGGAAGAAAATGATAGAATACATGCAGTAAGGTTGCACTGATCTTCTGGAACAGGAAAACCTCATCTGTGATGAGACAGAATTCAGATCAGCCTTGGCCTGAAGAAGATGGTGGGACCTATGTGACTTTACAAGCCTTAAGTAAGTATTTTGGGGAAATTAGAGTGTTCCATCATTTTTTGGGATGGTAGTTATACATGTGAACAGTTAAATATTTTAAATTTTATGTTCTTGATTATATGAAAATTATCCTGCCAATAAAACTGATTTATAAGGAAAACTTGGGCCATCCAGACATAGTGGTGCACACTTTTAAGGCCAGCACTTGAGAAGCTAAGACAGGACAAGCCTTGCCAGTTCCGGTTTGGTTTTGGTTTTGGTTTTTCGAGACAGGGTTTCTCTGTGTAACCTTGACTGTTCTGGACTCCATTTGTAGGCCAGGTTGGCTTCGAACTCACAGTGATCCACCTGCCTCTGCCTCCCCAGTGCTGGGATTAAAGGTGTGCGCTGCCACCCTGCCATCTTCCCCCAGCCCCGGCAAGTTCCTTATTTTTAAATTTTACATAAATGGATTTATATTGTCTGTATTTTTATATAAATTTTTGATATGAGAGTCTCATTAGTTACTCAGGATGGTCTTGAACTCCTGGGCCCAGTGATCCTCCCCACTGTTCGCTTTGGGATGAGATGAAATATAAAACCAAGTCTAGAATTTAGTGGGAAAATAGAAGGGGGAAAATCTTGAGCAAGCGGCTCTTCCATGTAGTTTACACCCAACATTTCCAAGTCTTTGATCCAAGCAGGTCAGTAAAGCAAGCTTTCATATCCTGTGTCCGTTACATTCCATTTCTGTGCGTAGGTGAGGCCCAGATGGACCTTTCACACTGCAGTGAACAGCAGGAATCAATGGACTCATTCCAAAGTGCTACGCCTCCATCTGCAACCTTCTGTCAGTTCTCTCCACTTCATCTGCCTCATTCCCAATTCTTTACAAATACCCATTGCACAAGTAATCAGTCTCCTTCCCATTAAGACAGGGAAAATGAAATATTATCCCCAAATAAAGTAATACCTTTATGTTAATTCTCATCCAAAAATATTGCTGTGTCTAATGTTAAAAGCCAAATGAGGTGCCACAAAAGTACCATATGTGATCACTGACTACAAAGCTGGAGAGGGCCAGCTAGATGGATGCCTTAGTGAGTAAAAATGCTTACAGGGCAAACCTGATAACCTAAGAACAGACCCTTTCACCACTGTCCCCTGACCTCAACACAAGCACCACATCACACTTTATCAACACAAACAACACACACACACACACACACACACACACACACACGACTTACAAACTGGCTTTTAAAAAAAGGACAAGCAGTGGTGGCACAGAGGCAGGCGGATCATGGTGAATTCGAGGCCGGCCTGGTCTACAAAGTAAGTCCAGGACAGCCAAGGCTACACAGAGAAACCATCTCTAAAAACAAACAAACAAAAACACAAAAAAACAAAGAAGAGCTCAACCAAAACCACAGAAAGCACCTGTGTGAAACACTAAGCCAATGCTGGCTCGAGCTACTGCTAGGCTTGGCTGTCCTGGGTCCAATCACAACTCAGCCCACCACTTTGCGCAATGCCCTCGCCTGTGTGACTGTGAGCTAGACATAAATTATCTTTAACATAACATCCCTTGTAGCTCTTACCCTCTTTAGTCCTCCAACAATGGAACAGAGAGAATGGGAAGATAGCTGTGAACTTTCCAGAATGTATTACAAATTCAGTACAAATGACAATTAAAAAAACTTAAGATGAATAAGGGGCCTAGAATGGCAGCACACGCCTTTAATCCCAGGACTGAGGCAGAGGTAGGTGATCTCTGAGTTTGAGGCCAGCCTGGTCTACAGAATGGGTTCCAGGACAGCCAGGGCTACACAGAGAAACCCTGTCTTGAAAAAAACAAAATGAAAGAAAGGAAGGAAGGAAGAAGACAACCATTTGTGTCTCCACTAATCTATCCAAACCCTTCAAAGGTTTCTTCCCAACCATAAATGTTAAACCTCAGAGAGAATTTGCCTCATCTAAAGATGAGAATTAGATAAAGAAAAAAGCCTCACCAACATAAAAGGTGCAACTTGGAAGCAGTGTATTAGGGCCTGGCTTTCTAAGCCTTTCCTGAACCATTAAGGAGGTCTGTCCATATCCCATACATAATGACCCAATCGCTCTCAGCTCAGTCCCTGTGAGCCTCCTACTTTAGTGTGCACTCAAATCACCTGGACACCATATCTAAAGTCAGTAGCTCCAGGACGAGGCCTAGATGAAAACATGTCTCACAAGCTCACTTCAAGATTTCCTGAGGGGGAGGGTTGGGCAGTGGTGGCCCACACCTTTAATCCCAGCATTCTGGAGGCAGAGGCAGGTGGATCACTGTAAGTTTGAGGCCAGCCTGGTCTACAAAGCAAGTCCAGAACAGCCAAGACTACACAGAGAAACCCTGTCTCAAAAATCCAATAAGAAAAAAAAGATTTCCTGAGGGGGAGCTGGAGAGATGGCTCTGCAGTTAATACCACTGGCTCCTCTTCCAAAGGTCCCGAGTTCAATTCGTAGCGCCCACATGGTAGCTTACAGCCATCTATAATGGGATCTGAAAGTAAGCATTCATACACATAAAATGCATTAATTAATCAATTAGTTTTAAAGATTTTTCTGAGGACTACAGGTTGAATAACAGCATCTGGTTCAGTTCTACCCAATTCTGGCTCTTTTTTTTTTTTTTTTTTTTAAGATTTATTTATTATAAATACAGTATGATCAGATCACATTATAGATGGTTGTGAGCCACCATGAAGTTGCTGGAATTGAACTCAGGACCTCTGGAAGAGCAGTCAGTGCTCTTAACTACTGAGCTCTCTCTCCAGCCCCCCTTGGCTCATTATTTATGATTTCTTAACATGTATTAAATCCCATGGGCTTTAATGTCATCATTAAAATATTGTCTTATAAACACCAAATGAGATAATTCATATATTCACAACCCTAGCACATTCTGAATGTCTGGTAACTACGAACAGCTAGTGCTGTGTGTGTGTGTGTGTTCATGGCTGGGGAGTGTGTAGAGGTCAGAGGACAACGTTCGGGAATCCATTCTCCTCTGATTTGGAGGTGTGTTTTAAACTTTTCAAGTGACTATTGTGTGTGCACTGTATGTGTAAATGAAACTGGTCCTTTCCTTCCACTTCAGGAACCAAAAATGGGACTCAGGCCCGGACTGTACAGCAAATGCTTTACCCACTTACCCAGCTCACTGGTCTGAAATCTGTATTGTTAACTGCAATTGCTCCAGGTAACAAGCCTTCAACACCAAGTCTGTAGTCATAAGCACCTCCTGCAAAACTAAGTAAACTGTCCCACAAGAACCTTAATGTGGCCCGTACCCCTCGGGCAGCGTCTCACCTAGCCTTGTTCTTTGCCCGTTCTATAGCAAAGTGAACTTTCTACTCTGTAAAGATTGGTTTCTATTTAACAAACAAATATTTACACTGTATACATTCTATATCCTAGGACTGTTCCAAATAGATCTCATTGCTAGCCCTTGCTTAAACTTCAACTGCCCCCACGTACAGCAATTTTCCTTTCTTTTCTTTTTTTTTTTTGTTTGTTTGTTGTTGTTGTTTTTTTTTTTGAGACAGGGTTTCTCTGTGTAGCCTTGGATGTCCTGGACTCACTTTGTAGACCAGGCTGGCCTTGAACTCACAGCGATCCGCCTGTCTCTGCCTCCCGAGTGCTGGGATTAAAGGCGTGGGCCACCATGCCCGGCTTGCAATTTTCAAACATTATTTTAAACTTGTCTGTTTACATACTTAGGAATTTGGAGTTTGGTTGATGTGTTGTTTTTGTCTGTCTTGTTATGGTTTGAAACATGATCTTACTATGAAATCTTGGCTGGCCTGGAACTACCTAAGTAGAGCAAACTAGCCTTATACTCACTGCAATCAGACCTGCTTCTACCTCACTAGTGCTGAGATTAAAGGTGTGTAACCACCATGCCCAGACTGTTGCTGTTTTTGACCAAGGTCTGGTATATCATCCAGGCTGCCCTCAATCTGCCACTATACAACTAAGGATGTCTTACAACTCCTGTGTCTCCGAAGTGCTGAGGTTATAGGTGTGCACCACCACACCTGGCTTATGCAGTACCAGGTATTGAACATAGGCCTTCTTGTGTACTAGGCAAAAACTCCATCAACTGAGGTAAATTTCACCAGCTGTTTGAGCCTGACAAGGTTTCACTATACACCTTAGGCTAACCGGAAATTTGCAATCTACCTGTGTTTATACTGCTGTCTCCATGTTTCCTTTAATCCCAGCACTCCCCAGGCAGAGGCAGGTGGATCTCTGTGAATTCAAGGCCAGCCTGGTCTACAAAGTGAATCTATGACTCCATGGCTACACAGAGAAACCTTGCCTTGAGGAACCAAAAAAGGAAAAAGATATGGTATATCAACAACTTGTTTGTTTGTTTGCTTGCTTGCTTGCTTGTTGTTTGTTTTGGTTTTTCAAGACAGGGTTTCTCTGTGTAGCCTTGGCTGTCCTGGACTTGCTTTGCAGACCAAGCTGGCCTGGAACTCACATCGATCCGCCTGCCTCTGCCTCCCTATATGTATCTGTATAAATATAGGAACCACAAATGAAGGAGAATATAATTATCTTCTGTGATTGACTTAATTTGTTATTATGATCATCTCTAGTGTATTTCTTTACTACACACAATGGGTCTTTGTTCTGTGTTTTTATTTTATTGTTTATGTATTGTTCTGTTTCTTTCATTTCAATTTTAGTGTTATTAGTGTATGAGAGGTGAATGTGGGTGGGGGGCACACATGCCATGGTGTGTCAGTGAATTCCAAGGATTGAGTTCAGGCTATCAGGGCTTGTGCATATCTTAGTTACTTTTCTATTGCTGCAATGAAACACAATGACCAAAGCCAACTTATAATAGAAAATCTTTATAATTTGGGGCTCAAAGTTAATTACAGAGGATGATTCCATGACCAAGATGGCAGGGAACATGGCACCAGGCAAATATGGTGCTGGAGAAGTAGCTGAGAGCCTGCTTGCATCTTGAGATATAAGAGGTGAGGGAGACACAACTGGGAATGAATAGCCTGGGCTTTTGGAACCTCAAAACCCGCCCCTAGTGAAAACACGGCCTCCAACAATGTCACCCTCCAATCCTTGCCAAACAGTTCCAAACTGAGGACCAAGCATTCAAAGTTGTGAGCTTCTGGGCCCATTCTTGCTCAGACCACCACAGCAGGCACACACCTAGTACCTACTGATGTCAGACTAGACCACCACAGCAGGCACATACCTAGTACCTACTGATGTCACTGGTTCTTTGTTCTTTATGGCTTTAAAAAATGTTGTGGGCCAGGTGTGTTGCCTCACGTCTTTAATCCCAGTACTCAGGAGGCAGAGGCAGGTGGATCACTGTGAGTTCAAGGACAGCCTGGTCTACAAAGCGAGTCCAAGACAGTCAAGGCTACACAGAGAACCCGTCTCAAAAAAACAAAACAAACAAACAAAAAATAACAAAAAACACTGCCTAAAAACATTAACAGATGAGATTGCAAAAAAAAAAAAAAAAAAAAAAAAGAGGCTCAGCAAGCACAGGTACTTGCCACCAAGTAAACAACTTGAATTCAATCTCTGGGACCCACATGTTGGAATCCTCTGACCTCTCTACACATGCACCATGACATGTCTGTCCCCAAACAAATACATAAAGTACTTTAAAAACAATTTTTGTTCTGCTTTTTGAGACAGGTTTTTCTCTGTGTGTAGCTCTGGCTGTCCTGGAACTAGCTCTGTAGACCAGGCTGGCCTTAACTCACATTGATCTGCTTGCCTCTGTCTTCAAAGGCCTATGCCACCACCGCACCCTCCCCACTACCCGTCCTACCCCCCAAGACAGGATTTCTCTGTGTAGCCTTGGCTGACCTGGACTGCTTTGTAGACCAGGCTGGCCTACGAATTCACAGAGATCCATCCACCTGGCTCTGCCTCCCAAGTGCTGGAATTAAGGATGTGTGCCCTCAAGCCCAGCTTAAGATATTTATTTATTTATTTATTTAAGAAAAAAGTAAAATAAGCCTTGTTAAGGATAGGGGACCTAGATAAATGGCTTGATGGACTTGAATACAGTTCCTAGCACCCAAAGTGCACAGTTCACAACTGCCTGTACCACCAAGTTCCAGGGGAATCCAATGCCCTCTTCCGGCTTCTGTGGATACCTGTACTCACATGCACTAATCAACACACAGATAGAAACATAATTTAAGAAAAAACAACTTTTTGTTTTGTTTTATTTTGAGATAGGGTCTCTCTTTGTAGCCACATCTGTCCTGGAATTTACTATGTAAACCAGGATAGCCTCTGACTCAGAGATCCACCTGCCTCTGCTCCCCAGGTGCTGGGATTAAAGGTGTGTGCTAAGCTCAAATGAAATAATAAAAATATTAAAGGCCAAGGAGATGGCTCAGCAGGCTAACACACTGACCACTACCCCTGATGATCTGAATTCTATCCAAAGGACACACATTGTGGATGCAGAGAACTGGATCCAGATTATTGTCCTCTACACTTATGCTGTGGCATGTGATTGGGCATACAATAAATTAAAAATAGTAATAAACTGGGGTAGTGGTACACACTTTTAATCCCAGCACTCCAGAGGCAGAGGCAGGTGTATCTCTGAGTTCAAAGCCAGTAGAAACCATAGTGAGACACTATCTCAAAAATGAAACGAAAGTAACAATAATAACAGTTGTTATTATTATTACTATTATTGATGGCCATGGTTACATATACCTGTAATCTTAGCACTTAGGAAACAAAGATAGGATGATCTCTATAAATTTAAGGTCTATCTCTCAAACTCTGGCCAGCCAGGACTACATAGTAAACCTTGTCTCAAAAAGTAATAAGGAGAGCCAGACACAGTGGTACACACATGCCTGTAATCCCAGCACTAAGAGAGGCAGAGGCAGAGGCAGAGGCAGGTGGATCTCTGTGAGTTCAAGGGCAGCCTGGTCTGCAAAGCAAGTCCAAGACAGCCAGGGCTACAAAGAGAAACCCTGTCTTGGAAAAAAAGTAATAATAATAAGAGTAAGGGGCTGGATAAATAAATAAATGGTTAAGAGTGACTTTTCCGGACCAGGGTTCAATTCCCAACAACCACACAGCAGCTCACAATTATCTGTAACACCAGTTCCAGGGGATCCAACACCCTCAGACACACATGCGGGTAAAACACCAATGCACATACAAAAAAATATATATAAGTAAAAATAATAGCTGGGTGCCAAGGCGCACACCTGTAATCCCAGCACTCAGAGAGGCAGAGGCAGGCAGATTTCTGTGAGTTTGATGCCACTCTGGTCTACAAAGCGAGTCTAGGACAGCAAATGCTACACAGAAAAACTCTTGTCGTAAAGGGGGGGAAAAGTAAAAATAATAAAAATAATATTTTACAGATAGAAAGCAATTGAGGAGCTGGGTGTGGTGGTGCACACCTTTAATCCCAGCACTGGGATGTAGAGGCAGGAGGATCTCTATAGTTCGAGGCCAGCCTGGTCTACAAAGCAAGTCCAGGACAGCCAAGGCTACACAGAGAAACCCTGTCTTGAAAAACCAAAATAAATAAATAATAAAAAAGAATGAGGAAAACATCTGGAAGCTGACTTCTGGCCTCCACAGGCACATGCACTAGGGCGCATATTCTGCATGTTTGTGTCTCCCTGCTACACACACACACACACACACACACACACAGACAGACAGACAGACAGAGAGACAGACAGAGACAGAGACACAGAGACAGAGAGAAACAGAGAGAAAGAAGAGAGTGTATGAGAATAATTAGTTCGTGTATATGGGATAGTAGCTCAAACCAATGCCACTCAAAGAATGGGCCAATAATCCCAGTAATTATACCAACAAGTCAAGTTCTCTTTGCCCTTATGAGACAGAATTCTCTGAAGAAGGAAGTCTAGGACATAAAAACTGCTCACACTCTACAAAGAGACAGCCAAGGCTACACAGAGAAACCCTGTCTCAAACAAAACAAACAAACAAAAACTGCTCACACCTGAAGAAGCCACGAATAACCTTCCAGGAAGAGAGAAGAGACAACAAAGGAAATGGAGATCAGAAAGGACCCCCCCCCCAAAGGAATAGATCTGTTAATTTAACACACTTCTGTCAGACAAATAACCTGTCCCAAGTGCCATTGTTGCAGAAACAATGATCATTCAGGGAGGTGGTGTTCATTAAAAGGAACTGGCCAGAAGAAAAAACGAAAATAACTGTTCCAATCAACAAGACTGTTTAACATTTTTCTCAGTTCTAAGAATTTAACCCACTCCTAGAAATTATACTTCAGAAGTGATTTTAAGTTAAACATTAAAAAGTAAAGGGCTGGTATCACTGCGCCCCAATCCCTGCTGTTTCCACCCTGACTCTTTGATGTTGGGATAAACAAGAGACCGCTCAGCACATCAGAGTAGCTTGAGGTGACCACATAAAATGACCTCCTACTTTCAAGTAACACAGCTACTCGGGAAAGCCTCCCCCAGGGAGAAAGTAGACCTGACTCAGCCCAAGGAGCTGGTGCTATCGAATCAAGGCTAAAGCTACCACTGCAGAGGAAGCAGCAAAGAACATGCCATCACTTACACCAGCCAAGTACCCTTCATAAAGGTCGGATGAGGTCAGAGACTTTAAACAAGAAAATGAATACTAGCCCTCAAGTATTGTTATGTAATTACATTTGAAACCTGTGTGTGGCTAATGAAGTACAAGACACAGGACATATGAGCATTATTCTAAGAGATCATATGCCTTTGGAAGAATTCAAAGAGGAGTGTATTTTTTAAAGGGGGGGGGGGGAGCCTTTAGCTGCAGCTGACTTCACTGCAGTTTATTTACATGAATTCTGGGGTTTAGAACCAAAATTCTACCCCTCCTCCACACATGCCCAGAGCAGGCAGGCCTGGGATGTGAGGAATTGAGCACAACAATGGAATGAAAGAAAAAACAAAGGAAGGTGGCCAAGTCTCGGGCTCAGTTAAAAGAAAATGTAAAGAAGGCTCAGCAGGCCAAGCTTTTAATCCTAGCACTTGGGAGGCAGGAGGGATCTCTATGAGTTCAAGGTCAACCTGGTCTACAAAGTGAGTGAGTGGTGGCACAAGTCTTTATAATCACAGCACTCTGGAAGCAGAGGCAGATGGATCACTGTGAGTTCGAGGCCAGCCTGGTCTACAAGGTGAGTCCAGGACAGCCAGGGCTACCCTGTCTTGAAAAAAACAACAAACAAACAAACAAACACAAAAACAAGACAGCCAGGGATACACAGGGAAACCCCGAGGGGTGGGGGGCCGCGGGGGCTCAGCAGGCTGGATCTGTGGCAGAGGGCTTGTCCTGCATCTCCAATGTGCAGGGACTGAGGGAGAGAAAGGGAAGGGGCTACAAACCAATGATAAGATGTCACAAGCCAGTGACAGGTGAACATATCCTTTAAATGTTTCGTATCTTTTTGGTTGATTGGTTTTGGTTTTTTGAGACAGGGTTTCTCTGTGTAGCCCTGGCTATCTGGAACTCACTCTGTAGACCAGGCTGGCCTCGAACTCATAGGCTAAAGGCGCGCTGCACCATAGTCCTGCATGTTTTGTATCGCTCATCCAAGAACTCAGGGCATTCCCCAGCACACTAAGACTTGTTTAGTCACCATCACAAAACCATTTTCTCTCCAAACCAAAACAACACACTTATCGCAGGGTATGGTGGTACATGCCTTTTAATTCCAGTCTCGGGAGGCAGTGGCCGCAGCTCTCTACGATTTTGAGGGAAACTTGGTCTACACAGTGAGACCCATTCTATAAAGAAAAGAGGGGGGAAGGATGATAATAATCAAGTATCTGTTTACCAGGTTTCTACCTGACATATGCAAAAGCAGGGAACAACCTAAACTTTCAAAACTTTCCTCAGAAGCCGTATGTGGCAGTGCTCGACTTTAATCCCAGCACTGAGGAGGGAGATGGGCAGGTAGATTTGAGGCTAGCCTTGTCTACAGACTGAAACATCAAGATTGTCAGGAGCAAGGCCAGCCTGAACTACACAGATGAGTTATAGTTATCTGCAGTAAACTACAATGACATCATGTCTTTCTTTTGTTTTTTAAGTGGCTGGAAGGTGGTGGCCCACACCTTTAATCCCAGCACTTAGAAGGCAGAAGCAGACTGATCTCAGTGAATTCAAGACCAGCCTGAGATGCAGAGGTAGTTCCAGATCAGCCAGAGAGCTACAGAGAGAAACACAGTGGGGGGAGGGGAAGAGGGTGAGAGAGACACCCCAACCTGCAGAAGTGTCTATCAGAGAACCTTATTTGCAGGCAAGTTCCCAGTGGAGGAGACACATAATGTAATCCAGACATGTCAAGCAAGTATGGATCTGCAGCTTCTATTTGGTTTTAAAAAAAAAAATCAGCTTGTAAAGTTTGGGTAGCAGCCTTGAGCTTACCCCTTGCTGCCTACGGTGACTTACTTGACTCAGTGGTACAAGGCACACCCAAACAGTCCCACCTAGGAAAAAGCCAGAAGTCATCTAGCCTGAAACTCCCATGTCACTAATCTGAAACCAAAGTAAGCTTGCTAAGATCACAACTTCATGGCAAGGGTGAATAAGAGCTGGGCATGGTGGCGCACGCCTGTAATCCCAGCACTCAGGAGGCAGAGGCAGGAGGGTCTCAGTGAATTGGAGGTGTATGCCACCACTGCCCCACAAACCACAAAACCTTAAATCACTTTTAAAATTTGTTTTGCTTCTGTTGGAGCTAGAAAGATGCTCAGTAATTAAGAGTACTTGCTGCTTTTCCAGAGGACCCAAGTTCAATTCCCAGCACCCCCATGGTGGCTTGCAGCCTTCTGTAACTCCAGCCTCAGAGGATCCTACATCCTCTTCTGGCCTCTGAGGGTACCAGGCATAGACATGCATGCAGGCACAACACCTATAAATATAAAAATCAGTAACAATTTTATTGGAGGGGTTGGTTTTTGGAGACAGGATTTCTCTGTGTAGCCTTGGCTGTCCTGGACTGGATTTATAGGCCAGTCTGGCCTCAAACTCAAAAGGTCCACCTGCCTTTGCCTCCCCAAGTGCTGGGATTACAGACCTGTGCAGCCACACCTAGCTAAATAGTAATTTTTTTTTAATTGTTGTTTCTGTTTTTAAGGTCTTACCTAATCCTGGCTGGCTTAGATCTCACTATGTAGCCCAGGCTGGCCTTAAACTCCAGAGTGCTAGAGTTAAAGGCACTGCAATACTGCACCCATCTCTAAATCACTGTACCTCATTGATCTTACTTCCATTCAAATGCTCTCAGCAAGCATCCCTAACCCTCTCTTAAACTGAAGTAGCAATCTCTTAGCATGACCCTTAGCAAGCATCCCTGGATTTCATCGTTTCTTAGACCCTGTGACATACTGTATCATTTGTCCACTAAGATGAGGGCAAGGACTTTTCACACCTTATTAATTTATTTTGGGCATGGTGCTGCTACACACCTTTAATCACTTGGGAGGCAGAGGCCAGCCTGGTCTACAGAATGAGTTCCCAAAAAACCAGGACTAGACAGAAATGGCCTGCGTCTCAGAAAAATATACTAATAATTATTATTTACCTTACGTATGTGCCACTGAACACATGTGGAAGAGGATAACTGGAAAGGGCTGGTTCTCTCCTCTTATCTACCATGTTTGCTCAAGGGATAAAATTCAAGTCCTCAAGCTTGGCAGCAAACTCCTTTATCCACTGAGGCACCTTATCTACCCAGAGAGCAGGTATTTTTGTGTTACACACATAGCTGTACCTTCATCAGCAAGTACCCTGCCTAGCTTGTAGATGCTCTATAACACGTCAATAGAAATTATTACATTAACTTGACTCTGCACTTACTTCAAAAGGCTTAAAAATAATCCCCTGCCAGACAAGGGAACTCACTTACAAACCCAGCATTCTGGAGGTTCAGGCAAGAAAATTATAGCAAGTTGTAAAGCAGCCTGAGTTACAAACAAAAAGCAATCCTGTCTCAAAAATAAAATAAAAAAGCTAGGCAGTGGTGGTGCATGTCTTTAAGTCCTATGGCACTCAGGAAGAGGCATACAGATCTCTAAGTCCAAGGTGAGCCTAGTCTACAAAAGTGGACAGCCAGGGCTACACAGAGAAGCCTGTCTTGGGGGGGGGGGGGTAAGAGGGGCTAGAGAGATGGTTCAGAAGTTAAGAGCACTGGCTGTTCTTCAAAATGTCCTGAGTTCAACTCCCAGAAACCACATGGAGGCTCACAACCATCGTAATGAGATCTGGTGCCCTCTTCTGGTGTGCAGGCACACATGTGGGAGGAATACTGTATAAATAATAAGTAAACCTTTTTTAAAAGCCAGGTGTGGTGGCCCACACCCTTAATCCCAGCACTCCAGAGGCAGAGGCAGGCGAATCTCTGTGAGTTTGAAGCCAGCCTGGTCTACAAAGCAAGCCCAGGACAACTAGGACTGTTATGCAAAGAAACCCTGTCTCATAAAACCAAAAAAGAGAATAATTAAAGTGCTAACTATAATCCTCACCCTGACTGCATTTGTTCCTGTACACAAACAAAATCTATTGCCCACCCCTAAACACAGCTGATTCAACTAATGTAAATTTTATTTCATGGTTCATTCTCTTGATGAAGGAGTGGAAACACAGGAATACTGAGGGCAGAATACAAAGTCCTATATATCCTGGCCCCACATCAACCTTCTGAGTGAAGGGCATCAGTCACATACAATCAACCCAAAAGAAGACACAAGGCAGGCAAGATTCAGGCTACAAACGCCAAGTCTTAGGAAAGAAGCTGGGCCATGGTGGTGCATTCCTTTAATCCCAGCACTCAGGAGGCAGAGGCAGAAAGATTTCTGCCAAGACCAGCCTCATCAAGAGTTCCAGGACAGCCAAAGTTACACAAAGAAATCCTGGAAAGGGGCAGGAGAGCATCTCAGGGGGAAAAAAAAGAATAATTAAATTGTTTTGATCTGGCTGCAACTACTACACAAACCACTCAAATCCATGTAAACAATTCCAAACATCTACTTGGACGGACCCCTCCAGCCCTGTACCAGCGCCTGTACCACCATGATGGCCTGGGCCTCCTCAGCCTTCCTAAGGCTTCAACCCTTTAATACAGCTCCTCATGTTGTGGTTGACCCTTAACTATATAACTAATTTCATTGCTACTTCATAACTGTAATTTTGCTGTTGTGAATTTTAATACAAGTATCTGTATTTTCTGATGGTCTTAGGCGACCTCTGTGAAAAGGTTGTTCAACAAACCCCAAAGATTGTGAACTGCTGCTCTTTAAGGTTATGGCAAATCATACTGTCTTCCGTCGCCTTACTTCAACTTGAAGCAAGTACTAAATTTAAAGAGGTCAATTATTTCTTTGTTTCATATCAGAGCAAAACAACCTACCTAATCCACTACAATATAAAGTACAAACTATTTGGCTTTAACTAAATCATACATAACTTGATTATATTATCAGCTAATGTGGCCAAAGGGAGCCAAGTATGAGCTGCTTTGGTGAACAGATATTTCATGCCTATAACGCAAGCTACTAGGGAAGGAAGCTGAGGGGGGACAGAAAGCCTGTTTAGCTAAGTTCATGCACTACCTCAAAAACAAAACAACAATTAAAAAAAATTCACCAACCCTGGCTGCAAAGTGAGACTTGTAAAAAAGCATGCCCTAAGTATTTAATGAACACCAGCTACTGAAGGCAGTCTCTTTAATGTCCTAATGCCCAACTATACCTTAGCCTCTTCAGAAAACTAAAAGCAACACCTAATCCATAGCACAAAGCTATCAGGAATTTAGGAATTTCTTCCTCCACCCCCAGGGTTTCTCTGTGTAGCCCTGGCTGTCCTGGAACTCCCTCTGTAGACCACGCTGGACTGAAACTTACAGAGATCCGCCTGCCTCTGCCTCCTGAGTGCTGGGATTACAGGCGTGAGCCACCACTGCCCAGTAGGGATTTCTAAGTATGGTAAGAGAAGGTTTTTACCCAAATGTCACAAGTACAATTTTAAGTTACTACCTCCCCCCTTCATTGATGATTAGAGTTATTTAATTCTCTTATCTGTATCTTGCTAAAAAAATTAAGCTTTATATAAGCTTTTTGGGTTTTGTTTTGATTTTTGAGACATGGTTTCTCTGTGTAGCCTTGTCTGTCCTGGAATCGGATTTGTAGACCAGGCTGGCCTAGAACTCACAGAGATCCACCTGCCCATGCCTCTCCAAGTACTGGGATTACTGAGCGTGCCCCAACACAACTTGTGTGCTGTTTTTTAAAACCAGGGAGGAAAATTATGACAACTTCAGTTATTCTGCCAACTATTCAACTCTGAATTATACTCTATCATAAACCAAGGATCTGGAACAACTGAAAGCATTCTTATTATACCATCAGATTTTTGTTCTGATTATGTGAGAACCTTTATTTTAGGGCAGGAACACACATATTTAAGATAAGTTTAAGCTTATCTTAAAATGAAAAGCAAAAAAGCAGGGCAGGGTGGCACATGCCTTTGATCCCAGCACTTGGGAGACACAGGTAGATGATCTCTGTGAATTGGAGGCCAGTCTGGTCTACACAGTGAGTTCCATGCCAGCCACAGACACACAGTGAAACCCTGTCTCAGAAAAAGAAAAGGGCCAAGAAAGGCTGTTATACAGAGCCTGCCTAGCATGTATAAGCGCCCTGAGTTCAATACACAACACTACACATCACGAAGTCAAGTATGTTGACTCTTCTGAAGAAACGATCAGTTTAAAGTTAATTAACTGAGCACAAAAATATTTCTACATGCAAAAATAAAAACATCCCCACTTTAGAGCCCTCCTAAGTGGGAGGTCTTGACCTCTTACAAAACAGCAACAAGAATCCTGGCGATGGCTTCATTTGGGATAGAAACTAAGTCCTCAAGGATTTTGTGTCCTAAATTTTCTATAAACCCAAGGATTCAGCTTGGGAAAGAGGTAAAATGCGATCTTTTACAGGACAGAAAACTGGCTTCCTAAAGGAATGATGTCCAACTTGAAAATTTGATAGTTTATATTCCTCATTTCTAGCTTTCCAGGGTGTAATTGGGGCTATGGGGCCTTTCCACTACCAGGCACATTCAGCTCGGAACTAGTATATTTTTTACTTTAAGACTTGCACTGTAAGGCCTAACCAATAAAGTAGTGGATGTTTTTCAAATCACCTAAGAAAAGCAAAAACAAATTCACTGATGGTGTCTTTGGGGAATTTTGTATTATTGATGGGTCAAAGTCAAATTTCTTAAGAGAATTAGAATTTTAGAAAATTCACCTTTTAGTAACTATTCAAAATCCTAAATTAAACATAGGAGCTACAAGAGGGGAAAGCCATCATTTGTTACATATTTACTGATCATCTTCATAGTGGTGAGGAGAAAAGAGTTGGTAGTATTTAAAGTGTGTACATATTGGAATCAGGATATTAATGTGTTGAATGTTTTTCAGGTAACATAACTGACAAAAGTGTCTCTTCAAAAGAATGCTTAGGAGAGATGAATCCCTGTGAAGGAAATCGGTGCCAATTCTGGGGCTCTCACCCCCAGAAGGAGAGAACCAATTCTCTCAAACTATCCTTTGACCTCCACAAGCACTCCGTGACACATGCACACCCACACAACGTAACTGTTCCTTAACCACTAGAATTAAAAGACACCGTGTCAAGTAGACCTGATAATTCACCATGTAAAGACAGTAATAGTTTACATTTCCTGGAGGAATTAGGCCATCCTACACAACAGACCTCAAGTTTACTACTTGGGACAGAAATCAGAGGCTACTCTAAATATTCTGAGTATAATTAAGGCAAAATGGATTTCATCTACTTTTCCACCAACAAAATGGGAACACAGGGACTTAGAAAGCTGGCATTTTTCCAGCAGCAGTGTTCGTAAAAATATATTTGAATTCCGGCTCATGAACTTACTTTTTCTTGGTAAAAGAAATCGGGCTGGGGACAAGTTTACCAAGATGGCACTGTCACAAGCAACACCCCAAACACACAAGGCAGCCACCATTTTGAACAGCAGGATTTAATTAGACTACTCAGGATTTCAAACCAACTAAAGGAAACACAGGACGTCAGATTCATTAAGCATCTTTTCCCCTTTAGGAGTCCTCAAATAGTCTTTGTAGTCCAATTTCATTACAAAATTTCATCACAAAAAATGTTCGTTACATCATGTTCAAACTTTGTAAACAAACGCTTTCAGGTTGCGTGAAATTCCCAAGTTACATTTTCCTAAAACCTGGGGAAGCTCACGACCTGGAGAAGCCTACCAAGCTATTCACATTGTTTTAAAGCACCTCCAAAAAGCCAGCGAGTGGCCCCAGCTTCATACTCCTAACCCAACCCTTGCGGTCGTTTTAGTTTTCCGATTTCATTAACTTTGCAACAAAAGTAAGTTCCCACGCTTCATTCACAGAAATAAGCGATATTTTTGCAAACACAACGGACTTTAAAAATAAAGGTGAGCAAAGACCTCAGGAGTCAACAAATTAAATGCAAGATTCGTGGGGGTGGAGAGGCAATCACAACGATCAGACCTTCCAAATAAATGGTTTTAATTTTGAGTACTTCATTTGTAAAGCCATGCACAGAACTGAAAACAGTAACTGACCAACAGTTCCGTGTACCTTTGTCCCAAGGCAAAAGGTGATTAAGTCACTACACAGACTACCATAGAAAAGAAAGCAACTCAACCTGCCAACCAATCACATATTTCACACCTCCTTCCAAATATAAAGACAGATGCTGCTTCGGACCATCTTCTACATTCCGTTTCCCACATTCCCGCCACGGTCTTTGCCGCTAGGACCCTCCGATTTTAGTCCAGTTATCACAAAGCCTCGGGTCCTGAAAGCACCTTCCGCCCGGCCAGAAAGCCATCCCTTTCCACGTCGCTCGCCCGGGGGAATAATGGTGGCGAAATCAACTCGAAGAGAGAGCTCCCCGAGCACGGAGGGCTGCACGTTCCTCAGACGAGGAGCAGTTTTTAAAGGGGGTGGGGAGGATCCCAAACTTTCCCTCCACAGCCTCGGCGTCCCGAGCGACGGCGAGCGACGGGCGGTCCCACAAGGAGACCGAACGCCCCGAGCCCCAGGCCCCATCTGCGCCCGCCCGAAGTTGACTCGAAGCGCCCGAGAGTTCCGGGCCTCCTCAAGTCGGCCAAGTGCGACCCGGGCGAGCATCTCCCGAGCAACGCCGCCCCAGCCCGGGGCCGCAGCCGCCCCCCGCGCGTGCGCCCGCACCCCGTCCCGGTCCCCGCCTGAGCAGCTGCTCGCCGCCTCCGAGGCTCCGGCGGGGAGCGCGCGCGCACTCTCGCCCTCAGGCCGGCCGAGGAGTCCCGGGAGAGTTCCCCCGGGTCCCGCGCCGACAAAAGCAGCCTCGACCCCCGCCGGCGAGAGCGCGCGGGGGCCGCGGGGAGCCAGCGCCAGCCGCCAGCCTCGTGCCCGCCGCCGAGCCCCTCGCCCGCCCGCACTCCGCGCCAAGTCGGCGGCCCTCGACTCCCCGCAGAGAAGCGCGGAGAAAAGGGCGCAGCGCCGGCCACTCACCTCGATCTCGAAGTCCGGCAGGCGGAACGCCGTGCGAAAGAGCGAGCAGAAGTGCGCGATGGCCGGGACTTCCCACCAGGAGCGGAGCTCGCCCAGCCCGGCCGCGCCGCCTTCCTCCGGGCACATCTCCCCGCCGCGCTCGCTCGCTCGCTCGCTCGCTCCGACTCCGGCTGCGCCTCTCAGTGCGCCGCGGCTCCCGCCGCTCGGCGTGAGCACCAAGCTGAGGCGCGCCGGGCGGGGGGCGGCGGGCCGAGTCGCTCAAGCGGCCGCTGCTCGGGCAGCCGGCGGGGGCCGCGCGCTCGCCCCGTCCCGCCGCGGCGGTGCGGCCGCCCCCAGTCCCATACAATATAATCCACTCAGCGCTGAGGAAAACAGATGGGGCTGGGGGTGGGGAGGGGGCCCGGCAGAAGCCTGGGGGAGGGGCCGCCCACGAGGAGGGGGCGGGGCCGGCGCGCACCACAACAACAACCCCGCCCCCACCCCTGCGCGGACAGCTGCACTGAGGGAGGGGGAGGGGGAGCGGGCCCGCCGCGCACCGGGAGGGGCCGCGCGTGACGCGGAGGGGGTCGTCCCCCCCCTCGCGCGCAGGCCGCGGGCGGGCGGGTGGGAGCCGCGCTCTGCGGTGCAGGTGTTTGGGAGCGGGGACTTTGGGCGACTTTGGTGACGGGAGACAATAAGGGTCTCTCTCCCACCCCCCACGTGGCCTCAGTGGTCGAGTCCTTTTAAAGGGCCCGCTGGGTGGTGCTCTCGCTTAGGGGCCAGCTCCAGGAGTGCGCACGTGTGGGATTTCAGTTATTACTGATGTGGGGAGGGTGGTGCAGGAGAGCGAGTGGGCTGTCCACGCTGGGAACGGGAGGCCCAGGGAAACGAAGCGCTTTCCACCTGTTCTTTAGCGCTTTTATTCCGTCTGAGAACGGGACTTCAGGGAGCGCTAAAGTGTCTCGCTTCTCCAGGGCGAAGAAGGTGGCGGGGCTGGTTAGGCTGGAACCTAGTAGGACGGAGGGTAGAGTGTGGCGGGAAGGGTGGAGTTGGTTGGGGGGGGGGGGAGGGAGGCACCAATCAGCAGTCTAGCGGGAAGAGCAATTTCCCCCACCCCAGGGAACGGACACGTGCAGCCGCCCTAGAGGAGACTAGCTTAGAGCCCTGTGACTGCCCTCGCCGAGCGCTGCAGGGCTGCGGGCGCGAGCGCTCACAATGTAGCTAAGGAGGCTGGGGGGATGGGGAAGAGCCTCGAGACTCTGGGACGTGTGTCCGGGTTGGGGGTGGAGGCCTGGCCAGGCTAAGGGAATGTGATGGGCTTTAGTAATGTTAACTGCCGTTCAGGACGTTGGAATTCTTCTTCTAAACCGGAAGGGGGAAATCACCTCCAAAAACAAACGCCGAAGTTTGGAAGAACTCCGTTGATGAAGATTCGTCTGTTTGTGTTGGTCACTGCGCTTGGGCAATTCTACTCTAGGCTGAGCGTCCTGGCTGCTTCTCTTTAGTCCACTTCTCAAGAAGCACCGCCCCCGACGTGCACTCAGATTTAGCTACTTACTGAGCGATAGGGACGACCCCGGAGAGAATAATAGGTAGCCAGCATGAGGAGCGAGTTTGTGTGGTAGATGTAGAAGTGAGCTGCCGGGGTAATTCACCTTCCTCCTCCCTCGCCCGTTCTGATCATTTTAATAACCTCTTGTGTCTTTGTAAGGCAGCACTTAGAAACACTAAAATGCTTAAGCTACATCCAAGAGTGTCTTTTGTGAGCCGGCACTGATCTTAAGACACTTCATCTTCCTGCACACTGACCTGTAGGTGGGGGTTAGCTACCCATGAACGCTATCTACCCGATTTTTTTTTCAATGTTTTTTTTAACTCGGCTACTCTGTAGATGCCTCCTGAATCAATTGGAGGAGTGGGGGGTGGGGGAGTAGCAGGCCTCTGGAATTCGCCATATCTCCTGGAATGTTGTATGGACTTTTTTGTTTTGTTTTGTGACAAGGTTTCACCCAGTAGCCCAGGCTGGCCTCAAACTCAGGCACTCCTTGATCCCGAGCCTTCACGTTTGTCTTTCTTTGAACTGTGCTCTCTGTGTACTATGCCTTTTTCCTTTGGAAAGGGTTTCATAAAAACTAGCTAGCAACCAGCTCTCTATCACCTTGAACCAATGCTGCCTGCGCTTCCGGGGTGCGTTCTTCTCACTTCCGTCAAATCCATTTGTTCTAACTGTTCGCTCCTTCCTCCCTGTTCTCCGGTCTATCTTCTCATTTGTCTTTCTTTTTAATCATTATCTAACCTTCATAGTCGGCATCTCAGTTGTCCTTACTGGTCAGCCTAATAAGTTATCAATGCCAGGACGCACAAAGTTAAGAGAGCTTTGGCCACACGGTAATCACTACGGTACTTGAATGCTCGTTTCACGCACTTACACACCCCCGTTGTAACCTCCTCCCCTTTCCTTGCTCCACACCGCTGCCGCCAGAAGTCCTAAAAGTCTAAGCTGTTGTGAAACTGGAAGTGCTACTCTTCCAACCCTTATGCTGTCAAAACCGTCAGACCTCCTTCCTCTGGGTGGATTTGCCTCTGGGGCCAGTGTCGTCTTGAGCATCCCATGAGTTCATGGGACTCGCGCATCAGGAGAAGACTACCGTTATGTAACTGGTTCCGTTGGGCCCTGCGGTATGGACCTGCTTCCTTCTCTCTACCTTCAAGCTGTACGTACTGTCTGTCCCACTCCCGTCCGGGCTCCAGAGTAAAAGAGTTGAAATGACTTAGGTCTGACCAAGTAGACTAGGCTTACTTCCCCTGAACCCTGGAGCCTCGCCCCAGCTCTCAACATTTATTTCCCCTTTCCCCGTGTGCTTACCTGCTTCTGACCTGTTTCCTGGGCTGATTTGGAAACTACACTAAGGACCCTTTAGGAATGCTTGAATACTTAAGACACTCACCCTCTGATTTTTTACCCCTTGCTTCTGAGGGCAGCTGCAGCTCCTGATTTGTTCCAACCTAGTCAATTTTCTTCTCTCTGATAACTGGGTTACCATCTTCCTTACACCACGTCTCACTCTTATTCTTTTCTACTCATGAGCCAGTGCCTTTAACCTACAATGACTTTGATGAGTATATGGGTATAGGTTTTTTCTTTTTGTTTTTATTTTGGATTTTTAAGACATGGTTTCAGTGTGTAGTACTGGCTGTCCTACACATTGAGCTAGCTGGCAGCCTCTGACTCCCAAGTGCTAGGATGAAAGGCGTGTGCCAATTTAGCCAGGCCAAGGCGTAGTTTTGTAGCAGAGTCCTTGCCTAGGTCTGAGTTAGATCCCTAGCACTGCCAAAAATTTTTAAATTATATTTAATTCAGTCAGTCATTGAGATGGCTTCATGCTTAATGCCCCTGCTGTGCAAGCCAGGCACCTTGAGTTTCCTTCCTGGAACTAAAAAGAAAAGAAAAATACAGATGTGGTGGTTTGTGTCTGTAGTCCCATCAAGCCAACCGGAGAGATGAAAGGTAGAGATAGGAGAATTCCTCAGACACAGACCTGGAGAACTAGTCAGAAACTTACTTTAAAAAGTGAGTTGGAGCCTGGCGTGGTGGCATACGCTTGTAATCCCAGCACTCAGGAGGCAGGGGCAGGTGGATCGCTGTGAATTCGAGGCCAGCCTGATCTACAAAGCGACTCCAGGACAGCCAAGGCTACACAGAGAAACCCTGTCTCGAAAAAACAAAAAAACTTAAAAAAAAAAAAAATGAGTTGGAGCAGCTGGGTGTGGTGGTGCATGCCTTTAATCCCAGCACTCAGGAGGCAGAATCTCTGTAAACTCGAGGCCAGCCTGGTCTACAAAGTGAGTCCAGGACAGCCAAGGTTACGCAAAGAAACCCTGACTAAAAAAAAAAAAGTCAGTTGGAAGCCAGATGTGATAATAAAAACCTTTAATCCCAGCCCTGGAAGCAGAGATTAGAAGCTATCTGTGCAGGCCACCAGGCCAATCTGTTCTACATATCAACTTCCAGACCTGCCGGAGTCCCATGAGACATTGTCTCAAACATTAAAAAAAAAAAAAAAAAAAATGAGAGCACCTGAGTTGAGAGCACTGGCTGCTCGACTAGAAGACCCAGGTCTGATTCCCAGCACCCACATGACAGCTGACAACCTGTAATTCCAGTACCAAGAGATCCAATTCCTTCTTCCAGCCTCTGTAGGCATGAGGTATTCAAGAGGTTCAGCTGGGCAGCGATGGCTCACACCTTCAATCCCAGCACGTGGGAGGCAGAGGCAGGTGGATCTCTGTGAGTTCGAGGCCAGCCTGGTCTACAGAGTGAATTCCAGAACAGCCAGGGCTATATAGAGAAACCCTATACATACATACATACATACATACATACATACATACATACATACGTATATACGTCGTACTAGGTAGAAGGAGAGAACTGACTCTTAAACCCTCGTCCTCACACCTTTAATCCCAGCACGTGGGAGGCAGAGGCAGGCAGATCGCTATGAGTTTGAGGCCAGCCAACGCTACACAGAGAACCCTTGTCCTCTGATCTCCACACACGAGTTGTTGCCTGCACACATAATAATATATGTCATATATTCACCATACATATGCACGTACCAAAAAAAAATCAACGACTGTCTTTTTGATCATTGACAGAAAGCTCCAAATGTGGCAGATACGTGGTGAAGACCTGCCAAGCTTTGGCTTTAACCTGCCTTCTTTTTAGCTTTTTCTGCCACTAACACCTCCACCCTATCCCACCAGGAATTCTCTCCTGCTGCCAAACAGGTTCACTGCACTGCAAGACCCATCACCTCAGCTCCTCTTTTGATCGTGCCTTCCGATTGCCTGGAAAGACTACTTACAACTTCACTTCTAAGCATAAAGTGTGCAAAGCTCACTTCCTTGATACAACTTTCCTGAAACGCCTTAATTTGGGGGTGTCCCCAGGGACTCTTTCCACAAAAGATCGCTCATCGTCTGAGTCACTTTCCGAGCCCTCTTCCCTTTCTACTGCTGACTCCGCAGTGACTTGACTGATGGCATTCGAGTTGTCTTCTCACTAGATTCTCAAGGACATCCTCTCTGGTATGAGCCAGTTGTGTAATGGCGGTGTGCATAATGGCACACGCCACAGGAACAGGAGGAGGGCGGAGTGTGCACGGTGTGCAGCCTGCCTCAGCCTTTCTGCTCTCAGGTCTGGGCCCCACTCACTCACAACCAGATCGGTCATAGGCCTTTCTCAGCAATCTTGCCTCCCCTCCCCCAGCTCTGGTGTCATTTTGCCATGTGCTACCTGGATGCTTACTTTTAATATTAAAGACCAGGAAAAAGCTGGATGTGGTGGTGTTGGCCTTTTTGTTTGTTTGTTTGTTTTGGGGGTTTTTTTTGTTCGTTTGTTTTTCAAGACAGGGTTTCTCTGTATAGCTATGACTGTCCTGTAAATCGTTATGTACACCAGGCTGGCCTCAACCTCAGAGAGTTTGGCCTGCACCACAACCAGGCAGAGATGGCCCACACCTTTAATCCCAGCACTCAGGGAGGCAGAGGCAGACAGATCATATGATTTGGAAGCCAACCTGGTCTACAAATCAAGCCCAAGACAGCCAAGGCTACACAGAGAAACTCTATCTCAAAAAACTGAAATAAAATAAAAACCTAGGATTACAGCCAGATCTCTGTGGGTTCAAGGCCAGCCTGGCCTAAAAAGCAAGTCCAGGACAATCAAGGCTACACAGAAAAACCCTGTCTCAGAAAAACAAAAAACAAAACAAACAAAAAACCCTAGGGTTGCTGGACATGGTGGCACATGTCTTTAATCCCAGTACTTGGGAGGTAGAAGCAGGCAGATCTCTGGCTTTGAGGCTAGCCTAGTCTACATAGGGACCTACAGGCCAACTAGGACTACATAATGAGCTATTACCTCAAAACAAGCAAACCCTAGATTTAAGGATGTGGCCCACTGGTACAACACTTGCCTACCAGGCCCTGGGTAACATAATGTTACAAAAATAAAAAGCCTCACTAATAACCACCTAAACTTTATTTTTATTTATTTTGTATGTGGTGGTGGGTTTCTTCTCCTCTCTCTCTCTCTCTCTCTCTCTCTCTCTCTCTCTCTCTCTCTCTCTGTGTGTGTGTGTGTGTGTGTGTGTGTATGTGTGTGTGTGTGTGTTTTCTGAAATAGAGTTTCTCTGTGTAACAGCCCTGGCTGTCCTAGACTCACTTTGTACACCAGGCTGGCCTCGAACTCACAGTGATCCACCTGCCTCTGCCTCTAGGGAGTGGTTTTTCGATACAGGGTTTCTATGTGTAGTAGTTTTGGCTGTCCTGGAACTAGCTCTGTAAATCAGCCTGGCCTTGAATTTACAAAGGTCCACCTGTCTCTGTTCCCAAGTGCTGGAATTAAAGGCATGTGCCATTGTGCCTGGCAATTTTTATAATTAAATTTTCCTTTTTTGGAGCTGGGCAGTGACGACACACATCTTTAATCCCAGCACTCAGGAAGCAGAGGCAGAGATCTCTGAGCTTGGGGCCAGCATGCTCTACTGAGTGAGTTGCAGGACAGCCAAAGCAACACAGAAAAACCCTGTCTCAAAACAAAACAAAAGCCAGGGATAGTGGCACATGCTTTTAATCCTGGCACTTGGGAGGCAGAGGCAGGAGGATCACTGAGTTTGAGGCCAGCCTGGTCTACAAAGTGAGTCTAGCACAGCCAAGGCTACACAGATAAACCCTGTCTCTAAAAACAGGAAAAAAAAAAAAAAAGAAAGAAAAAAGAAAAACCAAACCAAAACAAAAGAACTAAAGAAAATTTCCCAGCCACAGTGCTACCAATGCTGCCTTTATATCTCCTTTCACAGCCTTGTACTTTCTGTCCAACCTCCAACCCAGCCACCATGTAACCTGTTGTACCAACACTATTCTTTCCTGCCATCTTAGCAAGTTCACCAGTTCTGAACACTCTGAAGCAATTTTCATTCATTGTGGGAAATTTAAAAGGATGAATGGACCACTGTCTGGGAAAGAAGGTAACAGAGACAACAACAACAACAACAAAATCATTTTGAAAGTAGCAGAAAGTTAAGGAGGAAAAAATAACAGGGGCTGGCATGTATGAGGCCAAGGTTTCAATCTCCAGCCCCACAGATAATAAAAATAAAAGTGCATCTGGGTGTTGGTGCTGTGTTATTTGGCTGCTAACGCCTCTGTCTCCCTTCCACCCAGTCCCCAACACTAGCTAGGAGAGAAAGGAGGTTAGACGGGAAAGAGGGCTTAGGTTTCTTAGGCTACTTCAGGCTGGTTAGGGTTCTTTGGGAAAATACCAATCTCAGTCATCAGGATATCCAGCAGTCCAGCGAATCAGCAGTGTTTTTCCTTCTCCAACTGTCTCCTCAAAGGGGCCCCCACCCCTGCCCCCATCCCAGCATCCTCAGAAGGAAGCATTCTCAGAGCATTTTCAAATCGTCCTCTCTCCTCTTCTCTTCTTTTCTCTCTTCTCCCCTCTCTCCTCTTTCTCTCTGGCATATATATATCCTCTCAAAGTCCTCAGAAAGCAACTGCCAAAGACCACGCCCCTCTCTGAGAGGAAAGGAGACATTTATCAGCTGTGGGCAAACTAAAACAGCCCCATATACCATACTTGGGATTAAAACAAAAACATATTTACATAACATAACTTGAGTTTTTTAAAGAAACCAAAACTTCCACTACAGGTATGTGGATGGCTTTGAGTCCTAGGTCTATATAATGAGTTCCGAACTAGCCAGGATCACATAATAAGTCCCTATCTGACCAGGTGTGGTGATGCACACCTTTAATCCCAGCACTGAGGAGGCAGAGGCAGGTGGATCTCTATAAATTCAAGGCCAACCTGGTCTAAAAATCTAATACAGGACAACCAGGGCTCTTGTTAGACAGAGAAACTCTGCCTCAAAAATTTGAAAAGCAACGGGGCATGTTGGTGCACTTCTTTAATCCCAGCACTCCTGAGGCAGAGGCAGGTGGACAGAGGCCAGCCTGGTCTACAAAGTGAGTCCAGGACAGCCAAGGCTACACAGAGAGACCCTGTCACTGTAAACCAAAATCACTGTAAAGATTCACTGTAGGCTGCCTCAAAAGCTTGACTACATGAGTTCAGATCCTAGCACCCAGTTGAATACCAGGTACAACAATGGCACACACCTCTAACCCCAGCACTGGTGAGGTAGAGACAAGTGGGTCCCTGGGGCTTGCTTGCCAGTTGGTCTGTTTGAGACAGCAAACTCCAGGTTCAAAGAGAGACTCTTACTCAGAATTAAGGTGGAAGGGCTATCCAATGGCTCCTCAAGTTAAAGTGCTTGCCACCAAACCTGTTAACCTGTCTTTGATTCCCAGAAGATGCTGGTGAAAGGAGAGAACCGGGGCTGGAGAGATGGCTCAGAGGTTAAGAGCACTGGCTGCTTTTCCAAAGGTCCTGAGTTCAATTCCCAGCAACCATATGGTGGCTCACAACCATCTATAATGAGATCTTGTACTTTCTTCTGGTATGCAGATGTACATGCTGGCAGAATACTATATACATAATAAATAAAGCTTAAAAAATAAAAGAAAGGAGAGAACTGACTTCGAAGTTATCTTCCAGCGTCCACACATACATACTGCATGGCACGCAAAATCACCCTCACATACACACTAAATGAATGGAAAGTGAATAAATAAAAAGGTATAGTCGAGAGGGCTAGATATGTAGTTCAGGAGGTAAAAGAACTTACTACCTTGCCTGAGTTCCATTCCCAGAGCTCACAGGGTGGAAGAAAATTGGCTCTTGCAAGTTGTCCTCTGACCTCCCCGCTTAGGCTATGGCACATGTACTCGCACAAACATTTATAGTAAGGCCTTTTTTGTTGTTTTGTTTGTTTTGTTTTTGTTTTTCGAGGCAGGGTTTCTCTGTGTAGCTTTGGCTATCCTGGACTCGCTTTGTAGACCAGGCTGGCCTTGAACTCCCAGAGATCCTGCCCAGCTTGGTTTTTTTTTTTTTTTTTGGTTTTTTGTTGTTGTTGTTGTTGAGACAGGCTTTCTCTGTGTAGCTTTGGCTGTCATAGACTGTTTTGTAGATCAGGCTGGCCTCAAACTCACAGCAATCTGCCTGCCTCTGCCTCCTGAGAACTGGGATTAAAGGCGTGCACCACCATGCTTGGTTTGAGCAGGGCCTTTAATTTCCATGACTGAAGGCACTTGCAGGCCTCAAAGTGCTTCCAGCAGCTAATCTGCAAGGCTGTTGGAGATCAAGATGACAAGAGCGGCTCTGTGGTTCGGCCTTCAGCCTGGAAGTTTGTGCTCTTTACTATCAGCTTGCAGAAATCCTGGAAACTCTGGGGCCACATGAGCTACCTCATTAGGTACCTAGGAGTTGAGGGGGTGGGAAGTGGGGTGTGTGGTAATGCCTGGGGTGTGTGGTAATGCCTGTGGCATGCCTCACCACAGGGTCTGCTTCCCCAAGACCATTCAGGTTAGTTTGGGAAGGGTGGTGTGAGGGGTTACTGCTTGAAGAGAAATCAGAACTTTTGCCTAATGGTCTGCCTTGATAGGGTGTGGCCTCTAGTCAGTGGGTAGACACGGTAAATGCTGCCACAACCACGCAGATTCCATCTTTAGTGTGCTGCAATCAAGCTTCTACAAAGTTCTAAGCAACCTGTCGTCAAGGTTAAACTCACACCGTGGTGGCGCACACCTTTAATCCTAGCACTCTGGAGGCCGAGGCAGGTGAATCTCTGAGTTCAAGGCCAGCCTGCTTTACAGAGTGAGATCCAGGACAGTCAGGACTACACAGAGACACCCTGCCTCAAAAAACCAAAACCAAACTAAGCAAAGGTCAAATTCTTGAGCAGAAGGACTGAGAGGCTTAGGAGGGCTGACAGGCCCAGGTGTCCTGCCCATCTGAAATCACACAGGGAGGTTCGTTAAATGCTTAAACTTCTTTAAGCAAAACAAAGTCCTCCAGACCCAGTACCAAAGGCCCCTGGCTCTTCCTGTCTTCCACACACAGGCAGCTGCTGCACTTTGGAGTCATTTCTGCATCCTTGCCTCTAGCTTCAAACAGCCTGGGCCATATCTTTTTCTTTTAATATCTGTATTTTTATGTTATGTTCATTGCTGTTTTGGCTGCATGTGTGTCTGTGCGAGGATGTCAGAAACCCTGAAATTGGAATTACAGAGAGTTGTGAGTTGCCTTGTGGGTGCTGGGAATTGAACACCGGTCCTCTGGAAGACCAGGCAGTGCTCTTAACCACTGAGCCATCTCTCCAGCTCCAAGACTTTTCTTTTGGAGGGGTAGGGGTGTTTTTTTCTAAACAGGGTTTCTCTGTGTAGCTCTGACTGTCATGGAGCTCACTCTGTAGACCAGGCTGGCCTCAAACTCAGAGTTCTGCCTGCCTCTGCCTCCCGAGTGCTGGGATTAAAAGTGTATGGTGTGCTCCAGCATGTCTGGCCCAAAGTGACCCATACCTGACAGGCAACTGTGGTTTCTTTTGTTTTGATGCTACTAGGGCTAGAATCCAGGGCCTCAAGCATGCTAGACAAGCGCTCCTCCACCACCCCCAGAACACTGCTGCAATACCATACATCCTGAGAGAGTGCTTTGAAGATTGCTGAACTGAAGCTGGGCAGTGGTGGCGCACGCCTTTAATCCCAGCACTTGGGAGGCAGAGGCAGGCAGATGGCTGTGAGTTCGAGGCCAGCCTGTTGTACAAAGTGAGTCCAGGACAGTCAAGGCTACAAAGAGAAACCCTGTCTCAAAAAAGCAAATAAAATAAAATAAAATAAATTGCTGAACTGGATGGGTAGGACTCAAATGGGTGTTGAGAGCACCCTTCCTTCCACGTGACTCAAGACTGAAATCCTCAGGAAGCCCTACACCCCCACACTCAGCCAACACCAAAGAAAAATAGAGGAGAATCCCACTCAGATTTTTGTGGCCTGCTTCATCCTCTTCCACAAACAGCATCTGCAAGCCAGCCTCTGGTGCCCGGGGATGCTTAGTCCCTGCTATGTTTCTCTGCTCCCAAAATTCCTCTCTGAATTCCTGGAGCCTCCAGGCTGAGCCCGTCTCATTGTGACATCTCCTCTTGTTCTTGACACCGGGTCAAATAGCTTTGGAGCGTCTCAATTCCCAGTGCCATTCAGAAGCTGGTGAACCCTAATGAGTTCTCCCCTAATCTCTTCTCAAAGGACCTGTGAGTCTTAATTTCTCCAACTTTCCTTTTAATTATTTGAGCTCCTTGTGTCCTTCCTTTGGCCTCAGATCATCCCTACTCAGTTTAAAGGTCACGTTACTTTGGTTGACGAAGTGTCCAGGGTCATATACGTTTGGCCTCAAACTCCTTAACCTGGCCCAAGTTGTTCCTGATGCATTTCGTTTAAGACTGAATTGTACCTTGAGGTTAAAAAAAAAAAAAATTCTGTTTCAGGCCTTAAGAAGTTTCTCATCGAACTGATAAAATAGTAGAATTCGCAGTGCAGTATAAACTGAGTACATCTGTTATTCCTGGCGCCTGTAGTCCTATAGTTAGAAGTGACTACAGTTCAGTTGGTAGAGTGATTACTTAGCATGAACACAGCCTGAAACTCATCCCTGTCACTGCATAAACTGGAGGAGGTGGCACACTCCTGTGATCTAGGTTAAGGTAGGAGGATCTCAAGTTCCAAGACAGTTTGTTACAAAATGGGAGTCCGCCGGGCATGGTGGTGCATGCCTTTAATCCCAGTACTTGGGAGGCAGAGGCAGGCGGATCGCTGTGAGTTCAAGGCCAGCCTGTGCGCCACCATTGCCCGGCTGGAAACAATTTTTTTTAAAAGATGTATTTATTATTTATACAACGTTCTGCCCGCATGTGTGCCTGCCCACCAGAAGAGGGAACCAAATGTCATTATAGATGGTTATGAACCATCGTGTGATTTCTGGGAATTGAACTCAGGACCTGTGGAAGAGCAGCCAGTGCTCTTAGCCTCTATGCCATCTCTCAAGCCCCTGGAAACAATTTTTAGCCCTAGAGTGATATTTACACAAATTTAAGATCAGCCCTCGTAAGATGTAAGTAGGAGAAAAAAGAACAATATAGTAAAAAACCAAAACGCTCAGAAGACCTGGGATTCTAGCCCAATCCATTACAGAGTTTGCCTATCATTCATGAAGATTCCCCTCTCACCACCACCACATATGCTAGCGTCTCATAAGCCCTGGTGGTGGACGTCAGAGGGTCACAGGATCAGAAACTCAAGGTCACCTTTTCTATACAATAAGTTCATGGCTCAGCCATTAAAGGCTGGGCTCACACCAAAAAAATATAATAAATCTAAGGCCAACCTTGGCTGCTTGAGTCCCTGGAGGGTAGGAGGGGTGGGGGCGGGGGCTCTAACTATAGCTTTAGCACTAAACATGGGCTTAGATGCTGTACTGAAATTCCTCAATAGTTACATATTGCCATTATTCACTCCCAATTTATTTACCTCCACAGTTTGTGCTAGTTACCTTCTGTCAGTGTGACACAAACTATAGTCGCCTGGAAAGAGGGAACCCCAGTGAGGGATTTCTTCCACTAGACTGGCCTGTGGGTCTTTTGACATGAAGTCTCTCTATGTAATTCTGGCTGGCCTTGAAATCTCTATGTATGTAGACCAGGCTGGCCTAGAACTCACAGAGAGCCTCTTGCTTCTGCTTGTATAAAGTGCTGAGATTAAAGGAGTTGGACACTTTGCCTACATAGGGCCTTTTTCTTTCTTTTTTGTTTTTGTTTTTCAAGACAGGCTAGATTCGCTTTGTAGACAGGCTGACCTAGAACTCACAGCAACTCGCTGCTCTGCCTCCCTGACTGCTGGCATTACAGGTGTGCGCCACCACACCTGGCTGGGGCCATTTTCTTGATCAATGATTAAGGTGGGAGGACCCAGCCTACTATGTGTAGCACCAAACACGATAGACTAGTAGTCCTGGGTTGTGTCTAAGAAAGCAAGTTGGGCAAGCCATGGGGAGCAATCCAGGAAGCAGCATTCCTTTCTGGTCTGTACTTCAGTTCCTGACTCCCAGTTCCTCCTTGGCTTCCCTCAATATAACCTATAAGGCAAATAAGTCACTTCCTCCCCAAATTGGTTTTGGTCACTGTTTTGTCACTGAAACAAAGAGCAAAGAGGACACGATTGTTATGGAAAAAAATAAGATAGTTGGTTTTTGTTTTGTTTTGTTTTTTATAGTTTTTCCGAGACAAAGTTTCTCTGTGTATCAGTCCTGGCTGTCCTCTGTAGACCAGACTGGCCTCCAACTCACAGCAATCCACCTGCCTCTGCCTCTCCCAAGTGCTGGGATTAAAGGCGTGTGCCACCATGCCCAGCCTCTTTTTTTTTTTTTTTGAGACAGGGTTTTTCTATGTGACAGAACAGTAGCTCTCCTAGGCTTGCCAGAGTTACATTGAGAGCTTTTGTGTCAAAAGACCCACAGGACAGACTGGTGGGAGAAATCCCTTGAGGGGAGATACGACAGAAGTAAAGTATGTGCTCCAAATATGATTTTTGGGTTTTTTTTGTTTGTTTGTTGTTTGTTTGAGACAGGGTTTCTCTGTGTCACCTTGGCTGACCTGAACCCACTTTGTAGACTTGCTTTGTAGCCCAGGCTGGCCTTGAACTCAGAGATCTGCCTGCTTTTGCCTCTGCAAGTACTGGGATTAAAGGCATGTGCCACCAGGACTGGCTCCTTGTTGCTTTTTCTAATCAGCTGATGGCTTTGAGAGAAAAGGATGATTCACAACTGCTCAAAATTCTGTCACTCCAATCCCAAGAGAACATATCTACCTGTCTTCTTTGTCCTCATCATCCCTGGACACAGACTCTGCTTGGGTTGTCAGTGCTGGGCCGGGAAGCAGAGGTAAGCTGCCGCTGAGTGTAGCTTTTAGGTATGTTTATAAGGAGCGGTGCTGAGCCTGGCATGGTGGCACATGCCTTTAATTCCAGCAGTGGGGAGGCAGAGGCAGGGGGATCTCTGTGAGTTTGAGGACAGCCAAGGCTACACAGAGAAACCTTGTCTCGAAAAACCAAATCCAAAATCAAAACAAAACAAAACAAAACAAAAAATCAGTGGGGCTGGTGATGGAAGAAAAAAAATAATAGAAAGGCACAGGGTTGGCATTAAATCACTGAAACGGACATATTAGGGAGGTAAAGACTGCCATTGTTCCATATATGGCCGGGGGAGGGACACTGAACAGGACGAAATTTTGACATGCATTATGACTTCATGGCCTAGAAGCCAAGAGGCCAGCCTCCCACGCTCGGAGGAGTGCCTTCTAGACACACATGGCGGGCTCTGGCCATCATCTGGAGAGTCACTACTGCACGAGCCAGCTGCTTCTAATTCCATCAATTCTAATTATCCAAAGAACCTTCTACAAAGGAGGAAAAGCTGCTTTGTTGTAAGTTTAGCTCACCTGTCTTTCATTGAAGAGCAAGATAAGGGCGCTGGGCAACAGCTCAGCTGCTAGATCGCTTGCCAAGCATGCAGGAAAACCTGGGTTTGATCGCCTGCACCCTGTAAAATTGGACAGAGTCGCTGAAATCTCAGCTTGAGGAAGGTGGAAGGTGGGGGGAATCAGCAGTTCAAGGTCAACCTGACCCACAAGCAAGTCTAAAATTAGCCCAGGCTAGATGCAACTTTGTCTCAATGAAAGAATAAAAACAAGAGAAAAATACATTATTTCCTCTTCCGTCAGCTATGAGGACACTAGTTGTTGCCATTCTGAAAGTACCTCTTTCTCCAAGTGCTTTTTGTTTTGTTTCTTAAGACAGGGTTTCTCTGGGTAACACCTCTGGCTGTTCTGGACTCGGTTCTATGAACCAGGCTGGACTTGAACTCACAGAAATCCACCTGCCTCTGCCTCCCAAGTGCTGAGATTAAAGGCGCCACCATGCCCTGGTCTCCAAGTGCATTTTGGTGCTGTTATCTGTTCCTTTATTCGCAGCAAGACTTTGGTCTGGTATTCTTGGCTTTGTTTCTGCAGTGCTAGAGACTGAGGACCATCTTCTTACACACTTCAGTGCTCAACCTCTGACACCCCAACCTCCATCCCTGAATTGTCTATTACTGTGGTCACAGCACCTAACACAGTGCTGAACCATGGTGAAATGAAGTCAAACAAAAACAAATGCCAATGCTGGGCAGTGGTGGCTCACGCCTTTAATCCCAGCACTTGGGAGGCAGAGGCAGGCGGATTGCTGTGAATTCAAGGCCAGCCTGGTCTACCAAGTGAGTCCAGGACAGCTAAGGCTACACAGAGAAGCCCTGTCTCAAAAAACAAACAAACAAACAAAAAACCCTAAAATCACTTACCCAAAGGTTTTGATTTTGGGGACAAGGTTTCTCTGTGTAGCCTTGGCTGCCCTGGCACTCACACTGTAGACCTCGCTGTCCTCAAACTCAAAGATTTGCCTGCCTCTGCCTCCCACAGAGGTCCACCTGCCTCTGCCTCCTGAGTGCTGCCGCCGCCGACATCACCACCACCACCATCACCACCACCACCACCACCCAGCAGAAGGCTTTAGATTTAGAATTAAGGAGTTCAGCAAACCAGCATTTCCACGTAAGCATGATATACTAAGAGCACACTGCCCGCACTGAACTCAGACATCGGAACATGCTGGCCAGACAGGTGGTACTTGGCTGGATCTTGAAGGACACTGTGCCTGTTGCACTTGGGGCAGAAGCAAAGAGGCACAATATACAAAACAGCCAAGGAGTTCAGAGCGTTGGGTCAGGCATATCTATATTCATTGTGGTGCAAGAGGCCCGAGCATTTGGGCCCTTCACTGTCCAGTTCAGAGATGAAGCTTTGCACTGAAACATCCCAGGGAGCCTTGGGATTTAATTTTTATGCAAGAACATAATATAAACTGATTTTGAGGGTCTAGAGATGTAGAGCAGTTGCAGACCATGCTTAGGATAAATAACACCCTGAATTTGGTCCTCAGTATTAAAAACAGTACAGTGACAGTCATTTATGTGATTTTTCTTTCTTTATTTTTTATTATTTATTTATTTGTGTGGGGGGGTTACTTTTCTTTCTTTCTTTTTTAACAATCTACTTTGGGGGGGGGAGGTTGAGACAGTGTTTATCTGTGTGGCCTTGGCTGTCCTGGACTTGCTTTGTAGACCAGGCTGGCCTTGAACTCACAGTGATCCACTTGCCTCTGCCTCCTGAGTGATGGGATTGAAGGCATGGCCCGGTGAGGCTGTCTGGTTTATACAGAGTTCCAGGCCAGCCAAGGCTCCATGGGTATATAGTGAGAGTTTGTCTCAAAAACAAAACAAAAAACAAAAATAAAATAAATGTAATTATTTTACTTGATTCACAAAAATGATATAGATTTATGGACTATGATATATATAAATGTATGTGTATGCATTATGTAGCATTTCTTTTTTTTTTTTTAAACATTTATTGTGTGTGTTTGTGTTGTACACTCACATACACCATAGCATGGGTGTGTGGGTCAAAGGACAAATTACAGGAGTTGTTTTCCTTGCACCATGTGGATTCTAGGAATCAAACCTGGTTTATCAGGCTGGGCGGTGAGTGCCTTTACCTGTTAAGCCATCCCACTGCCCATGCTGTTTTCTCCTCCTCCTCCACTTTCTCTGCATTTATTGTGCTACACTCTAGACAATTATAGAAAACATTAGCCAGGTGTGGTGGCACACACCTTTGATCCCAGTATTTGGGAAGCAGAGGCAGATGGAACCCTGTGAGTTTGAGGCAAACCTGGTCTACAAAGAGCGTTCCAGGACAGCCAGGGCTATTACACAAAGAAACCCTGTCTCAAAAAGCCACACACACACACACACACACACACACACACACACACACACACACAAAAGAAAGAAAGAAAAGAAAAGAAAATCTCCTTGATGGTAGATGTGTCCAAATTCTTTGTTTTCTTTTCTTTTCTTTTTTTTGTTTTTGTTTTTGTTTTTGTTTTTCGAGACAGGGTTTCTCTGTGTAGCCTTAGCTGTTCTGGACTCACTTTGTAGATCAGGCTGGCCTCGAACTCACAGCGATCCACCTGCCTCTGCCTCCCGAGTGCTGGGATTAAAGGCGTGTGCCACCACGTCCGGCTTTCTTTTCTTTCTTAGTATTTCGAGGCAGGGTTTCTCTGTGTAGCCTTGGCTGTCCTGGACTCCCTTTATAGACCAGGCTGGCCTCGAACTCGCAGCAATCTGCCTGCCTCTGTCTGCTTCTGCCTCCCCAAGTGCTGGGATTAGACCGTCACCCAGTTAGGACCCTTCCTTTTCTTTCAGGGTTAGACATCTGTTTCAACAGATTTTTTTGTTTCAATGGGGCTCAAAACCACAGCATCAAACGTACACTCTGGTCCCTAGGGAACAGCCACCAGTGGGGATGGCTGCATGGTGGCAGAGTTCCAGAACTCTACCAGAATTATGACAGAGCTGGGGTTATTAAGAATTTCGGGCTATCCTCAGGGGCCTAGAGTATAGCTCTGTGGCAGACCACATGCTGAGCACGCACGCACAAAGGCCCTAGGATGGATCTCCAGTCCAGGTAAAACCAAAGGAACAGAAAACCCAACAGCATAAGGATAACTTTCGAGGGGCGGGGGTGGGGGGGGTGGGGAATAGTTAAGACTGTCAAACTTTGAGTAATATGACTTAGTTCAGTGTAGTTATTTCTCTTAAAAGCTGTTAAGACAACTAGCAATGCTGTGCTAATAGCTGTACTCATCCTATGGAATACAGACATGTATCCAACATGGCTGCTGCACCCAGACAGCTCGGAGAGCCAGGAAGAAAACTGACCCATATGGCATTCTCTGTGTACAAACAGAAAACATGACGTTGTCTCAAGAAATGATGGTGCAACCAGGCCCAGTGGTGAATGCCTGTAGTTCCTGTACTTGGGGAGGCAGAGGCAGGCGGATCTCTGTGAGTTCGAGGCCAGCCTGGTCTACAGCTGAGTTCAGGACAGCCAAGGCTACACAGAGAAACATTTTTTGGGGGGGGGGATGGGGGGACAAACAAAAGGAAGAAAGAAAGGATCCTGGGAAGAAATAAAACAAGCATTTCTGATGGTGTGCAGTTTTCAGATCAGTATTTGGGAGGTAGAGCTGGGAGGATTAGAAATTCAAGGTTATCCTTAGCTATACAGCTAATCCCAAGTAGTCCTGGGACACAGGAGAGCTTTTCTCAGAAAGAAAAAGAATCAAACCAGGAATGGTGGTGCACGCCTGTAATCCCAGCACTCGGGAGGCAGAAGCAGAGGCAGGCAGATCGCTGTGAGTTCGAGGCCAGCCAGGGCTACAAAGTGAGTCCCGGACAGCCAGGGCTACACAGAGAAACCCTGTCTTAAAAAACCAAAAAATTGGGGCTGGAGAGATGGCTCAGTGGTTAAGAGCACTGTCTGCTCTTCCAGAGGTCTTGAGTTCAATTCCCAGCAACCACATGGTGGCTCACAACCATCTATAATGTGATCTGATGTCCTCTTCTGGCCTATAGGTGTACCTGTAGGCAGAGCACTGTATACATAATAATAAACAAATAAATCTTAAAAAAAAAAAAACCAAAAAATTATGAACTGGAGTACTGCGTGCTCTTCCAGAGGACTTGAGCTTAGTTCCCAACACCCACATCAGGTGGCCTACAACAATTTGTGATTCCAGCTCCAGGGGACCTGTCACCTCTGTCAGCTGCACTCACATGCACATACCCACACTTAGAAACACCCATCCACACATAATTAATTGAAAATAATAAATGATGTGCCCAGTTGGGGTGGCCATTGCCTTTATTCCAGCACTTAGTGGGCAGAGGTAGGCAGATCCCACTACATAGGGAGTATCAGGCCAACCAAGGGAGACAAAATGAGACTCTGCCTCACAAATATATAATAAAAAGTGTGTGTGTATTGTGCATTTGTGGTGGTGATAATGGGGATTGAACCCAGAGTCTTACTCATACTAGGCAAATGCTCTACCACTAAACTCTGCCTTCAAACTTCTTTCCATGTGGGATAGGCACTCACTAAGAAACCCGGGTTGGCCTTGAACTCATGTAAGCTCAAGATGGCCTTGAGTTTACCACACTCAGACCTCAAAGTCTCTAGCAGCTGGGATTACAGGGCTGCCCCATCCAGCTTTATAAAGCAATTTAAAAAGTATAAGGCAAGCCGGGCGGTGGTGACGCACGCCTTTAATCCCAGCACTAGGGAGGCAGAGGCAGGCGGATCTCTGTGAGTTCAAGGCCAGCCTGGTCTACAAAGCGAGTCCAGGACAGCCAAGGCTACACAGAGAAACCCTGTCTTGAAAAACAAAACAAAACAAAACAAAGTATAAAGCAGACTAGCATCAAGAGGCCTGGCCTCTTATTACACCGTGTTCTCTTTCCCATAGGATCTGCATGCAGCACAGAAGTTTTCTCATAAAACACTAGGAAGAAAAGCTGTCTTTGATTCCGGAGAGGGGAGATACTGGAGGGTACTTAGGTGCCTGAGGAGATGAACAGTAACAGCCACAGGCCTTCTCAAGCTTCTGGGTGTTCTAGGGTACAACCCTTGGATGCCCCACCCCCACCCTCACTGGCCCAGGCCTCTGTTGTGGAGGCCTATTTCCTGGGAGGGCACAGGGGAGGCAGGATTGCATGCTGGGCTCTGCCTGGTGGGGGTTTCCCGCGTTTGTTTCCCATCCGTGTTTTTGGAGAGTTCTTTTGGCAGCTTCTCACTGCTCCCCACCGTGTACAGGAGAAAAAGGGAAGCCCTGGTGTTTTTCCACTCTTGGGCCAGCGCATGAAGAGGAGCCTAGAGGCCTGGCTGCAGCTAGTCAACACAGCGTGGCCAGGCTCTCAGGTGTGTTAATTAAGGGAGCCTCCCAGAACCCTGGGGATGCTTCTGTGACCTCACCAAAGGGCTGCCGCCTCCAGCGTCCTCTGGGAACTGAGGCCATCTTGAGATTGTGCTGTTAATACCGTGGGAGGCCCACTGAGCTATTCACTCCCACAGCGTGGGGGCACGAGGCAGTGCCCAGCTTTATTTCATTTATTTGACTGGAGTTCATACTATCTTAAAAACTCAGAAGTTGGGGCAAGAGGATTTTAACTCTGAGGCCAGTTAACATAACAAAATCCTGCCTCAATAACTAAATAAACAGGGGCAGGGGACAGCTCAGCAGTTAAGAGCATTTAATGCTCTTGCAGAGAACCCGGACTCAGTTCCCACCTCGCACATGGTTGATGATCTGTAACTCCAGTTCCAGGAAATCCCAGACTCTCTTCTGACCTCCTTGGGCTTCTGCAAATCAGGCACTTCCTCCCTGAGATTCACAAGCACTTAGCTGCTTGGCTTCCATTAAACATAATAAACAGCCGGGCATGGTGGCGCGCGCCTATAATCCCAGCACTTGGCAGGCAGAGGCAGGCAGATCGTTGTGAGTTCAAGGCCAGCCTGGTATACAAAGTGAGTCTAGGACAGCCAAGGCTACACAGAGAAACCCTGTCTCAAAATACATGTCTGAAAACCTTAGGGCGTCTCAGCAATTAAGTGCCCTGCTCTTCCAGTGGACTACAATTTAATTTCAGCACCCAAATAGTGGCTCACAACCATTAGCAATTCCAGTTCTAGGGCGTCTAGGGCCCTCTTCTAGCCTCTGAGGGTGCTACACACACAGACACAGGCACTTGATGTGGATGTAAACCTACTTTTGTTTTGATCCCAAGTGTGGAATGTGGAACAGACTTGTGTAAGGGTGTGTGGTATTTCTCTACTAAAAACAGACTTCTGAGAGAACAAGTGATCTTTGTCCACCAGAAAAGGAACCACTTCTTGCGGGGCTTGGTCTTTGTCAACTGATAAACATCCTAGTACAGACTCTGAGAGGAGAGATGTATATATGAGCCCAAAACAAGAAATGGTTTTTTGTTTTGTTTTGGTCTTGGCATTCTTTTCTATTGTTTGGTGTTTGGCTGTTCATCACTTGCCTTTAAGATGCTCCTAGAGAGAACTGCTCCAGCAAACACTTTGAGGATCCGGTTCCGGCTGCTGTTCTGGGTTCCACTAGCTGTGGTTGCAGTCACCTTTGCTGAATTACTGGTTTGCTCTTTAATGGGACTGTTAGAATCGTGCAGATTTCACCAGTGGAATTGCTCCAAAAAACTGAATCTAAAAGGGTCTACTTCTCCCGTTCCCATTAACCTCTTTTCTCTCCTATCTAGGGTAGGTGGGTTAGAAAGGAGGTATGAACATTTACCCCAAATGAGGGATGTTTTTAAAAGTTCAAAGCCGCCAGGTGTGGTGGTGCATGCCTTTAATCACAGCACTCTGGAGGCAGAGGCAGGTGGATCGCTGTGAAAAAAGAAAGAAAAAAAAAGTTTAAAGCCTACAGACACTTAAACATTTTAAAATTTAATTTATTTTTATTTTATGTACGTTGGTGTTTTGCCTGCCCATATGTCTGTGTTAGGGTGTCGGATCTTAGAGTTGTGAGCTGCGAGTTGTGGGTACTGGGAATCGAACATGGGTCCCTGGAAGAACATTCAGTGCTCTTAACCATTGAGCCATCTCTCCAGTCCCTCATGCAGTCTTTAAAACAAACAAACAAACAAAAAACCAGAAGCCTGGTGGTTGTGGTATGCTTTGATCCTAGCACTGAGAAGGCAGATACATGCAGATCTCTGTGAGTTTGAAGCCAGCCTGATCTACAGGGCAAATTTGAGGACAGCCAGGGCTGCACAGAGAGACGCTGTCTTGGAAAAACAAAGCCAAAATCAAAAACCAAAAAAATTAAACAAAGCTTGGCATGGTGGCATGCCTGTAATACCAGCACCCAGGGAGGCAGAGGCAGGTGGATCTCTGAGTCGAGGATAGTCAAGGCTACACAGAGAAACCCTGTCTCCGAAAAACAAACAAAAAACAAGACAAACAAACAAACAAACAAAAAAACCCCAAACCCAAAAAGAACAAAACCCCCAAAAATAAAAACCTAAATAAATATAAATAAAATAAAAAGCAAATAAGAGCTAGGCCGTGGTGGTACATGCCTTTAATCCCAGTACTTGGGAGCCTGAGGCAGGTGGATTGCTATGAGTTCAAGGCCAACCTGGTCTACAAAGTGAGTCCAGGGCAGTCAAGGCTACACAGAGAAACCCTGTCTCAAAACACCAAAAAGAAAAAGAAAGAAAGAAAGACAAGGAACAAGTCAAGGCTGGCTGCCTGCCCGTGATCCTCACAGGCAGCTGAATCAACGGTATAAGCTGTTTGTACACAGCCTCTCACCCCCTTGACAGCCCAGGCTGCCCTCTGCAGTTGTAGGAATGGGATACACCGGTCCGTTTGTAGCTCCAAGCTCTGAGTTGCTGTCATCCTGCATGGTACAGGCAGCTGGTCCTAGAGTCACCATTTAGTCAATTTCCTCTTCTCCCCGAGGCGGCTCAGTTGCAAAACATTTTAGTCTAGGCAGGTGAGCGGTTGCTTTCTTCCATCTCTCTTGCTAGTGATCCTGCTTTGCTGATTAAGTATGACTCAAGAACGATGTCAATGAAGCCAGGCATGGTGGCGCACACCTTTAATCCCAGCACTCGGAGGCAGGGGCAGGGATGTGAGTTAGAGGCCAGCCTGGTCTACAAAGCAAGTGTAGGAGAGCCAAGGCTACACAGAGAGACCCAGAAACCCTGTCTCGGAAAAAAAAAATTGTTAACAAAATTAGATAGGAAATCCAGTGAAAGCACAAACCACGGACACATAAAGCCTAATTTTGTCTCTGGGGCTCTTTTTAAAAATGTTATTATACATTGGTGGGCCTATTTTTTGGAGGCCACAGCTCAACTTTGTGAAGTCAGTTTTCTCCTTTGGCCCTAATGTGAGTTCTGGGGCTTGAACTCAGGTCTCCAGGCTTGAGCAGCAAGCATCTGTACACACTAAGCCAGCTTGTCGGCCCTTGGTGGTCTCTAACGTGGTCTGAAATCATGTGTGAGCTATTGCAACCAAACACAAGTTGTGCCTGTGATCTCCCAGAGAGCTTTATTCCGTCCAGCCCCTTGGTGTGGTGGTTTGAACAGGACGAGCCTCGTGGCCTTATACGTTTGAATGCTTGTTCCTTAGTTGTTGGCACCACTGGGAAAGAATTAGGAGGTATGGCCTTTTTGGAGAAAATATGTCACGGCATGCAGGCTCTGAGGTTTCAAAAAGCCTATGGATTTTCCACTTAGGTCTGTCTACCTCTGGCTTGTGGGTCGCGTGTAAACTCGAGTGCCATGGCTGCCTGCTGTCATCCTCCCTGCCATGGCGGTCGTTTCTCTGTGTGTGGGAGAATGCACATCCCATGGCACATCTGAGAAGTCAGAAAACAACTTGTACTTTCCCAGGGATCAGGCTTGGCAGCAAACACCTTTACATCCTGAGCCGTCTCACCAGCCCCCAGAACTCACAGCTTAGCTTAGTTTTAGTTTTGTTCTGCTTTTTTGATCCTGGAGATGGACTCGGTGCCATTGCACACGCTAAGCGCTCCCTCCAGCACTGAGCGACCCCGCCAACGCAGGGGCCCTCCCACGTGCTAAGCAAGCCTAGCATCACTGAGCTGCATCCCACGGCCTCTTTCTTCTTTTCGTTTGCTTGTTTTGAGATAGGGTCTCACAATATAGCCCTGGCAGGCCTGAAACTTGACATGTAGACCAGGCTAGCCTTGAACTCACAGCGATCCGTCTGCCTCTGCCTCCCCAGTGCTGGGATTAAAGGCATGTACCACCACGCCCGGCTGTATGAAGTAGCTTTAACACTTTAAATTTGTCTCGTACAGCCAGACACGTGGGCTTCTACTTGTAAATCCCAGAACTTGAGAAGATAAAGCAGGAGGATTGCCAAGAGTCTGAGGCTAGCCTAGACTATGGAGTGGATTCCTGGTCAGCCTGAATAATAATGTAAAACCTTGTCTGAAAAAATAATAAACAAAAAAATCCTGTGGCTGTCAGGATGGTTCAGCAGGTTAAGACAGGTACCAAGACAAAGGGTCTGAGTTTATTTCCCAGGACCATGTGGTGGCATAAAACTGACCCTCACACACACACACACACACACACACATACACACACACACACACACACACACACACACACACACACACCAATAAATATAATTAAAATTTCTTTTTCTGTGCTCAAGGCCAAGCATGGTGGTTCATCCCAGCACTCAGAAGGCTGAGGCAGGAGTATCACAAGTTAGAAGCCAGCCTGGACAATATAGTGATACCCTGTTTCACGCTGGGCAGTGTTGGCCCACACCTTCTATCCTAGCCCTGGGGAGGCAGAGGCAGACAAGTCTCTCAGTTTGAGTCCAGCTTGGTCTACAGAGCAAGTCCAGGATGCCAGGGCTGTTACACAAAGAAACCCTGTCTCTAAAAACTAAAATAAATAAATAAAAATAAATAAATAAATAAATAAACTAATGTAACAATACTGAAACAAGCTTGATGGCCCATACTTGTAATCTCAGCACAAGGGATCCAGAGGCAAAGAATCATCAGTTCAAGGCCATGGTCAGCTATATAGTAAGTTCAAGGCCAGCCTGAACTACATGAGATCATGTCTCAAGAAAACAATCATTTTCCTGTGTTACTCCTATTTATCCCATCCTTACCCAAACCAATGATCTTTTTATTGTATCTATAGGTTCTGTTTTGTTTTTTGTTTGTTTGTTTTTTTCTTCAAGACAGGGTTTCTCTGTGTAGCCCTGGCTGTCCTGGACTCTCTTTGTAGACTAGGCTGGCCTCGAACTCACATCGATTCACCTGCCTCTGCCTCCTGAGTGCCTGGGCTTTTTGTTTTGTTTTGTGTTTTGTTTTTGTTTTTGTTTTGGTTTTGGTTTTTCGAGACAGAGTCTCTGTGTAGCCTTGGCTGTCCCAGACTCACTCTTTAGACCATGCTGGCCTTGAACTCACAGTGATCCTCAGCCTCTGCCTTTCAAGCGCTGGAATTAAAGGTGTACACCACCACACTTGGTTTTTTCTTTTCTTTTCTTTCTTTTTTTAAAAGTAATTAATTAATTAATTTTTAGTTTTTCGAGACAGGGTTTCTCTGTGTAGCCTTGGCTGTCCTAGGCTTACTTTCTAGACCAGGCTGGCCTCAGACTCACAGCGATCCACCTGCCTCTGCCTCCCAAGTTCTGGGATCAAAGGGATTTTGTTTTTGTTTTTGTTTTATTACCAAGCAGCAGTCAATTCTCCACAGGGCAGTTTATCTACTTATATTGTTGTCTTTCTTCTGGTAACTTCTAAGTCTGACCATTATGAACAAACTGATATAAACAGTGTGCACATTTTTGTGTGGACAATCTTTTTTTGTTTTGTTTTGTCTCTAGGTCCTTTGAATAAATACCAATGAGTGTGCCTGCTGAAGAACAGGACCAGAAGGTTAAGTAGTGAAAGAAATCACTAAGTGGTTTTTCTTAGTAGTCCTACCATATTGCTTCCCTAACAACAAAAGAGAGTCCCTGTTGTTTTAAATCTACCCCACCACTGGCCTTTTCTTTTCTTTTTTTAGTTTTGGGGTTTTTTTTCCCCCCAGACAGGGTTTCTCTGTGTAACAGAGCCTTGCCTGTCCTGGATTTGCTCTGTCGACCATGCTGGGCCTCGAACCACCTGCCTCTGCCTCCCGAGTGCTGGGATTACAGGCATGTAAGGCTCACCCCAGTTTTGGAAATGTTCTGGATGTTGGCCGTTTGAAAAAGTGTGCTGCTGGGTATGTTAGCTCACACTAAACGGGGAGGTAGGAGAGGTCGAGTTCAGAACCTTCCAGAGATACATTGTAACAACTCAGAGCTCAAAAACCAGGCCAGTGTGGTGGTGCAATCTCGGAACTCAGGCAGTAGGAGCAGGAGAATTGGGGGTTCAAGGTCATTATTGAGACAGAAAGTTCAAGGACAGCCTGGACTACGGAGAAGACCACAGCAACAAAGTGCTATTATTATTTAATTTAGCTTAATTCACATTTTCCTAAGGCTCTGGAGTATCCATTTGTACACGTATTTACCATCTGTGTAAAAAAAGTCTTTTTCATGTATTCCGGGTTGGCCTCCAACTCACAGAGAAAGACCTTAAATGTCTCATGATCTTAATGAGACCTTAAATGTCTGATGTTACTCAATTTCTCAACACCATCAACAACCATCTGGACAGACGTGGTGGCGCATGCCTTTAATCCCAGCACTTGGTGAGGCAGAGGCAGGAGGATTGCTGTGAGCTCGAAGCCAGCCTGGTCTACAAAGCCAGTCTAGGACTGCCAAGGCTAACACAGAAAGACCCTGGTCTTAAAAAAGAAAGAGAGAGAGAGAGAGAGAGAGAGAGAGAGAGAGAGAGAGAGAGAGAGAGTTATATTATTTTCTAATCTCTATATATCTTCAGTCTCTATATATCTCTATATATAACCCCTAATCTGTCCATGCTCCTGCAAGTAACCTAATGAACACACACACACACACACACACACACACACACACACACACACTTCTGAAGTACAAAACAGTTTTTTAAAAAAAGATATACCAAAGACTTACTTGCCCATTTTATATTTATTTGTTTGTTTGAGGCAGGGTTTCTCTGTGTAGCCTTGGCTGTCCTGCACTTACTTTGTAGACCAGGTTGGCCTCGAACTCACAGAGCTTCGCCGGCCTCTATCTTCCAAGTGTGGGATTACAGGCCTGTGACACCACACCTGGACCACTTTATTGACAGTCTATTTTAACTTTTTTTTTTTTTGGTGGTTTGAGACACGATCTCAATAAAGCTGGTGCAGCCTTGAGTTTGGGGCAGGATTCTTCCTTCTGTCCCTAGCGTGCTGATATCACAGGCGTGAGCCACCCCCCACCCCACCCCGCCTGTGCTAACGTATCAGAGTGGACTGCAGATGTCTGTAGAGAAGATAAGAAAATGCAACAAGAATGGGGTTAAGTCAAAGACACAGCATGGAAAGCCGGAAAGGACGACACCAGCAACCTCCCCTCCCAACCCCTCCCCCACACCCTAGTCCTCAGACATTTGAAAGAGAAAATTTCAAACTATTATACAGTTAAGACAGACAGGCCTGATGTTTGTGCCTGTTAAGTCAGCAACTTGGGGAGGCCGATGTAGTAGGATCATCGCAAGTTCCACGCTAGCCAGGGTAGCCGAGTCCAGGACAGCCAGGGCTACACAAAGAAACCCTTTTGTTGTCAAAATAACAAAACAAAAACCTAACTAACTAACAACAACAACAACAACAACAAAGACCCTGTTTAAGACAAAACAATAGCAAAACTGAAATTTGGTAGTTTAAACTCATTTATGGCCGGAGAGGTTGTAGGCCCTAGTGGGGAAGCTGTAGTTGTTGTTTTGCTAAAGTGACATCACGCACCCATCAAATTGCCTTATAAACAGCCATGTTTCTGTCCACAGATGGATGCTTTTGCCATCTTGGCTCGAGAGTACGGCATCCGCTACATTCCTGTTGCTGTGATAAAAACACCATGATCAAGACAACTTGGAGAAGAAATCATTGCTTTGGTTTTCTTATGGTTCCAGAGGGTTAGAGGCCAAGACGTCAGCGGGGTGCTAAGGGGTCACATCTTGACCTGCAAGCACAAAGCAGAAAGCACACAGGGAATGACAAGAGGCTGCTCTTGCAGAGCACCCACATGGTGGCTCACAACTACATGTAAGTCCAGTTCCGGGGGATCTGACACTTTTCTTTTCTGCTCTCCACAGACTCAGGGCATGCACATGGTGCACACACACACACACACACACACACACACACACACACACACATGCATGCATGCGCCTGCGCACACACCCACACACCAGCAAAATACACATAAAACAAACTGAAAATTGGAGAGAATAGTTTTGTTTTTCAGTAGTTACCAGTGACTGCAGAGCCTCAGAGTTAGTCAAAGCCCTGAGGATCAGAGGCTGTGGAACCCTTAGCTGTAAGTGATGCTCTCAGGCAGCCCATCTACTTCCATACTACCCCACCGGCCGAGCGGAGCTTAGTGGCAGAGCGCATGCATTTGCAAGGCCCTGTTTTAATTCAAGTACAAAAGCTCATAGTAATTTTTAAAAGCCGCTCAGTGGAATCGGGTGGATCTCTGAGAACTCAAGGCCAGTCTGATGTACATAGCAAGTTTCAGGCCGGCCAGGGCTCCTTAGGGAGATCCTGTCTCAAAATAAAACAAACAGCAACAAAAACCTTTAGAAACCAACCAATGTTGTTCCTTCAACTATTTTTCCAGCGCCTATTCATGAAGCACTATAGAAGGTGCTGGAGATTTTAAGGTAAGTGACAGTGATTCTTTTGTTTGTTTTTCAGAACAGGGTTTCTCTATGTAACCTTGAATGTCCTCGATTGGCTTTGTAGACCGAGCTGGCCTTGAACTCACAGATATCTGCCTGCCTCTGCCTTCTGAGTAGTGGGATTAAAGGCGTGTGCCAGGATCAACAGTTACTTTTTTGGGGGTGGGTGTTTCGAGATAGGGTCTCTGTATGTTAGCCTTGGATGTCCTGGACTCGCTTTGTAGACCAGGCTGGCCTTGAACTCACAGCGATCCGCTTGCCTCTGCCTCCTGCTGGGATTAAAGGCGTGTGCCACCACAACAGGCGGACAGTTACTTTTTTTTTTTTTTCTCGAGACAGGGTTTCTCTGTGTAGCCTTGGCTGTCCTGGACTTGCTTTGTAGACTAGGCTGGCCTCGAACTCACAGCGATCCACCTGCCTCTGCCTCCCGAGTGCTGGGATTAAAGGCGCGCGCCACCAAGCCCGGCCTGACAGTTACTTCTTGATGCCTCTGAAACCTGTGTGCTAGCCCCGGGCTTCCTGCTGCGCAGCAAATCTGAATATGCACTTGTTCATTCACTAGCTCTGCCAGGAAATGAAACTCTACCAAGTCACCAGCACCCTCCCTTGGTAAAGCACTTGCCTAGCACGCTCAGTATTTTAAGTTCAATCCCAAGTACCACATATACACATATTCTCCCTGGGCCTGGCGAGGTGATGCTTGTCTGCTGTGGTTCTAGGTCTTGGGCGCTAGAGGTAAGAGGGTCAGGCCTTGTTTTACTGGAGTCTTGAAACTTTTCCCGTGCGGCTGAAGGATATAACTCTAGGCCAGTCTCAGCTATATAGTAAATTTGTGGACCTCCTGGTCTACATGCGACCCTATCTCAAAATTCAAGAAAATTAACGGGCCAGAGAAAATATGTGGCTCAGCAGTTAAGAGTGTGTACTGTTCTTTCTTTCAGAGGATGAGCGTTGGCTTCCCAGCCCCCATGGTGGGTGGCGTACCACTCCAGTCCAGAGGAGCTGATGCCCTCTTCTCACTTCCTTGGGCACTTGCACATACATACACTCCAATGGACAAACAGACACATGTACATAAGTAACAAACACTTAAAACAAACACAAAATCTTCATGTCCTCTGTTTTTTGTTTTGCTGTCTACTGTGCTCTGTGGCCTTTTGGTCACTTGCTGAGGTTCCAGCCGACACCCAGGAGTCATCCTATGAAGCTCATTCTTTTTCTGTTTTTTTGTTTTTTGTTTTTTGAGACAGGGTTTCTCTGTGTTATACTGGCTGTCCTGGACTCACTTTGTAGACCAGGCTGGACTCGAACTCACAGCAATTCACCTGCCTCTGCCTCCCGAGTGCTGGGATTAAAGGCGTGCGCCACCACTGCCCAGCGGTTTTTAAGTCTTATCAAGGTATTGTTCTTTGAAACAACTTTCTTTCTTTCTTTCTTTCCTGAAAACACTATCTTTCAAGGCAATGGAATCCACATGTAATAAAGTGTACAGGAAGCTACTTTATATCAAAGCATATTTGCTTTTTTTTTTTTTCCCTGAAATGAGGCTTTTCCCTGGTAGGTATTAAACTATTAGACTGGGGCCAGAGAGATGGCTCTGAGGTTTCAAATTAGTGCTGTACTGCTCTTGCAGTGAGCCTGGGTTCCACCTCAATATCCATGTCAAGTGGCTCACAACTGCCTGTCACTGCAGCTCCGGGGGATCTAACTCAGGCCTTCATGGACACCTGTACTCACATTCTGTCTCTCCCTCCCCCCCACACACCCAGAAAAATAACAAAAGTAGGGCTGGAGAGATGGACCAACAATTAAAAGCACTGGCTGTTCTTTCAGAGGACTGGGGTTCAATTCCCAACACCCACATTGTAGCTCACGACTATAAATCCAAGATCTGACAGCACAGACATACATGTATGCAAAACACCAATGCACACAAAATAAAAGTGAATAGGTTATAAAAAATGTTTGTATAGCTGGGTGTGGTGGTGCATGCCTTTAATCTCAGCACTCAGGAGGCAGAGGCAGGTGGATCGTTGTGAGTTTGAGGCTAGCCTGGTCTACAAAGGTAGTCCAGGTCAGCCAAGGCTACACAAAGAAATCCTGTCTAGAAAAACTTTAAAAAAAGAAGTTTGTATATTATTTTATAATTCTCTCTCTCTCACTCAGCCACTCACTCACTTTGTGTGTGTGTGTGTGTGTGTGTGTGTGTCTGTCTGTCTGTCTGTCTGTCTGTCTGTCTGTCTGAGTCTCAGTGTATGGCCCTGACTGACCAAGAACTAGCTACGTAGACCAGTCTGGCCTTAAACTGTGTCGATCAAACTTCCTCTGCCTCCAGAGTGCTGGGATTACAAAGGAATACTGCCACAACTTGTCCTAAGTTGTTTGTTTTAAGTAAAAATGACTGAAAAGGTAGAACTAGAGCTCAGTAGTAGAACATTAGCCTGTGTGTGGGAGACCTTGAATTTTTCCAGCAAACACACACACACACACACACACACAGAGAGAGAGAGAGAGAGAGAGAGAGAGAGAGAGAGAGAGAGAGAGAGAGAGAGAGAGAGAGAATTTGTCTGTTCTGAGATCCCCCTGCCTCTGCCTCCCCAGTGCTGAGACTAAAGGCATGTGCCACCACACCTGGCTGAAAGAGCTAATTGTAACCACAGCCTACCAAATTCCAGCTATTTTAAGTGTTGCCACCTCACTTAATTCTCACAATTTAATGAGACAAGTGTTGTTGCTTGAAGAAATGGCTTAAACGGTTTGCCCAAGTGCATGCCAAGGGCTCTGAGCTCGTAGAAACACAAGGGAAGTCGAAATCCTGCTGAGCCTTTATCCCTTCTGCCTTCAGAGCAACAGGGATGGGCTGGGGCACCGGAATCTATAGGTAACAGAGTTTCAAATGAGGGGGTGGTCACAGGGGTCCCTGCAGAGGACAACTCACTATCTGAGTCATTCCCAGAGCGGGGACCTGGGAGGGACCTTTAGAAGCCAGGCCTGACCTCGCAAGCTCATGTGTGTGCAATTGCACACCGTGCTGCACCCAGAACATGCCAAGCTTCCTGACAAGGTTGATGAAGCATGACAAGAAACAAGTCAGTTGAGCGCGTTAGTCACCAAGGTTCTCTGTCACCATCACAGGGGCATGGAACCCATTCAACCTGCCGTTCAGGCAGCTGGAGAAGAACAAGAGCCTAAGCCTGACCGTTGGCAGAGCAAGTCTGTAATAAAGGTCAGGGTGATAATGCTAGCCGCAAAGAGAGGCGAGGAAAGGGACATCTCACACGGGCCTCTGTAGCCCTGGGAGCTCTACTTCCCACTCCTTAGGGTTCATGGAGCACTAGCCCTCAAGCTCATCTTTGGACTACGGAGTTGTCCATTTGTGTCAGTGGTATGGGCGCTCACCTGCCGTGGCACGGGTTCTGTTTCTATTCACTGATGTTAGTATAGATTCCCTTGCCTGTGTGCACTGTTTAGGGGTTACTTCTGGCGACTGTAAAGTCTATATGAGGCCCCTGCTCTACACTTCACCTGCTTCCTCAAGGCCACTTGTCTTTTTTGCTTTTGGTTTGGTTTGGTTTGATTTTTCGAGACAGGGTTTCTCCATGTAGCCTTGACTGTCCTGGACTCACATTGTAGACCAGGCTGGCTTTGAACTCACAGAGAGTTCTGCCTCCCAAGTGTTCGGGACAATAGGCCATATGGCCAATGTTTAGGCATCTTGTCCAAGTCTGCACCTTTAAGTGTCTGTCTTTCCCAGAGCTTGCCTTTCACCAGAAACTAGCTGACCCTGTTGCGAGTCAGCAGTTAGACTAAAGACAGATAGGGATGGAGCGACCCTGTTGTGAGTCAGCAGTTAGACTAAAGCTAGATGAAGACAAAGCAAGATGCCCTGTGTGGCAGGACATTATGGCCCTGCCTGGAATTCCCTGTGTTTTGAGAAAGGCCTGCAGTTCGGTTGCTATAGCAATATGCTTCCCTGCCTTCTGACGTATAAAAGCTGCTGCCTGACTAATGAAGTTTGAGAGTTTGATCAATCAGACTTGCTCTCCTTCTTTGTGTTTTGCATTTTCAACAGGTGAACTCCATCCCGAGTTTTAGTCGAACCCCGCAGGCCAGGGCACCAAGTGCTGGGATTAAAGGCGTGCACCACCATGCCTGGCTCATCCATTTGTCTTTTTATTAACTAATTAATTTATGTTTTTAATATTTTAATTGTGTGTGTGTGTGTGTGTGTCTCCTTCATGTCATATTTCTCATCACAACTCCTTCTGGGTGGTACACTAAGCAGTTTTTCAAGTTCCAGGAAGTATGAAAGGCAAGTGCTACTTAAAGGCATAACTGACGCCCAGTGGACAGATCAGCAGGTAAACAGCCTGAGGGTAGTTCGTGGAAGACATACGGCAGAAGGAGAGAACCAACTCTCCAAAGTTGTCCTTTGATCTTTATAAGTGTGTCTTGGCACATGTGCCCCCTATGCCTACATATATAAAAATGTAAAAGAAAGGGTATAAGTGAAAAATGAAAAGCATAAAAAAGAACAACAAATTGTTTACTGCTGGGCCTGGAGAAATGGCTCCGTGGGTAAGAGCACTTGATATGCAAGCATAGGAACCTGAGTTCAGATCCCAACACCTATGGCACATTGTTGTTGATGTCATTGTACAACTGAGGCTCGTCTCTGTAGGCCTATAACCTCAGCAGTGCCAGAGAAAGAGACAGGAGGCTTGCTGGTCACCAGCCTAACTCCAGGGTTAGTGAGAGATCCTGTCTCAGGGAAGGAATTAGGCAGAGAGAGTAGGGTCCCTTGCCACCTCCTCTGGCCTCTGAGAACACAGTCAAGCCTCTGTACACATGTGTACATGACACACACACACACACAAAATAGAAAATATTTGTTGCATAGAAACTTTCCCAAGTGAACTTTTAAAGCTGTTATTGCTTCATCAGGTGGTAGTGTTCACCTTTAATCCCAGCAGCCAGAAGTTAGACGCAGGTGTACCTTTGTGAGTTCCAGGCCAGTCTGATCTACAGATCTGCAGGCTACATAAAGAAACCCTGTTTCAGCGGGGCAGTGGTGGCACATGCCTTTAATCCAGCACTCAATCGAAGAAGACCCCTGAAGGACTCCACATATGTGCACCCCATGTGCACATGTGCCCTCACACATATGCACTTACACATATATGAGCAGATACATGAACACCATACACACACACACACACACACACACACACACACACACACACACAAGAAATGCAGAAGAAGAAGAAGAAGAAGAAGAAGAAGAAGAAGAAGAAGAAGAAGAAGAAGAAGAAGTAGAAAGAAGAAGGAGACATCGACAAAGCTGGGAAAGCACATCATTTTTTTTGGTTTTTTTTTGGGGGGGGGAGTGTTGGTTTGGTTTGGCCTTTCAAGACAGGGTCTCTCTGTGTAACCTTGGCTTTGTGGACTCCCTTTGTAGACCAGGCTGGCCTCGAATTTACAACAATCCGCCTGCCTCTGCCTCCCAAGTGCTGGGATTAAAGGCGTGCACCACCACTGCCCAGCTCATACTTGATAATTTTCAAGAAATATAGGGGCTGGAGAGATGGCTTCGTGGTTAAGAGCCCTGGCTGCCCTTCCAAAGGACCTGGACTTGTTTCCAACCATCCACATGGCAGTTCAACCCTTTTGTAAATCCAATTCCAGAGGAGCCAACGCCCTCTTCTGGCCTCTGAGGGCACTGCTCACATGTGGTGTACAGACATATATGTAGGCAAAACACCCATACATAGTAAATACAACTAAATAAAATATTTTCTTTTTAATTTAAAAATGAAAAGAAATGTGAGGAGTGAGGCATGGTAAAGCGCTTGCCTACTAGGGCAGGGCTATCAGCCAAAGCCTCAGCAATGAGAAAATCTAGTGTGTAAATAAAATGACAGAGCTGTGTGTTGAGCCCAGGGCCATGTGTACCTGTGTGCATTTCCCCCAGAGATTTGATGCTAACAACGTCTGCCATCAGCTTATTACTTAAACCAGAAGGTACACTTTTGGAAATAATTAAATATCCATGGCTCATTAAATCTTATCGTTTGGGAAATGGCTGCAATAACACGGTCATTTTCCTGGCAACCCCTAAGCCTAGAGCATCAGTCCGTGAAGCATCAGCACGTGAACCTGTTTGTTAGCCTCTAACTGCCTACTGGACTGAAGGATTTTGCTGCTTCAAGCAACCGTCAATCAGAGTATTTAATTCTCCATCTACTGAGCCCAGCATCTGTGCAGGAGAACGAGGTGTGGTGGTGTGTGCACCTGGGTTAGAGAGGGAGAGCAGGGTGTGGTGGTGTGTGCACCTGTGTTAGAGAGGGAGAGCAGGGTGTGGTGGTGTGTGCACCTGTGTTAGGGAGAGCGGGGTGTGGTGGTGTGTGCACCTGGGTTAGAGAGGGAGAGCGGGGTGTGGTGGTGTGTGCACCTGTGTCAGAGAGGGAGCAGAGAGAGCATAAGGAGTGCAGTGTCAGCCATGGCTACACAGCAAGCTTGGGGTCCACCTGGGATGAGACCCTCTACGTCAAAAACAAGCTTCTGGTAATACTTTTGTTACTGCCCAGCCCATGTTGTCTTTGCAATGTAGGCAATAAACTTATTTTCTTCCTGAAAATAATTACAAGAGATATCAAAAGTTTAATATGTCATCATTGCATAGTGGCTTAAAATTTTTTTTGTTTCCTTTGATCCTAGCACTCGGGAGGCAGAGGCAGGTGGATCTCTGAGTTGGAGGCCAGCCTGTTCTACAGAATGAGTTCCAGGACAGACAGGGCTACACACACATACACAGAGATTTATTTCTGTACATGTATAAGTGTATATGTGTGTTCACAGCATGCCTGGCTTGTTACATGAGTGCTGGGATCCAAACTCCAGATTTCATCATTGCACAGTGTGCTGGTTAGTTTTAGGGTCTTTTGTTTTTTGTTTTTTCCTTTGTTTTGTTTGTTTGTTTGTTTGGGGTGTGTGTGTGTGTGTGTGTGTGTGTGTGTGTGTGTGTGTGTGTGTGTTTGTTTGAGATAGGGTTTCTCTGTGGAATAGCCCTGGCTGTCCTAGAACTTGCTTTGTGAACCAGACTGGCCTCGAACTCACAGAGATCCACCTGCCTCTGCCTCCTGAGTGGAGTGCTGGAATTAAAGGCATGCACATCCACGTCCGCCTGGGAAGAAAATATTTTGTTTTGTTTTGTTTCTCTGTGTAGCCTTGGCTGTCCTAGACTTTGTAGAACAGCTCTTGATTTGAAGAGGCACAGAGTTGAAGGTCATTCTCAGCCATAGATGAGTTCAATTCTGGCCTGGTGTACATGAGACCCTGTCTCATATGGGAAAAAAAAAGAGAGAAAGAAAGAAAGAAAGAAGAGGAAAGAAAGGAAGAAGAAAAGAAAGAAAGGAAGAACAAGTGAAAGGAAGGAAAAGAGGAGGAAAGAGGAAAGAAAAAAAATCTATGCCCTACGCAATATAAACGTAGAAGACCCTGGTCATTAAGCATGTGATGTCGCATGCCTTTAATCCCAGCATTTAGGAGGCAGATGCAGGCAGATATCTGAGTTTAAGGCCAGCTTAGTCTACTTAGGGAGGTCTAGGCTAGCCACGGCTGTGTAGTGAAAACCTGTCTCAAAACAAAGCAAACAATGACAACATCAAAAACCCGATGTGATGGTCAATCTCAGGGTCAATTCAGAGACACCTCTGGGCATGTCTGTGAGGGTATTTCCTCTTTAAGTGAGGAAGGAAAATCCCCTCGAATGTGGCCTATATCATCCTATTATATCTCTCCTCAAGCCATGAGCCAAAATAAACCCATTTTCCCTTAAAATTGCTTTATGTCAGGTATACAATAAAAGTAACTAATACAGAAAATAAATATATACTTTTTATTAGGAGGATGCTTAATAAATAAACATGATAAGTGTTTCAGGATATTTGATCACACCATGAACCCCAAGGTTGTGTATTGGGAAAACCTGTTTCTAGTTGTGGTACGGCTCAGCCCTAGCATACACTTTTAATCCAAGAACTTTCTGTTAATTGTAAACAGGCAGTTGTGATGTGGCTCAGCCCTAGCACACACCTTTGCATTGCTACACTGCTATGCTCTGCCATGCAACTCTTCATTGATCGTCACAGGTCGTCTTCTTCTTCTTCTTCTTCTTCTTCTTCTTCTTCTTCTTCTTCTTCTTCTTCTTCTTCTTCTTCGATAGGGTTTCTCTGTGTAGCCTTGACTATCCTGGACTTGCTTTGTAGATCAGGCTGGCTTTGATCCACCTGCCTCTGCCTCCCAAGTGCTGTGATTAAAGGCGTGTGCCACCACAGCCTGGCACGGGTCTTTTCGCAGAGAGAAACAGCCCAGAGAACTTCTCGTGGTGTGCCAGCTGATTCTGGCTGCTTTCGATGACTCGTGCTGATTTTGCAGAGCTTTGCTGCTTCTGTTGGATCTTGCCACTGCTATGGATTCCTGTTGCTACTACGGATTGTGTGGGCTGTTGGACTGGGCTGCTCGTATCCTGACAACACAGAGTAGAACTGGCCCAGGGAACTACATCTAAACAGGTCCACAACCCCTTTTTCCTATTAACATCCATTCTTTCCTTCCTCTGGTCGGTGGGGTAGACATGAGGTTTGAGAACCCTAAATAAAGTAGGTTTTTGAAAAATCTAAGCCTCCAGATAAGTGTGCACATAATCAATGTCGGTCTGCAGACAGGTGGATGAATAAAGAAAATGTGGCGTGGGCCGGAAGAGATGGCTCAGTGGCTAAGAACACTAGCTGCTGTTCCAGAGGACCTGGGTTCAATTCTCAGCACCCACATGGCAACGCACAACTGACTCTAACTCCAGTTCCAGGTAATGGATTCCCTTACACAGACATACAGGAAGGCAAAACACCAATGCATATCAAATGAAAAATAAAGACAAACAAATCATCATTGCAGGATATTTGATCCCATTGTGAACCCCAAGATTTCGAACTGTAAAAACCTGCTTCTTGTTTGTTGTGGTTCAGCCGTAACACACACCTTTAATTCCAAGAACTTTCTGTTTATTGTAAACAAGTGATTATGGTGTGACCCTAGCACACACTGTAATCCAAGATCTTTCTGTGCACAGGATTTAATAAAAAATAATAACCCTGGGTCAGGAGGCAGAACAAGAAACCAGCTGACAGGGATTAAAGAGTAGGAGGGACTTGGAGTTTAAGGGTATTTAAGACAGTGTGGATAAGAAGCAGGGCTTTTTGAGCTTTGAGTGAAGAAGCTTTTGGTCTTGTGTTTTTTGGCCTTTTCCTCCTGGGCTGTCAGCTGAGCTAGTTAGCAATCTTTTGGCCTTGGGCTTTTGGCTTTTGGTCTTGTCCTTCAGGATATGAGCTGAATACGAAGGTAAACTGAGTGCTCTCTCTGCCTCTCTGAGCTATCAGATTTTCATCCTAGCATCTGGTTCCTGAGTCTTTGTTGGTAAAATTGAACATTTGGGATTTACTTTTCTTCCAAAACAACAAATCATTAAAGAAAGAAAGAAAAGAACATGGTGGTGCATGCCTTTATTCCCAACACTTGGGAGACAGAGGCAGGTAAATCGCTGTGAATTGAAGGCCAGCCTAGTCTACAAAGCAAGTCTGGGACAGCCAGGGCTAACACAGAGAAACCCTGTCTTGAAAAAACAAACAAACAAACAGAAAAACTTTGTTAATGTTATTTGTATAAATCTGTTTGTTTCTCCATTTTTCTCTTAACCTGTCTATATACAAATAATTGAGACTGTTTTATATTTGTTTGATAATAAGCCTAGCAACATAACAACTGAGCAGTTAGCTGGGCCTGGTGGTGGCACATGCTTTAATCTCAGCACTCGGGAGGCAGAGGCAGGGGGATAACTGAGCTCAAGGCCAGCCTGGTCTACAGAATGAGTTCCAGGATAGCCAGGGATTGTTACACAGAGAAACCTTGTCTCAAAAAAGGTAAAGAAAATAAAAAAAGAAAAGAGAAAAACAAAACAAAAAACAAACAACTGAGCAGTTTTTACTGTATTTTTAACTCTCTAAACTAATTTGGCTTCTTCCCAGCTTATACCCTGGAAATACTTGTGTTTTACTTTTTGTTTTTGTTTTTTGTTTGTTTTTTCTAGACAGGGTCTCTCTGTGTAGCCTTGGTTGTCCTGGACTCTCTTTGTAGACCAGGTTGGCCTGGAACTCACAGTGATCTGCCTGCCTCTGCCTCCCAAGTGCTGGGATTAAAAGCTTGTGCCACCATGCCTGGCCTTGTTTTTGTTTCTAAGATTTATTTATTTATTATTATGTATACAGTGTTCTGCCTGCATGTACACAGGGCATCAGATCACATTATAGAAGAGGGCATCAGATCACGTTATAGATGGTTGTGAGCCACCATGTGGTTGAGCCATCTCTCCAGCTCCAATATTTGCACTTTGTAGCTTTCCGTGTTCCAGCTTCTCTTCTGGTGTTTCCTGGACCTCTCCCATGGCCGAATCCCTTACTTCCTCCTCTAACTCCCCTGGCTGGCAGGAAGGCCAGCCCTCTTTTTTTCTCCTGCTCAGCAATTGGCTGTAAGCTGCCTTATTGGCATATTGGGGGACAATTGGGGAGCAGTGTTTACACAACAATGAGAGAGGAGATTCTCAGAACAAGGATGGCAACCAGATATGGGGGTGCAGAAATCAGCTTTTGAATTACACCATAACCTTATGCCTACAAAATGTGGTATCAATCAGACATGGTGGTACACGCCTTTCATTTCAGTACTCAGAAGGTAAAGGCAAGTGGATTGATGTGAGTTTGAGGTCAGCCTGGTCTACAAGGACAGTCCAGGACAGCCAAGGCCAGATAGAGAAACCCTATCTCAAAAAATCAAAAAACAACCAACAACAACAACAACAAAAACAAAAACAAAAAATAAATAAATAGAAAGCAAAAGAAACCCAAAATGTGGTGTAAGTGCACAGGGATTCTTTCTCCTCCAAAGGGATGAAACCCCATTCTTTGCAGCCGCATACACCAGCGGGAAGACATCATGTCAAGTAGAAGAGCTTGAGGTGGTGCGGCTGTCGTGTGTCTCCTCACATGTGGAAGCTGAAACAAGATAATCTGTGTGGGAAGCGACTACCAGGGCTAGAGGGAGGCTGGATAAAGGAACCAAAACACAGAGGAAGACGCTCTGATATTTCAGAGTACAATAGTGCAACTATAGATCACAATAAGGAATTGCACGTTCTGCTGGCCATGGTGTTTTGTCAGGTGTGCTGGCACCTGAGTATGATCCTAGCACTCAGGAGGAGGCAGAGGTAGGTGGCTCTTTCTTTCTGAGTTGAGGTCAGCCTTATCTACATAGTGTGTTCCAAAACAACCAGAGTTACTTAGTGAGACCCTGTCTCAAAATACACACACACACACACACACACACACACACACACACACACACACACGGTTTTTTAAAAATGAAGATATAGGAGAGGAGAACTTGCCAGGTGTGGTGGCGCACACCTTTAATCCCAGCACTCGGGAGGCAGAGGCAGGTGATTCGATGTGAGTTCAAGGCCAGCCTGGTCTACAAAGCAAGTCCAGGATAGTCAAGGCTACACAGAGAAACCCTGCCTCAAAAAAACCAAAAAACCAAAAAAAAAAAAAAAAAGGAGAGGAGAGCTCAAGGTCCTAAATATGAAGAAATGGGAAGAAGCTAGAGAGATGGTGTATTCCTTTAATCTTAGCACTGGCGAGGCAGGGGCTACACAATGAGCGGAGTAGGGGTGGGGTGGGCTGGGGGTGGGGAGAGAGAGGCAGAGACAGAGACAGACAGACAGACAGACAGACAGACAGACAGAAACAGACAAAGATAGAGATATTTGTTTACTATTGAAATAACTCCGCTGGGTGATGATGGTACACATCTTTCATCCCAGCACTTGGGAGGCAGAAGCACGCAGATCTTAGTTTAAGGCCAACCTACAGTGTGAGTTTCAGGACAGCCAGGGCTACACCACGCCCGGCCATGATTGGCAGTCTTGAACCTGATAGAACAGAAGCTGGAAGGAAGTTAAGGGAAACTGAGCCAGAGAGGGACTGGTTTAGAAGTTACTCCGTACTTAACAAGATGCTCTGCCGCCTGCCCAGGAGGGGTGCATTTATAGTCTGGAGAGGTGACTCTGGCCTAAAATCATGCAACTTCCTGTCCAGCTCACGTCTCTTTTGTTTTCGGTGGGGTCTCACGTGCTCGGCAAAGGCTCTAGTTTCATTTCTGCTGCCATGATAAAATATCCCCTCAGTCCATCACTGTAGCTGCCCACCTTGCTCTAGCCAAGAGCAGAGACGAATGTGTGCATGCTTAGTAGCGGATCGATCGCAGACCGCTTTCTTGGGCTAGTGACTGGTGCCGCTCACGTTCAGGCTGGGTCTTCCCACGTCAGTTAAGGCAAGCAAGATAACCCCCAACAAACAACGCACACCAGTCAAACCTGAGGTAGACAGTCTCTCCCGGACTGCTAGCTCTCTTCGTTTAACCTTAACAGCTTCCTGAAGGCTCTAACTCCAAATTGAGCCACAGCAGGAATTGAGACTTCAGTCTAACAAGCATGGGGGTGGTGCACACGCGTGCAATCTGCATGTTAATATCCCAATGGATGCTGGGTGTGGTGGCCCACACCTGTAATCCCAGCACTTGGGAGGAAGAGGCAGGCGGATGATCTCTGTGAGTTCGAGGCCAGCTTGGTCTGCAAAGCAAACCTAGGACAGCCAGAGATACACACAGAGAGACCCTGTCTCGAAAAACCAAAGGGGAGTAGGGGGGAAATAACCCAGTGAACAGCTAACATCAGTTAAGTCCTGTGTCTGTACTCTGTGACTTTCGTTTTCCTAAGGTTGCACTCACAGCAGAGACTCTGTTGACTTGGCTTTATAGCTCTGGATGGATTCTTTGAATACCACATCTTGTTTCACCTAGACGGCTTTTAGTTCCACAAAAGGCTACACAGAGAAATCTTGTCTCAAAAAACAAAAACAAAAACAAAAAGAACGACAACAAAAAAGTCAAAAGAACAGTGGTTAAGCATGAATCCTTTGCTAGCTAATTCCAGGTGCCATTACTGAAAAACCCAGCTGTCCTGGGTGGTGTTAGCTCCATCTAACAGTGAAGACACTGGTCCAGGAAGCTGAGAGGCAAGTGGAGCAGGGCCAGAACTTGAAGACAGGATGGTTTGGCTCAGGGCCCAGGGTTCTTATCTACTTTCATTCTTATATGCACAAAACCAAATCTGGATCCACAGGTTGGTTCTGTTTCTTGATTGAGCACAAAAACTTTTAGAAGCAACCCCAGGAATTTACTGTTTGGAGTCAGAGCACAAGACCAGGAAAACCAGCTAGGTCTTCTGAGGCCCAACCTGCCAAATCTTTCTTTTCTACATATTTATTTATTTTTATTTTATGTGTACACATGTTTTGCTTGCATGTATGTATGTGTACTATGTCAGTGCTTGGTGCCCATGTAGACTGGAAGAGGGTCTCAGACTCCCTGTAACTAAAGTTACAGACAGAGTTGGGCATGGTGGCGCATACCTGTAATCTCAGCACTCCGGAAGGCAGAAGCAGACAGATCTCTGTGAGTTCAAGGCCAGCCTGGTCTACTGAGTGAATTCTAGGACAGCCAAGGGTACACAGAGAAACCCTGTCTCAAAAACCAAAACAAAACCAAACAAAACCAAACCAACAACAAAAAAAAGAAAGAACAAAAACAAAAACCAAACAACTGTAACAACAATAAAATACCTATGGCAAACTGGGTGTGGTGGCGCAAGCCTTTAATCCCAGCACTAGGGAGGCAGAGGCAGGCGGATCTCTGTGAGTCCAAGGTAAGTCTGGTCTATAAAGTGAGTCCAGGACAGCCAAGGCTACACACATAGAAACCCTGTCTCAAAAAAACCAAAACAAAACAAAAACCTATAGCAGAAGTCAAGCAGTACTCTGGAGGCTGAACTCTGTGAGTTAAAGGCCAGCTAGGGCATACAGAGAAACCCTGTCTCAAAGGCATGGCTTAGTTGGCAGACGGGTTTGCTTAGCAGGCCCTGGATTTAATCCCCAGGAATATACTAACTGAGAGTGACCATGCAAACCAATAATTCCAGAAGTACAGAAGTAAAGGCAAGAGGATCAGAAACTCAAGGTTACCCTCAGGTATAAGGCAAGTTGGAGTCTAGCCTGGCCTTTGCATGACCCTGTCCAAAACAAAGCACAACTGAGTTTGGCAGCATATGCCTGCAGCACCAGCACTCAAGGAGGCGAGCTGGGAAGGTCTTTCTAAGTTTGTTTGAGGCCAGCCTGGTTGAAGTAGCAAGTTCTCTCCCAGGGAGGACTACGTAGAGAAACATTGTCTCAACAACAACAACAACAACAACAACAACAGCCACACGATATTTAAACAACCAGATAGGTATGGTGGCATCTGCCTATAGTCACAGCTCTTTGAAAGCTGAAGCAAGATAATTGTTGAGATTTGGAGGCTAGCCTGGTCTACATAGTGAGGCCCTGTCTCAAATGAACAAAACCCACCAAATAATACATTTTTATTCATTAAAAATGTTTCAGGACAATTAGGAGTGCACAGAGAAATCCTGTCTCAAAAGAACCTCCCCAAATAATTAAAGAGAAAAAACAAAAAACAAACAAACAAACAAAAACCTAAGCATAGTGGTCTGTGCCTGTAATTTCAGATTTTAGGAGGCAGGGACAGGAGGATCAACATAAATTCAAGGCCAGACTGGAATAAACAGCAGGATCTGGTCTTGAGATAAACAAACAAATAAACAATAAACAAATAAGAATAGAAAGAAAGCTAATGGAGGGGGGAACAGATGCCAAGGGCCCTGTGCCTATGTCACAGGAGGCAGGGGCAGAAGTGGGTCCCGGCCCAGGTTTACAGCCTCCTGGTAATTAAATGACACTGAGGCCTGGTGCTGGGGCAAAGAAAAAAGAAAAACCCAGAGCTGCTCTGCTTGAGCAAACAGGGTCGGGTAAGGGCTATGGATGCCCAAAACAATGGTGGAGCTGCTGGTGGGGGGACCACACTTGAAGACCAGCCACAGCTGTGTTTGTAACCAACTGCCAGAGCTGAGACAAAGAACCCTGCCACTTCCAGGTGACTTCGCCCATGTCAAGAAGAACCACAGTCTTTGCCTCTTGCCTCTGGGGAGGAAGTCTGTTCACCCACTGTGGGGATTGGACAGCTTGAAGTAATGGCTCTGCCTCTGGCTAGGATCAGGGTCAGAGCGGTGAGGAACGGGGGCAGGACTTCCTCCTGAGTCCCTAGAGGTTCACAGCAAACACTGGCCAGCTGTCAGCCTCTGAGAGATAGCACAGGGGGCACCTGATGGAGGCCGTCCAGGATCTGGCTCCACAATATATTGTTTTTCTGGGACTGAACCAACACACAGCACTGTAACAGGACAATGACTCCACGTCCTCTTTTTACTGTAGCTCTTGTTTCTTAATGTGGCTATTTAAAAATTTCAATAAATAAATGAACAAAAAAGAAAAAATTCAAATTAAAAAAGTATTTCACATTATTTGTTGATTTTTGTTTGTTTGTTTTTTGAGATAGGGTCTTGCTTTGTAGCCCAGACTGTCCCTTAACTGGTCTTTAAAAAACAAACAAACAAAACCTGGTTGTTTTTCCAAAAGACTTGGGGTTCAATTCCTAGCATCCACATGGCAGCTCACAACCGTCTTTAACTCTAGTCCCAGGGGAACCTATGCCCTCTTCTGACTTCTGTGAGCACCAGACAGACACGAGCTGCATAGACATGCATGCAGGCAAATGCTCATACAGATTTTTATGATTAATATAAAGATATAAGGTATAAGATAAGGTAATAAGATGCCAGATATTATGTTATGGAGGAGTTTATTAAATGAGCATAGGGAGAGAAGGAAAGGGGGAAGGGGTACCCCAGAGAGAGAGAGAGAGAGAGAGAGAGAGTAGAAAGAGGGGAGGGGTAGAGGGAGAGTAGAGAGAGAGGCGGGAGTAGAGAGACCAAGAGGAGGCTTTGTCCTTTTATATAGCCTTGGGCAGGGCCACACCCTCATGGCAGGTAGGGATGATATCATACGTAGGCAAACTGAAGCAGAATGCTAACACACATAAAATTAATAAAAATTTAAATTACATTAAAGTGTTTCCTTATGATACAGAAAACCACAACCAGCTAAGTTTTTATAGATGTTGTTTTTTTGTTTTTTAAGGGATATATTTTGCAATTAGCACTTTACTTTTTGTTGTTGTTTTGTTTTGTTTTTGTTTTCCGAGACAGGGTTTCTCTGTGTATCCCTGGCTGTCCTGGACTCACTTTGTAGACCAGGCTGGCCTCGAACTCACAGCAATCCACCTGCCTCTGCCTTCCAAGTGCTGGGATTAAAGGCGTGCACCACCACGCCCGGCTGTAATGTGTTTTTTTTTAATTGTTATTGTTGTTGTTATACAGCACATTGTTTGGGTTGGTTAGGTGTGCAGAACAGAAAGGAAGGCTGCTTCGGCTTTTGTAGAGCTAGAAGCCATCTGGGTGAAACAAGATGTGGTATTCAAGGAATCCATCCAGAGCAATAAAGCCAAGTGAGCGAGGCTGGGATGCTGGGATCCTGTCCTCGTGTTGTGTGGTGATGGTTTGATGTTTAGTAGTAAGAAGTAAGACAATAAGAGAATAGCATGCCAGGCAGCAGATTTTAGATTCTGTGAGGTTTATTAAGTGATCATGGGGAGAGAAAGAAAGGAGAGAGGCGTACCCCAGAGAGACAGAGACAGACGGAGGAAAAGAGAGAGGGAGTAAAAGAAGGAAAGGGAGTAAGTAGTAGGTAAGAGAGGGAGAGGCGAGGTAAGTCTGTCCTTTTTTATATTGGGCAGGGCCACGCCGCCATGGCAGGTAGGCAATGACCTCACAGGAAGGCAGACTGAAGCAGAATCCTAACAGGGGGAGCATGCCCCTTCCCCTTAGACTCCTTGGGTGGGGGTTGGGTGGATGGGAGGAACTACTCTGTGCTGAAAGAAACAGGGTCTGTACTGATGTGTGAAGGGAAGAGTCAGGCTGAGCAGAAGCTGAGACCTGAGACAGCAGCAGGCTGGCTGGAAGGGAAGGGTTCACCACTATGCTGCCATAGAATCAGGTAGGGTGAAAGGTCACTCTCCTTACTGAGGACAGATCTGGTTAGGAAAGCCACGGGTTCACACTCCCAGGCTCCCAACATTACCGGGAGACATACTTCTTCAATGTCCCGTAAGTCACAGAATCTCACAGGCAAACAGCCTCACTGCTACTGTCACTAAGCATGCCTCTTCTCCAACCTCCCTAGGCTTCTCACAGACCTGAGGGGAGAAGCCTAAGTGGCTACAAATAAGTGAAACATCAGTTGGTAGTCACTGTGTGCAAAGTGTCCCAGTTCTCAGGGCTACTTTTCAGGAGTTTCCTTTATCTGAGGTCCTCCCCACCTGCCATGGGCACTCTGGGGTCCTCCCCACCTGCCATGGGCACTCTGGGGTCCTCCTCACCTGCCGTGGGCACTCTGGGGTCCTCCTCACCTGCCATGGGCACTCTGGAGTCTTCTCCACCTGCTGTGAGCACTCTAGGGTCCTCCCCACTAGCCTTGGGCATTCTGGGATCCTCCCCACCTGCCTCGGGCACTCTGGGGTCCTCCTCACCCGCCATGGGTGTGCTTGTGTGTGTGCACTCAGCTGACCCCACTGGATGGTTAACGAGGTAGCAGTGGTAAACAGTAGATCATCTCTAGAGAAAAGTTTATGACCCTTTAGAGTCATTCCTTTGTTTTGGGCTTCTCCGGACCCTTCAGATCCCTTCTAGTGTTAATGTTCCGGTCCTTTCCACTCAACCAAAAGAGGGTCTTGAACTGTCTCCCACACAAGCCAGCCATGCAGGACCAGATTTGTCTGGAAGACTTGGTTGTCGCCTTTGAAGTGTGCTGAAGGCAATGGCTTTCATGGCTCCCTCCACTGACTTTGTAACCATCATTCACCTGTACTCTGTGTCATTTCCCAGTACTTTGCCTTGTCTCCATCTTATTTATTTTATTTACTTTGGTGGTTGCTTGCTAGCTTCAGTTTTTTTTGGGGGGAGGGTCATTTTGGCTTTTAATGATGGGGTCTAGCCCAGGTTGTCCTCCGATATATACAGCTGAGGATAACAGAATTGCTGAGTCTCCTGCCTTTTCCTCCCTATTGCTGGGACGATGGGCACGCCACCCACTAAAGGTGGTGCTGGGGGCTGACCCCAGGGCATAATACATGCTGGGCAAGCACTCTACCAACTGAGCTACATCCCCAGCCTTCTATACCCCCGTGCATTTTCTGTAAATGAAAATGGAAACATTTGGGCTGGAGAGACCGTTCCGTGGTTAAGAGCACTGGCTGCTCTTCCAAGGACCTGGGTTCAATTCCCAGCTCATATGGTGGCTCACAAGTGTCTGTAACTCCAGTTCCAGGAAGTCCGAGTTCCAACAACCTCATATAGACATACATACAGGCAAAACACTAGTGCACATGAAATTTTAAAATCTTTTTAAAAGAAAAAATGAAAGCATTTATTTTATGTGTAAGAGTGTTTTGCCTGCATGTATATCTGTATACCACATGTGTGCTTGGTGATGGATAGGTCCAGAAAATGGCATAAAAAACCCTGGCTTAGTGATTAAGAGCACCGGCTGTTCTTCCAAAGGACCTGGGTTCAATTCCTAGCACCCACATGGCAGTGCCTCCCAACTGTCTGTAACTCCAAGATCTCATCAGACATACATGCAGGCAAACACAAATGCACATAAAATTTTTATTTATTTATTTATTTTGGTGTTTTGAGACAGGGTCTCTCTGCCTTGGCTGTCATGGAGTCACTTTGTAGACCAGGCTGGTCTCGAATTCACAGTGATCTGCCTGCCTCTGCCTCCCGAGAGCTGGGATTAAAGGTGTGTGTGCCACCATGCCCAGCAAAAATAGATTAAAAAACAAATCAACCAACCAACCCTGGATCAGAAGGTATAAGACACCTTGTGGGTGCTGGGAACTGAACCTGGGTCCTCTGGAAGAGCAGCTAACGCTCTTAACCACTGAGCTATCTCTCCAGCCCCGCAGTCCTCCCTTTTAAAGGGCCTTTCTTCGCCATCCTGGATTACTCCTTCACGAAACTCTGACATCCTAGTGAGACACTGAGCCTGTTCTAAACATGGTTTAGATCATGTTACATTTCTACTACCAGGCTTGGGAGGCAGACAGACAGATGGAGGAGCCTTGAGAGATAGACAGATGGAGGGACACATAAAAGTGCTTGTCTCAGTGCTTATCATGAGCAAGTAAATACTCAGTTGGTTTCAGTTTTCCTCGGAGCTTGTTCCATTTTTCTTTTTCTTTCTTCCAATATTTTTTCTTTTCTTTCTGCCCTCCCCCCATTCCTCTCCTTCTCTCCCTCTCCCTGGCTGTCCTGGAACTCACAGAGATCCTCCTGCTTCTGCCTCTTGAATGCTAGAATCCAAGGTGTGGGCTGCTGCCGTCACCGCTGCAGCTGTTTCCACTCCCACTGGCTTCATTTTTCATCTACATAATCTATAACTGAAGATCTGTAACCATTACCCACTTCAAACTCACTTTCTTTTTTAGCTGTGGGGCTCTCAAACTAGCTTATCCCAAATCACAGCAAGACAAGCATTTTCCTGCCGGGCGCGTAGGTGCAGGCTGCTGTAGAGGCTGAGGCGGAGGACCAATGCATCCAGTCCTGAGAGTTTAGGAGCAGCCTAGATAGTACAGCAAAGCCCTGCGGGGTAGGGGAGTACACTCACACATATGACCTAAATAAAGGGTTTTTAAAACAAAACTTAACCTAATTAAATCACAACTCATGATACTAGCATATTTTCTAGGTGTTCTATTTGATTTCACTAAGAAATCCTGGTTAAGAGACGAAAACGAAGCTGAGCATGGTGGTGCATGCTTGTAATTTCAGCACTCGGGAGGCAGAGGCAGGCGGATCTCTGTGAGTTGAGGCCAGCCTAGTCTACAAAGTGAGTCCAGGACAGCCTAAGGCTACACAGAAAAACCCTGTCTCGAAAAACCAAGAAAAAAAAAAGATGAAAATGAAAAATATATCCGTACACACTTTTTTTAAAGTTAAAATTCTCTTTCTTCTTTTCTTTTTCTTTTTTTAATTCCTGCTGCCACTGCCACAATTTATAGGGCAATATACCTGATATAATGAAAAGAAAAAGACAAAGTCGGGTGTGGTGACACATGCCTTTAATCCCAGCCCAGAGAGACTCTGTCTTGAAAAACAAACAAACAAACAAACAAACAAAGGACTGTTCATCTAATGGACACTGCATTACATTAGTCAACACTGCACTTTTTGCCAACTGTGGCTATGACATCCTGAACAGAAGGGTTTCCTGTTTAAGCTGCAGTAACTCCTCTGACTATGGATCCTTTTTTGGCTGTGGTTCCTTCTGTGGCAGATTTTTACAGTTCCTTTAATGCTCCTGGGACAACTGTCTCAACATACCCTGCAGCTTTCCTGACAACTCCTCACTCTCTCTCCTGCTAAGAACTGCGGCCTTTTTTGGCTGGTTTTTCTTTTCTTTCTTTCTTTCTTTTTTTAAAGATTTATTTATTATGTATACAGTACTCTGCCTGCATGAATGACAGAAGAGGGCATCAGATCACGTTATAGATGGCTGTGAGGTACCATGTGGTTGCTGGGAATTGAACTCAGGACCTCTGGAAGAGCAGTCAGTGCTCTTAACTTCTGAGCCATCTCTCCAGCCCCCTGTATCTTCTTTAATATCAACAAAAGTTAAACAGGCACCAGGTTGTACAGAATACTCTCCAGAAATAGCTGTCTGTGGTTCCACCACAAGCCCATCAACTTTGTGGCCGAGCACACAATGCAATATCCACCTCTGCAACACAAGAGTAGGTCAAAGCCCCTGGGACGTTTTGTTTGGGGGATCTCTCATTACCACACAGTCTGTAAGTGTGCCCCCCTCTCTCTTTATTTTTATTTTATTATTATTTTATTTTATTTTGGTTTTTCAAGACAGGGTTTCTCTGTGTAGCCTTGGCTGTCCTGGACTCACTTTGTAGACCAGGCTGGCCTCCAACTCACAGCGATCCACCTGCCTCTGCCTCCCGACCCATTTCTCAAAATGTTCTCTTCAGCTCTCGTCTGTGGTTTCAGAGCTCAGACCACAATAAGCAGTTTTCTCAGCTCTTCTGGTTCCTTTGGGTCATAGCTCTCCCTTTGAGACCAGACTTGCCTCTCCTAACTTGAATTCGATCCATACACACTTCTGTTTTCCTTTAAGACTGGGTTCCTCTGTGTAGTTCTGGCTGTCCTGAAACTTGCTCAGTTGACCACGATGGCCTCAAACTCAGGGATCTTCCTGCCTCTGCCTTCAAGTGCTGGGACTAAAGGTGTAAGCCACTGTGCCTGGTCCTTTTTATTTTATTTTTTTAAGAAAAAAAAAAAACTAGACAGGTGTGGTGGTACACACCTTTAATCCCAGCACTCGGAGGCAGAGGCAGGCAGATCTCTGTGGGTTCGAGGCCAGCCTGGTCTACAAAGTGAACCAAAAATAAAAAAGAGAGAAAGATCTGGGCCCAGGGGTCCTGCTCAAACTATGGCACCAGCCAAGGACAATATGTGCAGTAAACTTCGAACCCCTATCCAGATCTAGCCAATGGACAGGATATTCTTCACAGTTGAGTGGAGAGTAGGGTCTGACTTTCACACAAACTCTGGTTCCCCATATTTGACCACATCCCCTGGATGGGGAGGCCTGGCGGCACTCAGAGGAAAGATAGCAGGCTACCAAGAAGAGACTTGATACCCTATGAGCATATTCAGGGGGAGGAAGTCCCCATCAGTCACAGTCATAGGGGAGGGGAATAAAGGGAAAATGGGAGGGAGGGAGGAATGGGAGGATACAAGGGAGGGGATAACCACTAAGATGTAATATGAATAAATTAATAAAATCTATTTAAAAGAAAGAAAGAAAAACAAATACTGGTGGAAAGTCACTAAACGACATTGATGAGCAGCCGTTAGGTGGGCAGTAATAATTTGAAATAGAGTGGACAGAGGTTTTCACAGCAGTCCCTCCTGTGTTACCCAGGAAACCATCCCTCTATATCCCAGGCTTATCCTTTTGCTTAGAGCCCATCATCTCCCTTCCCCTGCTCATGCTGAACTTTGGAGTCAGTGCCTTGGCCGAGTGAGGAGCCTCTGCTCAGGGACACCATTGCCATGTCTTCATGCATCAGTGGACACCTTTGGCCTAGTGTATGTCACAGGTTATTGGCAATTCTCCTGCAGAGCCTGCAGATCCCCTTCTGCAGCCCACAGGGAGGAGGCCCCAAACTCAGTCCCTGCCTGGTTTCTCCTTAGCCGGTTACTAACGGGCAACCGAAGTCCAGGGCATCTTCAGCTGTACTTGTTACCGTTCAGTTCTCCTGGGCAACCAGCGGCAGTGCCAGACCTGCATTGCTCCGAAGAACTTAGAAGCTTCCTTTGCCAATATACCTTGTGGGGAGAAAATACAGTTGGCACTGGGATTTTTATGGCTCTGAGAATATATTACCCTCCCCATGCAGTGTATCTTTTGTTTTGTTTTGTTTTGTTTTGTTTTGTTTTGTTTTGTTTTGTTTAAGACAGGGTCTCTCTGTGTAGCCTTGGCTGTCCTAGACTCACTTTGGAGACCAGGCTGCGAGATCACAGCAATCTACCTGCCTTGGCCTCCCAAGTGCTGACATTAAAGGCGAGCATGGCCACGCCCAGCTCAGGGTATCTTAATTGACACGGTTGAACCATTAACATTTGCAGGCGCAGGCTATTGGAAGATTTTTCTCATTCACCTTATTGTATGTCCTTTGTGCCTTGCTTAACCAGAATGGGACCTCACATTTTACAGCTATGTTTGATCCTTGCCTCCTCCTGTGTGTACTGATTTTTTACTCCTTGAGATGTTCTTGGATGTATTGCAGATGCTCTTTCCTTCTTTAAGTTGGAGGAAAAATTTTTTTAGAGGTTAAAAGAAAAGTAACAAGGGGCTGGGCAGTGGTGGTGCACACGTTTAATCCCAGCACTTGGGAGGCAGAGGCAGGTGGATCATTGTGAATTCGAGGTCAGCCTGGCCTACAAAGTGACTCCAGGACAGCCAAGGCTAACATAGAGAGACCCTGTCTCGAAAAACCAAAAAAAACCAAAAAAGAAAAAAAGAAAAAGAAAGAAAGGAAAAGAAAAGTAACAAGGTAGGCAGTCTGTAAATCTTGGCAGCTGCCCAGAAGAGGAAGATGAAGAAGAGGAAAAGAGAAATCCATCCTGTTTGTAAGCAGCCATGTTGTGGAGTGGTAACTGGACCTGAAAAAGCAAGAGAAGAAAAAGGGAAAGCCATGTTAGTCTGAGTCCTAACTCAGATCTTAACAGAGCCACATGGCTGTGTCGTTTCAGATACTTTTCTTTGTTTTCCAAAGATTGGCTCCTTAAGAGTAATTGTGTGAATGTGTCCATGTGTGGGTGGTGCCTACAGAAGCCAGAAGCAACAGGGTCTCCTGGAAATGAAGTTACAGGCCATTGTGAGCCACCCACCCAACGTGGGTGCTGGGAACAGAACTCCGACGTGGGTGCTGGGTCCTCTGGAAGATGTGCACATGAATAACAAAGTGACAAGGGACTTTATTCAGAACCAACGAGATGTACATATACCAGCAAGGAACACTCGGGGCCCCTGGCTGCTCTCTAGGCCCAGGGAAAGGATGAGTTGATTAGTAAGAGACAAGGCATAGGTGGATTTGTCTTGACTGTCAAACAAGGCTTGTATTAAGTGAGCCTTTCTTCTCTATGCACGTCTTTCTCATGATGCATCTGACTTCAGCCATATATACACCTGATGATGTCTGGCAAAACACCTTGCCCCCACCCCACCTCCCTCCCTCCCTCCCTCCCTCCCCATCCCTCCCTCCTTTCTTCCTTCCCTGTCTCTGGCGGGTAGTTTTGAGACAGAGTTTCACTATGTAGCCCTTGCTGCCCTGGAACTCACTTTATAGACTACACTGGCCTTGAACTCAGACAGCCACCTACCTCTGCCTCCTGAGAGCTGGGATAAAAAGCGTGCGCCACCACCACCACCTGGGCAGGAGCTTCTACTTGAACTCCTAGTAGTTCTCTCGCTTATGCCTTCTGAATGCTGGGAGCATAAATTTAGAGGTTTATTATTATTATTATTATTATTATTATTATTATTATTATTATTAGTAGTAGTAGTAGTAGTAGTTTTGTTGCTGTTTGTTTGTTTGTTTGTTTGAGGTAATGTCTCATGTAGATCAGGCTGGCCTTGAATTTGCTATGTACCTGAGGATGATCCTTCTGTCTCTATCTCCTAAGGGCTAGAATTGAGGCGTATCACCTGGCCATTACATTTTCTCCACACATGCTACTCTCTTGTATTTTTGGTTGTTGAGCCCAGCCTTTAACACGGAGCCATCTCTCCAGCCCTGGTCACACATTCTTTACAAGGTCAGTCTTGTTATTCTCTTCTTATAGTTTAAGAAACAAGCTCAGAGGCTTTGGGACCTGTGCTTGATGCTCAATTCTTCAGGGACAGGAGCTGGGTTCTGTTTAGCGTGCCACTTGGCCCTCTAGCATATGAAGTCACTGCCTAAGAGGCTCCTCCAGGGCAACCAAGGAGTTAGGCCAGCTGGGCCTGGTGGAGAGAACTCCTGTGGTTCCAGCTACCAGGGGCTAAGGTGGGAAGCTTGCCTGAGCATAGAAGCTGGGGACCAGCCACAGTAACACAGGAAGGCCCGACTCCTCTATTTTAAAAAAGTTAAAGGCCACAGAGGAGTGGGTTGAGGGCCCTGGAGAGAAACTAAGGGTTATGCGTTGTCTCCAGGGTCTCAGGAACTCCTAGGGAGGTGGGATTTTTAAGGCGTCAAGATAAAAATCTACCAGAGACTTTGTTCTGGGTGAGAAATGTGAGGACCAGAAGCAATTGCTGTGGAAGATTACTGAAGCCATATACAGAATGAAAAGCTAAGTGTTTTACGGTTTTCCTTCTCTTTGTTTTTTCATTTATTTTTTTGACAATGGTATCATGTAGTCAAGGCTTGTCTCCAACTTGATATGTAATCACAGAAACTGCCCTGATCTGCTGCTGATCTTCCGGCCTCTGCTTCCTGAATTCCAGGGTTACAAATCGGTGCTATAACCTGGCTCCAGATTTTAATTCATGTGGTGCTAAGCATGGAACCCAGGTCCTTGTATATTGCTACCACTCAACCACACATCCAGGTGAACAATGCCTGGCTTATACTGGCAAATTCAAAGCAGCTTGTACAGAAAATCTGAGTGTTCCCCCCACGCACCCCACACCCCAGGGTTTCTCTGTGTAGCCTTGACTGTCCTGGACTCACAGCGGTCCGCCTACCTCTGCCTCCCTGAGTGCTGGGATTAAAGGTGCACACCCCACCCTCCCCCCACCCCCTGGGTTTCATCTTAGTGTTCTTAATAAAAAGAAATGTGTCCAAGGCCATAAATAGAACAATTATTCTGATTTGAGCTTTACACATGGTGCAAATGTGTGGAAAATTCTCCACAAAGCATGTACAGGAAGTGTGTGCTAGTTAAAATACAAGGCCAGAAGATGGCTTGTTGGGTAAGATACTGGCTATACAAGCCCAAAGAACTGAGTTTGATCCTTAGGACCTATGCAGTGGCATCCGGGCACCGCTACAAGAGACCAAGAGGCTGGAGGATCCGTCCAGAAGCCCAGGAGAGCCAGCCCTGCTATACAAAGTGTAGCAGCAGAAACAGAGACTGTGCCTCAAACAAGGAGGGGCCGGGGAGACAGCGATCTGTTCCTGTGAAGTGACGTCATGAGATGGCAACTCTATAAAAGAAGGCATGGAGCTGTGGCTGGCTTACAGTTTCAGAGGTTCAGTCCATTTTCATGACTGGGGGGGGGGGGCGGGGCGGGGAGAAACATGGCCTCATGCAGGCAGGCATGGTGCTGGGGCGGGGGATAGCTGAGAGTTCCATATCAGGGTCTGTAGGCAGCAGGAAGAGAGCGCCACCGGGCCTGGCTAGTGACACACTTCCTCCAACAAGGCCACACTTACTCCAACAAAGCCGAGCCTCCTACTCCCTCCCAAGTAGTGCCACACCCCGATGACTAAGTAGTCAAACATATGGACCTATGGGGGCCACTCTGCTTCAAACCACCACAGTAGCTCAGTAGTTCCGGTGCTTGCTGCTCTTCCAGATTCCCAACACCCACATGGCAGCTCACAATTGTAAATCCAGAACCTGGTGTGATGGTGCACGCCTGGAATTCCAATATTGAGAGGTTGAGGCAGGAAGAGCAGGACTGCTATGAGTTCCGGACCAGCTTGAGCGATCTGATGCACACTACCTCAAACAAACCAGCAAGCTGGGGATAGGGTCCAAGGCAAGGGGCTCGCCTATGTGTGTGAGGCCTGTCCTACCTTCAAGCCCAATAGACTATTTATTTTTACTTATCAATTTATTTCTTTCGATTTTTTTTGAGTCAGGGTTCCTCTGTGTGGCCCTGGCTGTCCTGAAACTGCCTCTGTAGACCAGGCTGGCTTGGAACTCACAGAGATCCACCTGCCTCTGTTTCCTGAGTCCTGGGATTAAAAGCATGTGCCACCACCAATCAGCTAGATCCACACTTTTTTTCTTTGTTTGTTTTGTTTTGTTGTTTTTCGAGACAGGGTTTCTCTGTGTATTAGCCCTGGCTGTCCTGGAACCCTTTGTAGATCAGGCTGGCCCCCCGAACACAGAGATCCACCTGCCTCTGCCTCCACTGGGCCTAGATATTTTTAAAAATATTTTTATTTAATTTTTAAATCTATGTGCATTGGTGTGAGAGTGTCAGATCTTGGAGTTACAGATGGTTGTGAGCTGCCATGTGGGTGCTAGGAATTGAACCCGGGACCTTTGGACCTTTGGAAGAGCAGCCGGTGCTCTTAACCACTGAGCCAACTCTCCAGCCCCGGGCCTAGCTATTTTAACAATGGGATATCCTGGGGGCACAGGCCTGTTATCTTGGCACTTCAGAAGTGAAGGCAGGAAGTGCAGTATTTCAGTTACCCTTTCCCGAACAGTGAGCTCAGACCAGCCTGGGATATCAAGATCCCGTGTCAAAACAAAATGAAACAAAAAGCCAAAACAAACAACAGCCAGTCAGAGGTGGGTGTGTAGCTCCATGTTAGAAGCCTTGCCCACCCTGTGGGCACCTCTGGGTTTGATCCCCGGAACTTAACAATTAGAGCTGTGTAAACCCTTTTTTTATTCTTTTCTTTTAATGAAATCACTATTTGGTCTCAGATTTTCGTTTCAAGTTACACACTAATAATGAGTGAGTGTGTGTGTGTGTGTGTGTTGGGTTTTTTTTTTATTTATTTTGTTTTTGCTTGCTCACGGGTGCATTTAGTTACCCTTTATTTGGATGTAAGGCATCAGAGCGTGCTAAAAGTGTCACTTGCTAGTGAGATAAACATCAGTTATTGTCACCCTGTCCTCTAGATGGTGTGGCAGATTTTGTGAAGGGGCAGGCCTCATTGGAGTTCAGCCTTAAACAAAGTGAAGGGGCGTCCTGTGAAGAATATTTTAATTGGCTGTCTACATTGTGTGGACTCATTAGATAGTTGTCAGCCTCTCCTTCAGCTCCTGATGGACGGGCTGGCTGTGGAAGACAGCCCGTGGGAAAGAGATTAGTGAGGGGAGAGCCTGTGGGGCTGCAGACACAAGCCACCACAGCCAGCCAAGGGGGCCAGACATGGAGGCTGTGGGGCTGCAGACACAAGCCACCACAGCCAGCCAAGGGGGCCGGACATGGAGGCTGTGGGGCTGCAGACACAAGCCACCACAGCCAGCCAAGGGGCCGGACATGGAGGCAGTGGGGCTGCAGACAAAGGGCCCAGAGCTGGGAAAGCAAAAGGGATGGGGCACACCCGAAGAGCGAGTATGTGGGGTGGACGAAATGTTGGAAACTCCCGCAGGAATCAAAGCCCAGGCCTGGGAATAGCTCAGTTGGTAGAGTGCTTGCCCAGAGTGCCCCAAACCCTGTGTGGAATCTCAGAAGAAACTGGGTGTGGTGGCTGGAAGGTGGGGAGTTCAAGATTGTGTCCCGTCCCCCCGTCCCCCGTCCCCGCCCCCCCCGCCCCCCCCTCCCCCGCTATCTAGCGAGTTCAAGGCGAGCCCGGGCCCCAGGGCCACCTATCTCAAAGAGGAGTAGGAAGGGAGAGAAGAAAAATCAGAAGCCATAGAAGCAGATAGTCAGGGCGAGCCGCCTAGCCAGAAAGCGAAGGTGAAGAGGTGCCTGACAGGAGGTGACGCTAGAGAATGAGAAAACAGGCAAGAACTTGGAGCGAGCTTTCCCCACTGTGAAAGAGCAGCATGCTGGGAGTCCTAGTGTTGAGCTGCCAGAAGGGAGAGCTGTGCAGGAAACGGTGGGAAGGTGACTCAACACTACCTCACAGCAGGGTGGGGACTGTCAGGGAAGGAGGCTAGGATCACACACACAGGAACAAAGGAGCTTCAATGCCAAACAAGGACTTAGCTGAGGAGGAGGCTCAGTGTGGAAGCATCCGTTCCCGTGCAGGAGACACTGGAACCCACCTCAGCACAGAAGCTACAGAAACGCCCAGCGGTGGTGTGTTGGCATACTTTTGTTTGTTTGTTTGGTTTGGTTTTTTGAGAGAGGGTCTCTCTATGTAACCTTACCTGTCTTGGACTCGCTTTGTAGACCAGGCTGGCTGCGAACTCAAAGCAATCCGCCTGCCTCTGCCTCCCAAGTACTGGGATTAAAGGCGTGTGCCACTACGCCCAGCTTGGCATACTTTAAAATAAATTTTTATTTATTTATTTTTGGTTTTTCAAAACAGGGTTTCTCTGCGTAGCCTTGGCTATCCTGGACTCATAAAACCAGGCTGGCTTTGAATTTACAGTGATCCACCTGCCTCTGCCTCCCGAGTGCTGGGATTAAAGGCGTGCGCCAACATGCCCAACATGTTGGCATACTTTTAAAATCTATTTTTATTTTAGGTTCCTTATATCTCTTTCTCCCTTTTCCACCCCAGTCCCTTCCAACTCCCCAACACCAGGTAGGAGAGAAAGAAGGTTAGTGGGGTGAAGGGGGGTAGTTTTCCTTAGCTATTTCCTGCTGTGTGTGGGTCATGCTGTTTCTTGGGGAAGTCCAATCTTCCTGTCAGGATATCTCCAGCTTCTTCTCATCAAACTGGGTCAACAGCAACCAGGAGCAGTGGTCATTCATTTTGCATAAGAGTTGGGGCCGGGGGAGGGCCGGGGGATTGGAAGACAGTCTGGGCTATTGAAAACTTGTCTCAGAACAGAACAAAAATTCCAATGGGAAAATAAGGCTGGGCATATCGGCTCCCACCTGTAATCCCAGGCAGATCTCTGAGTTTGAGACTGACCTGGTCTACAAAGCAAATCCAGGACAGCCAGGCTATTACACAGAGAAATTCTGTCTGGATAAATGAAACAACAAAACAAAAACAGAACAACAAACAAACAAAAAGAAACTGATAGGAAAATGAAGCTGACAAACAGAAGTCATCCAATATACTAAAAAGAAACAAACAGCAGTCCAGAGAGAGAGAGAGCTCAGTGGGTAGAGGCCCAGCCAGAGGACATGAATTCGATCCTTGGGGGCCCACGTAGTGGAAGGGAAGAACTTACTCTCCCCACATTGTTACTTGACCTCCACACCTGCCCTGTGGCAGGAGCCCCTCCCCCAAAGAATAAATAAATAAATAAATAATAAATGTAATAAAGTGTAAAAAATGGTGGATGGACTCCCAATATCCATCTATAAGGAAGTAAGTCAATTCAACATCTAAACTAACTGTACTGTAATACTGTAACAATACGATAGATAAGCTCACACACTGAGTGGTAAATCACCACATTAAACAATACCGTAGCTCCCAGCACGGTGGCACACACCTGTAATCCCACTACTCAGGAGGCAGAGGCACGTGAATCTCTGTGAGTTCGAGGCCAGCCTTTATTATTTTGAGGTTTTGAGGGTTTTGTTTTTTTTTTTTTTTTTTTTTTTGGTATTTTGAGACAGGGTTTCTCTGTGTAGCCTTGCCTGTCTTGGACTCTCTTTGTAGGTCAGGCTGGCCTTGAGCTCACAGTGATCCGCCTGCCTCAGCCTTCCGAGTGCTGGGATTAAAGGGGTGTGCCACCACTGCCCAGTGAGGCCAGCCTGGTTTACAAATCAAGTCCAGGATAGTCAAGACTACACAGAGAAAACCTATTCTCCACCCCCCCCAACACCCAAAAAGGTATCATAGCTGAGGGAGATGATGAATGCCTATAATCACAGACAAGGGGATCAGAAGGTCAAGGCTAGCCTCAGCTACATACTGACTTTGAGCCCAGCCGAGAATATATGAGATTCTATCTCATAAAATAAAAGAAAGCAGAGAACAAATAATAATAAATAAGAGAAACCATACGCCTAAAATATTGGCGCACACTTATAATCCCAGTGTGTAGGAGGCTGAAGCAGGATAATCATGAGTTTAAGGGTTCTCCGGGCTACCAGAGAACTCAGTGAGCCCCTGTCTCAAAGTGAAAACTAAAGAAAGACCTGGGACACAGCTGAGAAGGAGAGCACTTGGCTCAAATGCAAGGACCCTAAGTTTCAACTTCTAGGACCACAGAACAAAATCAAAAGCAAAACAGTGGGAAAATTCCTTTTTGTTGTTGTTGTTAGTTTTTAGTTTATTTATTTATTTTAAAGATTTATTTATGGCGCACGCCTTCACTCCCAGCACTCGGGAGGCAGAGGTAGGCGGACCCATGTAAGTTCGAGGCCAGCCTAGTCTACAAAGTAAATCCAGGACAGCCAAGGCTACACAGAGAAACCTTGTGTCAAAAAAAATATTATTTATTATGTATACAGTATTTTGCCCCCAAGTGTGCCTGCACGCATGCCAGAAAACGGCACCAGATCTCATTATAGATGGTTGTGAGCCACCATGTGGTTGCTGGAAATTGAACTCAGGACCTCTGGAAGAGCAGATAGTACTCTTAACCTCTGAGCCATCTCTCCAGGCCATTTTTTTTTTCTTTTTAAAATGTGTATTAGTGCTTTGTGTGGTGTGTAGCACGTGTGTTCCTGGTCTCCACGGAGTCTAGAAAAGACTGTCATATACCCTGGTTGTGAACCACCATGTGTTGGAAACCTAACTCTGGTCCTCTCTGCTCTTAATGGCTGAGCCATCTCTAAGTTTTGAACTTTTTCTTTTCCTTTCCTTTTTTCTTTTTGGTTTTTTGAGACAGGGTATCTCTGTGTAATAGCCCTGGCTGTCGTGTTCTCACTTTGTAGACTAGACTGGACTCGAACTCACAATGATCCGCCTGTGTCTGCCTCCCAAGTGCTGGGAGTGAAGGCCTGGGATAAAAGGCATGCGCCATCCCCACTCGGCAGCTTTGAGCTTTTTCAAACCTACTTTACTTGGTTTTTTAAATGCTTACAGTTCCCTTCCAACCCACCCACCCTAGATAGGAGAGAAAAGTGGTTAATGAGAACAGGAGAAGTAGATCTTTTTAGAGCAGTTCCTGGGAGCAAACCAGCAATTCAGCAAAGGTGACTGCAACCTCAGCAGCCGGAATCTGGAGCAACAGCCAGAACCCCTGGAGCGGTTCCTCTTTAAAGCAGAGAGACAAACAGCCAAATAACAGGAATCGATGCTAAGACCAAAAAGCCAAAACCTCTTGTTTTGGGGCTCATATATATACATATATCGCCTCTCAAAACCATGCCCCTGCAAGATGCAGTTTCTCTCATAAGTCTGTTTCCAGAAGACAAACACTGCACGCCCTCCACACAACTCTTGTTTCACATCCCACACTTGGGATCAAAACAAAAACATGTTTACATCCACTGCACATCTCTCTTTGACTAGAATTGAAGTTGTGACGAATAATGTCCTTTTCAGAGTGATGGAATGCTTGAGGAGCGAACACTGGGCTACTGTCTGGGTGATGGTGTGGCCTGGGGCAAAGAGAGGCCAGGAAAAGGCCAATTCCAAATCTCCAAGGAGAGAAGGAAGGCCTTCCAGAAGAGATGGAAATGAGAACGTGCTCAGGCTGAGCTTGGCAAGGAATAAGACACCTGTGCTGCTGAAGGGACGATGTGCGAGGCTTCTCTGGGGCTTCCCTCAGTTTCCTGTGCTTAGAGATGGAAGATGTCTCACTACCCCAGGCTGCCTTTCCAACTTGGGATCCTCCTACAGCAAGCAGCCTCTGCAGTACCGAGACCACAGATGTGTGCTACCCTTGCTAGTCTCAACAAGAGTCTTCAGATATAGTCTCCTCTCTGTCTCTTCAGGCAGGCTGGCTTTCCAGGCCACAGGGAAATGAAGGTCACTAGCCAGGCCACGGAGTCAGTTACAAGAAGATCAGATGACATCTGAGTTAGGACGCCTTTGGATGCAGGAATTGATGGTTGACTCTGTGCTGGATGCACTCTGGTTCTGGTTAATTCTGTTAATACCAGCTTCTTAGAGTAGGCAGGGATCAGAGATTGAAACAAGGACCCGTTTTTAGCCCAGGCTGACCTAGAACTCACAGTAATCCTCCTGCCTCAGTTTCCCGAATCCTGGGATTACAGGCATGCTGGGCTTCCATCATTGCCCCCCCCCCCCCCCCGCACAGACCTTTCCTGACCCCATTCGGCTGCATTTTCTTTATTCCTCCTGTGTCTATTTTCTTGCGATCTAGCCTTTTCCTTTGTGAGCTACCATTTGTCCTGGTGTCTGTGTTTGTATGTCCACAGCAGCAAACCATAAGCACCCCCTGAGCAGGGGTGGATGTGTTTCTATCATTCAGCCCCACGACATCGCCACTCAGCTAGCGAGTCCATTCTACACTGGGATCCCCTCTATCCTAACCTTGGCTGTACCGTGCTTGGTATTCCTGGGTGGGGTTGCCAGGAATGTTCTGGAACAAGACCTGGCCAGATGAATGCTGCTGGTGGTGTTCCCTGTGACTCACCATCTGCTTGGCTCTTAGTGAGTGGGTGATACAAACAACAAACTCTAGGGCCTTTGTTGATCTAGACAGGAGGGAGGGGGCAGGTGACTCCCCCTGCTACCATGGGAAATCACCTGAAATGCCTGCTCCCATTGAAGGTTACCTAGAAAAGGGGCTCACCAAACTGCTAAGGTGTATGACTGGCTGGTGCCCGGTGTCTCCCTCAGGGCTTCTGGCCCCAGATCAAGGGAACAAGGCAGGCAGCAGGTGTCTGCCCCCAAGCTGCTGGGGTACAGGTAGCATCTCCCACCATGGCCTGTGTGAGAGTTAGTTTGGGGGCTCCGATGCCTCACAGGTGGACCGGAAGAAGGGATGGGTGTTTCCGAAGGGATGAAGGGACAGAGCGTGAAAAAGTGCATCAAAGGGCACTGAGATTAAATCCCTCTGGAAACTGAAGTCCTGGCTCTAGGTAAATGGGGTGCTGCCCTCCTCTGGATGCAGATGGAGGTACCCTTATATTCCCCATCCCCCTACCCTGCCTGGTGGGCATTTGCTCCTTTTCCTTGGTAGAATGGGAACGTACTTTGCACATATAACATGTCAAAGCAGGGCTGTGGATGTAGCCCGTCTTCAGTGTCTTCCAGCGCAGAAGCTGCCCTGAGTGTGATTATTGCCCAGTGTATATCAGGTGTCATGGTGCACACCTGTGACCCCAGAACTCTGAAGGTAGAGAGGCAGGAAGATCGGAAGTTCAGGAGAATCCTCAGTTTATTAGTCAGGGTGTTCTAGAGGAACAGAACTAATGGGATACGTACACAGACAGACAGACAGACAGACAGAGAGACAGATCAACCCAGCAGCAAGATGGGAGGCCAAGCAAGCAAAAGAAAGTGTGATCTTCCCACTGCTACCCCCCCACCCCCCACCCTTTTTTTTTTTCTCGAGACAGGGTCTCTCTGTGTACCCTTGGCTGTCCTGGACTCGCTTTGTACACCAGGCTGGCCTCGAACTCACAGCGATCCGCCTGCCTCTGCCTCTGCTGCCACCCCTTTCTTAGCTACCTGAAGGTGCAGCCCACAGTCAGGGTGGGTCCTCAGACTACAACCAAGGCAGTCAGCACAGTTCTTTGTGTCATTCTAATTTGTGGCAAGTTGACATTCCAACCAGCCATAATATTCAGCCCAGAATATATGAAATCCTGTCTCAAAACTGAATACACCCAACCAATCTAAAATCTTCAAATCATATCATTTGAGGCTCAGGGGTGCAGCTCAATGACAGACAAGTGCTTTGCACACCCAAGGCCCTGGGTTTCATCCCCAATGCTAAACAAACAAACAAACAAACAAACAAGGAATCCCAGCGGTATTGGATCCGAAGAGACTGAAATAAGATCACTTTTAAAGAAATATTCATTTCTCTCAGAAAGCCCTGACAACTGGGAAAGCAAAATGTAAACCACACAGCAGGGAAGCAAAAGCACCCAGCCTTTGGGTCAGAGGTCACAGAGGGCCGAGGAGGACAAGGCCACACAGGGAGGGAGGCAGCTGCTTCAAGGCCTTCTTAGATGACATTCTGGCTCTCAGCCCTCACAATCCCTGTGGCTGGTGCCCTTCCCTCTGCTGGTTCACCAGTGACTTCAGGTTACCCTTCTTGCTGGCCATGTGGTGTCCTGACATTAACAAACTAACTAACAAAACTAACGAACAGAGAGGGTGTGGAGTGCGGCCTGGCCGCCTGACCCCATTGGCCATTGACTAGCCATTCTGCATCCTTTCAAACCTCAGTTTATTCCTTTGTTCTGAGGCCACAACAGTTTTTTGTTTGTTTGTTTGTTTTTTAATTTCTTTCCACGACAGGATTTCTCTGAGTAGCCTTGGCTGTCCTGGATTTGCTTTGTAGATCAGGCTGGCCTTGAACTCACAGAGATTCTCCTGCCTCTGCCTCCCAGTATGGGGATTATAGGAGTGTGCCTCCACACCCAGCTCAGCAATTTTGGGAGAAGGGGATCCCTTCCTTCCCCAGAATAAAAAATGAGTACCAGATGATCTTTGATGAAACAGATGATGCTGGTCTCTTTATTTCGTGTGAAACAGGGGCTTATAAAACTAGGGTAGGGCTGGAGAGATGGCGCAGAGGTTAGGAGCACTGATTGCTCTTCGCAAGGTCAAGAGTTCAATTCCCAGCAACCACATGTTGGCTCACAACCATCTATAATGAGATTTGTATACATAATAAATAAATAAATCTTAAAAAAAAAAAAACCTAGGGCAAACTAAGCACCTTCATTCCTTTTCGATTCCTTGCTGCATTCAAGACGGCATCTCACCTGGGTGCAGAGGCATATATACCTATAACCCCAGCAGTCGGGGAGGCAGAGGCTGGCGGATCTCTGTGAGTTCAAGGCCAGCCTGGTCTACAAAGCAGAGTCCAGGACAGCCAGGGCTAAACAAAGAAACCTTGTCTCAAAAATAAATAAATAAATAAACAAAATCCTTAAAGAATTTTGGTTTTGGTATAGGCAGACTTCCCACAGGCTCAGAAACAAAACCTAACCCATGTTCTGACGTTCATATTGGCAGGAACATGGATATTATGCCTGGCTGCTCCAGAGGCAGTGGCAGCAGGACCACTTGCTGCAGAGGAGTGTTAATTCAGAACATGGCTGCTCTGGCAAGAGGTCACATCCAAAGCCCTAGGTCTGTGGGATCCAGCTAGAATACAAACACGTCTTTAAAACAGGAGAGAGAAAAACAGACCTGAGTTTAAGGACAGCCTAGTATAGAGCAAGTATCAGGTAAAGAAAAGCTTAGATCCAGACATGGTGGCACACGCCTCGAATCCCAAACAAAGGTAAAGTTAGTTTGTAGAAGGAAGCACCCATGTTTGAAAGTGATGTCTAACTGAGTGGCAGAAAAGGTGACGAATCAGAGAAGATTTGACAGAAAAGGTTACACCCAACTCTGATGAGAAAAGAGAGGAAAGGGAAGCTCCATAAGAGGCAGTTCTACAGAGAGAGGAGGCAGTTTTACCAAGACAGTGATAAGAGAGATGGGTGACAGAGAGAAAACTCAGGTGAGGACAGAACGAGCCAGAAAATAAGAAGCCAGAAGATTAGTGTTAGGATTCTGCTTTAGTCTGCCCACCTGTGATGTCTTTGCCTATCTGCCACAGGGGGAGGGGGGTGGGGGATGGGGGTAGGGGAGGGGGTTAGGGGGAGGGGGGATCTGGGGGTGTGGAGGTGGCCCTGCCCAGGGGTATACAAAAGGACAGTTCTACCTTGCCCTGCCCCCCTTACTCCACTCTTCCTCTTCCTCTTCCTCCTCTCTATCCTCCTTCTTCTCACTCTTCCTGTCTCAGTCTCTCTCTCTCTCTCTCTCTCTCTCTCTCTCTCTCTCTCTCTCCTCTTCTCTTCTCTCTCTGTCTCTGGGGTACCCTTCCCCCTTTCCTTCTCCCCCCCTGCTCATTTAATAAAATCCTCTATAACATAATATCTGGCATCTGGCACCTTATTATCTTACTGCCTTATTTCTTTCTATCTTATATTAAACATAAAATTGGTGCAAGCTATGAAACTCAGAGGTCCGTTCCGTTGTCTAAATTTCTTTCTCTAAGTCTTGTTCTGCCACTTCCCACGCTTGCCCTGAGCCACCCGTGAGGAAGCCTTCCCGACCAGCTTTTCTGCCATTCTAAACTGAGGTAAATTTCTGCTGCTCTGATGTCTCCCTGGCCTGGGGACACAGTCACCTACCTAGTGCACTAGGAATTCCCATGTTCAAGCCTTTCCTAGGGTAAAGTGGAAAGAAGTTCCCCATGCTTAAACCTTTTCTTTGCTCTCCCAAAAATTAGAGCAGATTGCTGAGTTAGTTTGAGGTCAAGCAGAGCAAATTCTGGACTGAGACAGAAGAGTTTAAGCCAGAACAGCTGAGTTGAACCAGCCAGCCCAGAGCTCAGAAAGAACGAGGAAGGGTGAGCTTATTAAGCAGGAAGTCTCAGCTGGGTGGTGCTGCAGTGGCGGCAGCGGTAGTGGCGCTCACCTTTAATACCAGCACTCAGGAGGCAGAGGCAGGTGGATTGCTGTGAGTTTGAGGCCAGCCTGGTCTACAAAGGGAGTCTAGGACAAGCCAAGGCTAACACAGAAAGACTTTATCTCGAAAAACTGTGGGGAAAAAAAAAAGCAGTAAGTCTCAGAGGCTGAAAACACTCTAGGCCTAGGTTAGATTGTACAAAGGCTAGAAGCTTCCAGGCCTAGGCATAGGTTAGCGGATGGAGGTAGTAAACCTCCCACACAACAACTGAGCCAGGAGAATAAAAGGTTCTTTTACAACTTGATCCCAGGGGTTTGGGGCTCTGAGCAACATAACAAAACCTTCTCACAATTAAAGAAAAAAGAATAATATTGGTCATATCTTCTGTATGTGCGTGTGTGCACGCTCCTGTTTGAGTACATATTTGAGCATGTGGATAGACACATGAATGTGTATGCACCATATGTGGAGGCCGAAGGTTGCTAAGGAGTATTTTCCTCAATCCCTGTGTCCTTTAGCTTTTGAAATAAGGTTTCTTACTGAACCTGGAGCTTACAGATTTGCCTAGACTGGCCAGCTGGTAAGTTCCAGAAGCTCACCTGTCTGCCTCCTCAAGAAGGAGTACAGGAGAGCCTAGTGTTGTTTTGTTTTGAACATGGGTGCTGGGGATCTGAACTCAGGCCCTTATGCTTGCGTGGCAAGCCCTTATGGACAGAGCCGTTTCCCTAGCTCCTTCCTTTGACTTTTGAGATAGGTTATCTCATGGTCCAGACAGTGGCCTTGAACCTCTGACCCTCTGTACTGCCTGATTTTGTGTGTCAACTTGACCAGAGTCACCAGAGAGGAGGGAGCCTCAGCTGAGGAAATACCTCCAGCTGCCTGGCATTTTCTCAATTATTGATCAATTCCAGGAGGGCCCGGCCCATTGTGGATGCTACCCCTGGGCTGCTGGTCCTGGGTTCTATAAGAGGGCAGGCTGAGCAAGCCAGTAAGCAGCACCCTCCATGGCCTATGCGTCAGCTCCTGCCTCCAGGTTCCAGACCTGTTTGAGTTCCTGTCCGGACTTCCTCCAATAATGGATCATGATCTGGAAGTGTAAGCCAAATAAACCCTTTCCTACCCAACTTGCTTTTTGGTCATAGTGTTTCCTCGAAGCAATACAATTTTGACTAAGACACCCTCCTGCCAAGTGTGGTGGCCCATACCTTTAATCTTGGCAAAGGCAGGTGAGTTGCTGAGTTCGAGGCCAGCCTGGTCCAGAGAGAGATTCCAGGACAGCCAGAGCTACACAAAGAAACTGTGTTTCCAGAAAACAAAAAAAGAAAAACCTACCTTTACTTCTCAAGTAGTGCTGGGGTTACTTAACCACTACAGGTCAGCAGCTGCTGCTGCTGCTGCTGCTTTTAAAATTAAGGCGTCTCCATGCCTTTAATCCCAGCACTCGGGAGGCAGAGGCGGGCGGATCACTGTGAGTTCGAGGCCAGCCTGGTCGACAAAGTGAGTCCAGGACAGCCAAGGCTACAGAGAGACCCTGTCTCGAAAAACCAAAAAAAAAAAAAAAAAAAAAAAAAAAAAAAAAAATTAAGGCGTCTCATTTTGAAGTTCAGACTGGCCTGGAATTCACTATGTACCCCAAGCTGGCCTTGGTACCACAGCAACTGTGCCACCTCTGATGTGCATGAGCTGGGATTACAGGCGTGTGCCATCCGGCCTAAATGTTTTGCTGTTTCTGGTAGAGTGCTGGGGGCAGGGATAGAGTACTTGCCTATGACGGGAGAAGACCTGGAGCCATCCACAGAAATGCAAAGAAATAGATAAATAAACAATGCGAGTCCTCCCAACAGGCTGAGAGATCGGTATTACTGCCCCTATCTTTGCAGCTAAGGAAACTGAGGCTCAGAAAGTAAGAGTAGAGGCAAGCATGGAGATGTACGTGTGTAATCCAGGGGGGATGAGTTCAAGGCCAACCTGGGCTATGAGACCCTATATCAAAACAAAACAAAAAAAAGAAAATAGGGGATCGAAGGCCACGGAGTTGATCAGTGGAGGAGCTGGGCTTTAGACGCTCCTGTCTTTACACATAACACCATTCCATTAACACCTAGACACCCAGAGTCCTCCTGTCCCACGGGCAGCTTTGTAGGAAGCAAACACACAATTGCTGAATCCTACCCGAGGCATGCACTCTTGGTGCTATCTTTGAGGAGGCCCAGCTCGCCCTCTAGGAGATGAGGCCAATTTAGGGTGGAGGCTGGGCGCTAACCGGGAATAGGAGGCGAGCCATCTGGATCCCAAGGCACATGCATCTAAGTGTGCAGCTTCGCTTGTATCGGGGATGGGGCTCAAATGTTCTAAGTGGTTACTGAGGGTAGCAACCTCTTTCCCGGGAAAGGGTGGGGGTGGGTTGGCGAAGCTACTTAATTGAGCCGAGGGTGGCCAGGGACTTCCAAGCTTTTAGATCCAGTGTTGGTGCTATTCCAGTAAACAAGTGCAACCCTCAGCTCCCTGGAGGGCCTGGGGAGCAAATGGGTGCATCTCTGCCTCCTCGGCAGCTGCTAGCTAGCACAACCCTGCCACCTCCAGCAGGCTGCCTCAATGGCCTCCCCACCCCCCAGCTCCAGCCTCAGGAAGTGGGGCCACCGCCGAGAGTGTCCTCTTCCCTCCTGCCGACAGTGCCCTCTGTGAGAGAGCATTTCCTGGCCTAATTACACTGGGTAATGAGTAGCTAAGAAAAGGGGATGAAAGCCCTAGGCGGCTTAGAGCGAGGGACAGTTTATGACGGAGGTGTCTGCAGCTGGTGACAGTCTTAGGGAAGCTATTTCTCCTAAGCCTGGGAAGTTGCATGCTATTTCCTCAGCGGAGTGAGCCCCAGAGTGAAGCAGAGGGATTATTCTGTCCTGAGGGGACCCGCTTGGAGGGTGAGAGTTAGGTTTTGACTCGGGCTCTGGGGCTGGGGAGGAACCAAGCCAAGCTCTGGAGCAGCACCAGTCACCTGGGGCTAATGACCTTAGCTTAGCTAGCTCTCTGCTGGGCTGTCCTTGGTGACCACGGGTGCTTCCCCGGGGTGATGTTTTTCATTTGAATGATGGGACTGTACTCAGAGGCCATTTCCTAAGACCTAGTCCAGCTGAGGGTGAGGAAACCTGAGCTCTGTCCCTCCTCCCCTCTGCCCTCCTTTAAAGGTGCTAAAAGTTGTGTCCTGGAAAATATCAGGCACCCCAGAGGCTAGGAGTTAGGAGAGAGGGCGCTTGTGTAGACAACCCCACCCCGAGAGAGATGGAGGCCCAACTGTGGAAGCTCTGGGCCCCAGGGCTGTCTTCTCAAGAGCTCCAGGAGCCTGGGGTTATCTATGACAACACACACACACACACACACACACACACACACACACACACACACACACACCCCACTATACTCTATAGTGTATGTCACACACTGGCTCTACCCTAGACTCTGCTGTTATATCTGCATCTGTCCTGCTATTTGCCCTTTTTCGTTTTTTTAAGTTTTTCTGAGACAGGGTTTCTCTGTGTAGCCTTGGCTGTCCTGGACTCACTTTGCAGACCAGGCTGGTCTCGAACTCACAGAGATCCACCTGCCTCTGCCTCCTGGGTGCTGGGATTAGAGGCATGTGCCACAATGCCCGGCTCTTGCTCTTCGTTTTTAAGAAATTACTTTGTGCCAGGTGTGGTGTAACCCCAGGACTTTGTGTTCAATGTCAGCAAGTTGAAGGCCACCCTGGACCATATAAGACCCTATCTCAAACAATCAAAAAACCCAGACCAGTTGGATGCTAACCACTACTGTAGGACTGGCTTCTCTCCTATAGGACCCAGGTTTGATTCTCAGAATCCACATGGCGGTTCACAGCCATCTGCGACTCCAGTCCCTGACGATCCAACGGCCTCTCTGACCTCTTAGGTACCAGGCTTTCACATGGTGCACAGACATACATACAGGCAAAACCACTCATGTGCATAAAATAAGTAACCACAACTATAATAAATATTAAACCAAACCAAACAGCAACAACAAAGTAAAAAAAGAAATTGCTTTGCTTCACACTCATGTCTTAGCAGGCCAGGGTTCAGAGTGGAACAGGGGTTGGGTCCAGTACCCACCCAGTCTCTGACTGAAGTGGAAGAGATCCCAGTCATTATGTTCCCTCATGCAAAGGGAGGGCATCCGGATGTATAGCGTTCTTAGGAGCCCACTGCCTCCCATGAGGGGCAGAGTCAGGATACACGTTTCTCAGGCCTTTCAAATTCAGGTCCTCACTGTACACGCCCTGACCCTAGCCTTAACCAAGCAGCATTTGATTCTGGTCACCCTGCCCTGGGGCGTGGCAGGTACCTACTGCAGCCCGAGGAAGGGCTCGGCTTTTAATGCTCCTGTAACCACTTGTTGGACTTTCAGAATTTCCCTTTCTTTTTCTTTCTTTCTTTCCTTCCTTTTCTTTTTCAGGGTTTCTCTGTGCATCCCTGTCTGCTGTCCTGAAACTCACTCTCTAGATCTGGTGGGCCTTAAACTCACAGAGATCCACCTGCTGGGATTTATAACGTGTTCCACCGCCACCTTATTTTCTAAATAAGATCTATTTGGGGCTGTGTCCTCTAAGCCCTATTCTTCCGTTGAATTCTCTTTTGTTTTATATATGTCTCGGGCTTCATCTCTCACCACTGAATTCTTTCTCTTTCTAGGAAAGGGTTTCACAGTGTAACTCTGGCTAGCCTGGAACTCATTGTGTAGACCAGGCTGGCCCCAAACTCACAGACATCCTCCTGCTTCCTGCTGCGTTACCAGGCCTGGTACCCTACTGAATTCCCCGCAGCTGGAACCACAGGCAGGGAATTGATGAGGCTCTTCCTCTCTTTGCAATTATCCCTCTTTCTCATTTAATAATAACAGTGAATTCTCCCTCAGCCTGTAGTTAGTTATCTGTAAAGTCTTGGTGGGCAGATGCCTGACCAGAGAGGGTTCACTTGGGTGGCCAGGCTTGGAAAGGACAACCAGGCACCCTTTGCTCTCAGAGTCCTTGGGGGAGAGGCCCTAGTGCCCAGACTAGGAAAAAACAAAACAAACTATTAACTCTGACAGTGGGTACCTTCCAGTTGGGCTGCTGAGCTCAGGGCCCTGGCATCTTCTTCAGTGTTGCAGCAGCTGGGCAGCCATGGAGCCAAGACTCCCTGAGTGTGTGTAATCCTGCTAAAAGCAGAAAGGGAGCTCGGAGTTTCCCAGGCAGGGACTAGGGCAACTGAAATGGGACACCTGTGTCAAGGAAGGCACTGAGAAGGAGGGGAGGAAGGAGGAAGAAAATGGAGGAGGACGAAGGACAGGAGAGATAGACGGCTCAGTGGTTAGGAGCACTCACTGCTCTTACTGTAGCCAACCCAGGGTCTCTCTGTGTAGACCAGGCTGGCCATGAACTCACATCGATCCGCCTGCCTCTGCCTCCCGAGTGCTGGGATTAAAGGCAGGTGCCACCACGCCCAGCTGCATATCTGTAATCAGGAGGATTGCTGCACGTTTGAGGCCACGTGGGCTACATCCTGAACGAAGATAAGCCTGACAAGTTGAGTTTGATTCCTGGGCCCCACAGGATGGAAGGGGGACATTAACGCCCAGAATTTGTACTCTGACTTTCACTCATGTCTCCAATAAATTTAATTAAAAAAAAAATTTTTTTTTAACTGAAACAAAAACTGAGGCCTTCAGCCAGCCCATCTCTGCTCATAAGGAGCCTCTGGCTTTCCCTGGAGAAGCCTCAGTCTTCTCTCCCAGCCCTCTGAGTAAATGGGTCAAATAGTATTGTTTAAAAAAAAAAAGTGCTCAGAGCACAGAGGTGGCTCAGTGGACAAAGGTACTGACCTTTAGCTGAGGACTAGACCTCAGTCCCTGGGACCTACAGGGTAGAAGGAGAGACCAGACTCCTCAAGGCTGTCCTCTGACCTCCATACAAGAGGACACAGCAGAGCCATAGCAGGTTACGTCAGTAAAATGCGACGTTTAAAATGTACATGATCAGTTGAGCGGTGGGGACATATGCTTTAATCCCAGCACTTGGGAGACAGAGGTAGGAAGATCTCTGCCTGGTCCATCCTGGTCTACAGAGTAAGTTCCAGGAAAGCCAGGACTACACAGAAAAACTCTGTCTCAAACAACAACAAAGGGGGGGTGGGGGGGGGGTGGCGGCAGAGCACAGTTATCTAGTGTCAAATAATCGGTCAGAAAGGAAAAGAATCCTATACAAGAATCAAATTTAGACAGATAGGGACTATTTATCATTGTTCAGCTAAAAGGCATTGAGCAAGGCTAAAGTCACAGCAGTTGGGGAGGGCTGCTCGGTGACCAGCTCTGCCAAAGAGCCAAAGATAGCAAATACTCTGTCCTTGAGGTACAGTTTGCCATCTGGCTGTGGAGACAAGGCTTTAAGCCAAAACAACTCCTGAACACGTTCCAAAATGATCCTGTAAGTGACTCAAATGCAAATTCAGCATTTGGGAGTCCGAAGGCAGGAGGACCTTCAGTGTAAGGCCAGCTTGAGCTACACAGATTTAATTTCAATCAAGAACCCTTTAATAGAACCCGTTGGCTCTTACCTGTAATCCCAGCACTCAGGAGCCTGAGGCAGAGGGTTGCTGCAAGTCTGAGGCAAGCCTAGGGGCTATAGAGAGATGACTCAGGGGTTGGCACTGGCTGCTCTTCTAGAAGACCCAGATTCAACTCCCAGCACCCACAACTATCTGTAGCTCCAATTCCAGGAGATCTGGCACCTTCAGACATACATGTAGGCAAAACATCAATGCACATAAAATTAAAATAAAAATTGAAAACAAACAAAAAACCCAAGAGGGCCTATCAAGGTGACTCAGTGGATATGGTCACCAGCCTGTCAAGCCTAAGGACCTGGGAAAGGAAAGAACTAACTCTTTTTCTTTGCTTTTTTGCTTTTTTTTGGTTTTGTTTTGTTTTATGAGACAGAGTTTCTCTATGTATCCCTTGCTGTCTTGGACTCCCTTTGTAGACCAGGCTGGCCTTGAACTCACAGAGGTCTGCCTGAATCTGCTTCCTAAATGCTGGGATTAAAGGCGTGCCCCACCACTGCCCAGTTTCCAAGGCAACTTCTAATAGGAAGAGTTTATTCAGGCTTAAGATCCCAGAGGGTTAAGAGTTCATGATGTAGGGCTGGAGAGATGGCTCAGAGGTTAAGAGCACTGACTGCTTTTCCAGAGGTCCTGAGTTCAATTCCTAGCAACCACATGGTGGCTCACAACTATCTATAATGTGATCTGATGCCCTTTTCTGGCCTGCAGGTGTACATGCAGGCAGAGCACTGTACATAGAATAACAAATAATTTTTTGGTTTTATGAGACAGAGTTTCTCTGTGTATCCTTTGCTGTCCTGGACTCCCTTTGTAGACCAGGCTGGCCTCGAACTCACAGAGATCCGCTTGCCTCTGCCTCCCTGAGTGCTGGGATTACAGGTGCATACCACCATGCCCAGTTTCCCTATTCTAACTGTACACATTTAACTTTTATAGTTTATTTGCTCAACATTTGTAATAAAAACACAATCCAAAACAGTTTATAGTTAATCACACAAGTACTATAAGCCCTGAAACCACGTTAAAGGTTCAGTTTCAAGTTGTAAAAGAAGCTGACTGGGGCAGAAAGCCAGGACTGGGGAAACACCAAAATACTGGAGCCTTAAAAAAAAAATGGTCTGGAAGCTGGGACTGGTGGCCTACGCCTGCAATCCCAGGAATCTGGGAGGCAGTGGCAGGCAGATCTCTTTGAGTTCGAGGCCAGTCTGGTCTACAAAGCCAAGTCTAGGACAGCCAAGGCTACACAGAGAAACCCTTCCTTGAAAAAACAAAAACCAAATAAATAAATAAAATAAAACAAAAAGCAACAACGACAAAGGTGGCTGTGGGTTGCTCGGTTGGCTCCCTCAAAATGGGAACCGATGTGTTGGAAGAGAAGGAAGCGTTTCCTGTGTAATCTTCCTTCTCCGCATGCTCTCCGTCACACTCAGGGCTGCTCAAGCGGGTTTGGTTCTGTACAAGCAGAGTGCTGGGCTGGCATCCATTGTCCCACCTCCTGAGCCAAGTGCACACCACGAGCCCTGCTTCAGGGGTGTGCACAAGGAGCTGGGGGTGCAATTTTGGGGGGGGGGGAGAAGATGCAATTCTTTTGGTAGTGTGCCTGTCTAGCATGCACTAAGTCCCGGGTTCAGTCCCCAGTTATACAAGGGATATATATATACAAACGAGGGTCCCCTCTTGGGGTTTTCAGCCGCATTAATAAGAGAATTTAGGAAGGGACACAAACAGAAGCACGAGGACAAAGAATAGACTCTAACTGAAGCTCAAGGACAGTTTTATTAGAGTTGAAAAGAAAACCCCAGGGCAGGCGACCTATAAATCTCAGCAGCTGCCCAGAGAAGAATGAAGGAGAGAGGGGGGAAAAAAAGGAGAGAGAGAAAAAAAAGGCCTGTGCCATTTAAGCTGGCATGGAGGTTAGACACGTGGCAGACAAGCAGGCGCATGACTCGGAAGAGGTTTAGAAAAAGAGTAACAAACCCAAATATTGGGGAACCAAAAGTGTTGAGCAAAACATGCTTTAGGAAAGAGGAGGAAGAGAGAGAGAGAGAGAGAGAGAGAGAGAGAGAGAGAGAGAGAGAGAGGAGCAATGATCTTCGGAATAACACAAAAAAGCAGGCCGATGTATGTTGCTGTGTGGCAATGGCCTGGTGAACCACAGCACGAGGGGTAGGGACTCTAGGAAGAAAGGGACAGCATCTTATTTAAGGACTAATTATTAGCCAGGCAGGGGTGGAGCACGCCTTTAATCCCAGCACTAAGGAGGCAGAGGCAGAAGAATCTCTGAGTTAGAGGTCAGCGTGGTCTACAGAGTGAATTCTGGGACAGCCAGAGCTAAAATAGAGAAGTCCTGACTAAAAAAACAACAACAACAACAACAACAACAACAAACAAACAAAAAGCCCAAAACAACAACAGAAATCTCCACCAAAATAAGAAAACTAAAAGAACTAATTATTTTCTCCATCTCTTCAGCATTTTAGGTGTGCTCCCTTGGCCCTGTGATGAATTCATTCCTACTGGGATGTTCACTCTTCTTCCGGGAAAGAGACCATGTTCTCTGGACCAGAAAGGGTTTTCTCTTAATAGGTTTTTATTGTTCACGCTAGGTCTTGGGAAATGGAGGCAGGAGGATCAGAAATTCAAGGTCATTGTCTTAGTTTATTACTGTAAAGAGACACCGCGCCCACAACTCTTAAAAAGGAAAATATTTAACTGGGGCTGGCTTAGTGTTTAGTCTTTTATCAGCATGGCACAAGCCTGGCAGCACACGTTCAGACGTGGTGCTGGAGAAGGAGCTGAGACTTCTGCATCTTTTTCATTTGTTTGTTTTTGTTTTTGTTTGCCGAGACAGGGTTTCTCCGTGCAATAGCCCTGGCTGTCCTGGAACTCTCTCTGTAGACCAGGTTGGTCTTGAACTCACAGACATCTGCCTGCCTATGCCCGAGTGCTGGGATTAAAGGTGTGCGCCACCAACGTCTACCTGAGAGGTCTATATCTTGATCTAGAGGCAGCAGAAGGAGACTGTGTGCCACACTGGGCAGAACTTGAATATAGGAGACCCCAAAGCCCACTCCCACAGATGCACACTTCCTCCAATAGGCCACACCCACTCCAACAAGGCCACACCTCCTGGCTGTGCCACTCACTATGGGCCAAGAATTCAAGCACGTGAGCCTCTGGGGCCAATTCCTACTTAAGCCACCACAGTCATCCTCAGCTACAAAGGAGTCCCCCGGCCAGCTCTGCCTTAGCTACTTAGGAAGCCAAGGTAAAGCCTGCCTGGCAATTTAGTGGGACCCTGTGCATCTCCAAATAAGAAGTAAAAATAAAGTTGTCATATAGCCCAGCAGTAGAAAGAACACTTGTATAGGATGTGTGAGGCCTTAGGCGCAATCTCCAATACTTAAAAAAATATTTGCTGGCTCTGACAGTCTTCCTCTCCCGTTCTCTAGGAGCTGGTGGGCTGGTCTAGCACTCCACCTGCCTTCACCTCTGCCGTGCTCCTTGGCTTAGGCCAGTTTGGAGGGTCCAGCCAAAGTTTTCTGACAACGTGGTTATCTTGCACTTAATAATATACCGGGCACCAAACTAAATGTAGCACACACACACCATTTCCCTTCATTCTCTTTTGTTTTATTTTGTCTTGTTTTCTCAAAACAGGGGTTCTTGGTATAGCCCTAGCTATGCTAAAACTTGCTCTGTAGACCAGGCTGGCCTTGAATTCAGAGAGATCCACCTGCCTCCGCCTCCCAGGGTACTGGGATTAAAGGCATGTGCCACCAGGGCCCAGCTAGGCTGGGTCTCTTGCCGAGCATGAAAATTACCAGCCTGGTTATCTTCCCTAGCTAGCTGGCCCTGTGGATGCTCTGTCTGCCTCCCTAGCACTGGGATTACAGGCAGGCCACCACAACCACCTAGCCTTTACTGTGTCCCAGGTATCTTAACTTGCCCATAAATGTGGCAAGGGGGGTGAAGCTTACTGGTAGAACTCTTCTCTAGGGTTCCTGGCCTTCCAGGGGGAGAAAGGGAGAAGAGGGGAGGAGAGAGACTCAGGCTTGAGGGGAGAGAGAGAGGAGGGAAACAGGGAGGAGAAGTGAAGGTAGGAGGATTTGAACTTTCACCTGGACCTCAGAACCTCAGAAGTCATCTACACACACACACACACACACACACACACACACACACACACACACACACACACCGAGTTTGACAGCAGGAGAGACAATTGCCATGAGGTTAAGTCGTCATAGTCTTCTTTCTAACTAAGCAAAGACAAGAATAGATCTGAGACTAGCTACTTGGGCCAGTGTTGGAGTATGTGATTTGTATTTGTTAATTGCTTGCCACCCCCCACCCCCCCACCCCCCACCCTGAGATTCTTACCATTTAAGAGCAAACTGTCACGTACCCCAGTATTGCTATTTAACCTTGCTAAGAAATTACTCCTGATTGGCTGATTAAAAAGCAGGTACCGAGTTGGTGGTGGCGGTGGCTCAGGCCTTTAATGCCAGCACTCGGGAGGCAGAGACTGGTGGATTGCTGTGAATTCGAGGCCAGCCTGGTCCACAAAGTGAGTCCAGGACAGCCAAGGCTACACAGAGAAACCCTGTCTCAAAAAACAAAAACAAAAAACAAAACAAAACAAACAAACAAACAAAAAAAGCAAGTACCTGGGCAGGACAAAAGGAGGGGGCAGAGTGAAAGTTCACAGGCTTGAGGGACAGAGAGGATCTTGGGAAGAAGAGAAAGGAAAGATACCAGAGGAGGAAGGAGGTGGAAAATGGCCACGGGATAGGGAGGAGCCACGTGGGCCCAGAGGAGGATCAGGTTCCACATGGAAAGACATGGCCCAGATGAACAACCTTAGCAAGTGGTTTGGGATTACGGATGGGAGGTAGCCCAGATAGAAATCATTAGAGCAGATGGCGTGGGATGGGGGCTGGGCTATAGTGGGAGGTAGTTTAGGAGTTAATATCTGCCATGCCTCAGGTGATAAGGCTATTCTTTAAAACGTATCAGGTGTCTGTGTCTGTATTGATTGTGAAAGTGGGTTAAATAATGCTGCCACACGATTATTAGCCTAATAACAAAGGAAACATTTTAAAAAAGATTTATTTATTATGTATACAGTGCTGTGCCTGCATGTGTGCTTGCATGACAGAAGAGGGCATCAGATCACATTATAGATGGTTGTGAGCCACCATGTGGTTACTGGGAATTGAACTCAGGACCTTTGGAAGAACAGCAGAACAGTCAGTGCTCTTAACCTCTGAGCCATCTCTCCAGCCATAAAGTAAACATTTATTAGGCTATAATTTTTTTTTACTTTTCTTGTTTGTTTGTTTTTGTTTTTTAACAGGGTTTCTCTGTGTAGCCTTGGCTGTATTGGACTCACCTTGTAGACCAGGCTGCCCTCGAACTCACAGAGATCTGCCTGCCTCTGCCGCCTGAGTGCTGGGATTACAGGTGTGAGCCACCACACTGGCTGTATTAGGCCATACTTTTAAATTACCAGCAACAGGATAATTTCCTTCTTCTCCCCCGCCCCACACCCCTCACCCCAGACAGGGTTTCTCTGTGTAACAGAGACAGCTCTGTGTAACAGCTTTGGCTGTCCTGGAACTCGCGCTGTAGTCCAGGCTGGCCTCGAAGATCAGCCTGCCTCTGCCTCCCAAGTGCTGGGATTAAAGGTGTATGCCACTACAACAGCTTTAAATTTCCAGTCCAATTAAATCCTCCTCAACAGAGAGAGACAGAAAAGTCTGGAACTGAAGCGCTTCTACCGAGACCACGCCCTCTATGGCAGGAAGATGCTGACAGCTGTTAGTCTCAGCTGTTCTGCCCGTGTGCTCAAGGACAGGCCTGGTGTCTTGATGGTTTGGGGGTTTTGGGGTTTGTTTGTTTGTTTGTTTTGGCCACTTGACTCAAACTAGAGGTGTTTGGGGAAGAAAGACTCTCAGTTGAGAAAACACCTCCATAAGACTTGCCTATAGTCAGCCTGGCATAGTAACATAGGCCTTTAATACCATCACTTGGGAGGTAGAGGCAGGTAGATCTCTGTGAGTTCAAGGCCAGCCTGTTCTAAAAAAAAAAAAAAAAAAGACTGGCCTATAGTCAAGTCTATTGGCTTTTTTCCCCCTTTAATATGGGAGGATTTAGCCCATTACGGGTAGTGCCACCCCTGGGTATGGTGGTCCTGGGTGATATATGGAAGCCTCCTGAGCAAGCCATGAGGAGCAAGCCAGAAAGCAACACTCTTTTATGGTTTCTACATCAGTTCCTGTCTCTCTATTTCTGCCTTGATTTCTCTACACTCTACAAGCTGAGATAAAGCCTTTCCTTCCAAGTTGCCTTTGGCCATGATGTTTTCTCACAGCTATATAAACCTAAGACTCTGATTTCTACCTCTTCCAGTCTCCATCCATTTTTTTTTTTGTCATTGTTTTGTTTTTGTTTTCTGAGACAGGGTTTCTCTGTGTAGCCTTGACTGTCCTGGACTCGCTTTGTAGACCAGGCTGGCCTCCACCTGCCTCTGCCTCTCGAGTGCTAGGATTAAAAGCATGTTTATTTATTTATGTGTTTATATGTAGAAATGGAACCCAAGGCCTCATCATGCTAAACACATGCCCAGTTTAAGAATCTTTGTTAGTGTTGTGTTTGTTTGTTTGTTTGTTTGTTTGTTTTCGAGACAGGGTTTCTCTGTGTAGCTTTGGCTGTCGTGGAGCTTACTTTATCAACCAGGCTGGCCTCAAACTCAGAGATTTGCCTGCCTCAGCCTCCTGAGTGCTGGAATATATTTCTATTAATCAGTTAACTAGTCGATTAACTTCATGTGTGTCTCTGTGTGTATATGTGTGTATATGTGCGTACATGTGTGTGTGTGTGTGTGTGCATGTGTGTGCATGTGTGTGCATGTGTGTATGTGCACGTGTTGCTAGCACCTTCACCCACTGAGCTCTTTCATCAGGGCCCCTTTTTGTAATTTGCTATTGAGAAAACTAAGGCTGATAAAGTTGACGTCACTCCTTCAAAGACCCAAAGCCTCACCTGTTGGCCCACCCAGCCCTGTTCTATCTCAGCTGGTCTTTTTGCTGCTCTCCACACCAAACAACACTGGGTTGTGCATTCAAATACCAAAGGCCTGATGAAGGTTGGGGGAGGAACTCAGTGGTAGGGCTTTTGCTCTGTATACACTGTCCAAGGCCCCAGCTTTGACCTCCAACACTAGGGCATGGGAGGGCGGGCGTTGACAAACGAAAGGCATGCGTGTTCTGTTCAAAGCCAAGCCACACGCCTCTTCTGCATAAGCTGTGAAGACAGAATTCTGAGGAACCAGAGACACAGGGGGAGCAGGGTTAGAGGACTGGGCGGTAGGGAGAGGTGGGGAGGTGGTGTGTCTGGGGTGGAAGCGGAAAGGCAGAAACTGGTGCACCAAGTTCTAGCAACTTACTCACAGTTCAGGAGGAGGCCAGCAGTGCAGGGTTCAAGCTTTGAATTGCCCTCAAGCGCTCAGGGAACCTCACCAACCAGCTCAGTGCACACACTCACGTCCTGGGAAGAGGCGCTCTGGAGCTCCTCTCCTGGGTCCCCAACTAATGGGACCTTCTGTTAATTCCTGTCATTGGTGCTAGGGACCTATTAAGCACCCTAACTTAGGGCTTCTGACTACCAGACCCAAAGTATGTTGTCACAAAAGCACACCGTGTGTAAGATATATACTTATATATGACATATGATGCCAGGCGTGGTGGCGCACGCCTTTAATCCCAGCACTCGGGAGGCAGAAGCAGGTGGATCGATGTGAGTTCAAGGCCAGCCTGGTCTACAAAGTGAGTCCAGGACAGCCAAGGCAATACAGAGAGACCCTGTCTTGAAAAACCAAAACAAACAAAAACCCCATATGATATAGAATAATAACAGCACACCATGCATATATGCTCCTGCTCTGCACTATCAAATATTACACTGAGGTAACTGACCTTCTTCGGGGTTTCAAATGGACCTTGGCCTTCTGGCCTCTTGAAGTTTCCAGAGCCCCTGCCCTCCATCCCAGAGCCTACCTCCCCTGCAGTCTGGAAGGGAACTGGGCCCCTCAGGGCTTCTCTGTACAGATTAACCCCTTCCTTTCTCTCTTCCTGTGTGGAGCTAAGGGCTCTGGGCCAAGTGGCCAGACCCAGGCTCCAGGGCTGGCGGATGCCATAAACCTGTTTTCCTCTGGGACTCCAGAGATCCATGCCTGACTTTCAGAAGCACAAACGTTTTGTTTGAAATGGCCTCCGGAGGAGAGAGCGCAGGGCTCCAGACACGTGTTCCTCATTTGCCATTGGTGGGGCTCAGGGGCTTGCGGGGGTGGGGGGCTGAGGAGCAGCGCCAGCCAGCCGGAGAGAGGGCAGACTGCGGCAGCTGCTGCTTGCCACCATGGCCACCAGGGAGTGTGGCTTCAGGGGGGAACGGAGGGAGAGAGTGCGAGGAAGAAGGGGTGGGACTTGGGGACAAGGGCGGTGTCACTGGGGAAGAGAGAGCAGGTGGTGGCTTGTTTATCTGCTCAGCTGTTTTGTATCTCTGTTCCTGGGAGCCTGAGAGGAACAGCTCTGTTTCAGAGCAGCTGGGAAGAGAAAAAGCGGTGCAACCAGGGGCCCTAGTGGTCTTGGGCCTTAGTTACAGCCCTTGAAAGCAAAGCAGACCCACAGGAGAGAGATTCCTGTGGGTGCCGTCCTTCCTCCCGTCTGTGGGGCTCCTTGCCGCTGATATACTCGCTTCTGCCGTGCAGACACCGTGCCAGTGCCCTCCTGTACTGGGTAGTCACCCCCTGGGCTGACACTGGCACAGGCTCATTCGTTAATTGGCATGGTCCTGGGGGTGGGGCGAACAAGCCCGCTAACGCCTAGCCTTGGTAGCATGTTAAAGTGACTAAGGGTTACAGGCCGGCCTGTACCAGTGGAAAACATCTGGGTGCATACAGGTCAGCGTCCCCAGTCTCTGCCCGGTGTGCCCAGCACCTCCCTTCAAAGGTTGGGATTTCTCCTCTCTTATATATAGAGCCCAAGACTAACGGAGTTACTAAGTGGTCTCCTTCACACCCCAGTGCCCCTGTCTCATTTGCATGCTAAATTGTTCAGCAGCAAAGCTCCTCTACAGCTTAATTCGCCCTGACTCCTTTGACCAGGTTAATAAACACGACACCCTTCGTCCCCGACCGTTTGGGAGGGAGGGCAGTGTAGCTTGCTTGCACTGCCTCCTTGGCTCTTCCTCCAGCTTCTCGCTTTGTTCTGGTTTGTTTGTTCAAATGAGAACATTTTCGGGGACTTTGGTGGCTGAGTCCCTCCCCTCCCCATGAGGACTGCCAAAGGTCTCTTTTTCTGCCTTCCTCATGGCGCACAAAGCCAGGATAGCTCCGTTGACAAAGGGTCTGCTCCCCTGGCACTGGGCCTAGAGGTTAGGACGGGGTAGGAGATGCAGATGCCTTTTGCAGATGCCCGCTGGGCTCTTTTAAGACACCAGTTTAAAATCTCTCTCTCTCTCTCTCTCTCTCTCTCTCTCTCTCTCTCTCTCTCTCTCTCTCTCTCTCTCTCTCTCTCTCCCTCCCTCCCTCCCTCCCTCTTCCTGCCCCCTCTCTCCCACCCTTTCTGTCTGTCTCCGTGTCCGTGTCTGTCTCTGTCTCTTTCCCCCACATGTCAAGTCCCAGCTGGCTGCTGAGCACAGCTGCTCTGACCTCTCTCACCTGTGTCTAGGAGGTCTCGGGCTGGAGGCAGGCTTGGTCAGCCTGTGGACGTGCACAGTCAGGGACTCAGACCTGGAACAGGCTGACTGGGGAAGCTCAGGGACACAGGGGCTATTTGCATCTCCCAGCTGCTAACACATAAAACACAGGTGTTTTGGATTCAAGTTCCCAGGTCAGCATCATCCTGTGTAAAAAAAAAAAAAAAAAAAACAGGATTGGGCTTCTAACCTCAGCCTCTCCCGCTTTATGGATACACACTGGCTTTTAGAACGCTGGTTTCTTTGTCTATAGACCATTTCCTTTCCCAGACACAAAGCAATCCAATAAAATTCTCTCAGGGCAGTAGTTCACACAGCTAGCCTGTTTTATTGTCTGCTCTTCAACCCAGCGGCTCTGGCTTCACCCCCTGTAAATCTTGCACCAGAACCCAGGATGGTGGCACATGCCTTTCATCTCAGGCAGAGGCAGGCAGATCTCTGAGTTCGAGGCCAGCCTGGTCTACAGAATATGTTCCAGGACAGCTAGGACTACACAGAGAAACTCCCATCTCGAAAAACAAACCAAAATAACAACAACAACAAAAACTCTCACCAGAAGATGGTATCCAAATTGGCTTTTTGCTGCCAAGGCCTCCGAAAAGCAAAATGACTACTGGGCAATGGTCCCCCTATCTTCCCTCTACCCAGCATATTCTCTGGCCAGGGCTCTTTGACTTCAGATGGCTTTATGTCAATCAAATAACAATTTATTTTGCAGTGCTGGGTGTGGAACAACCAATCTTTTTTGTTTGCTTTTTGTTTTTCTGAGACAGGGTTTCTCTGCATAGCCTTGGCTGTCCTGGACTTGCTGTGTAGACCAGGCTGGCCTCGAACTCACAGAGATCTACCTGCCTCTGCCTCCTGAGTGCTGGGATTAAAGGTGTGTGCCACCACACCCAGCGGAACATACAATCTCATACATACTTGGTAAATGCTCTATTCCTGAGCTATCTCCAGGCCTTACCAGTTTTGTTTGAGGCAAGGTTTCATGTACCACATGCTGCCCTCAGGCTTGGTATGTAGACCAGGCTGGGCCCAAATTTGTGGCAGTCTGACCGCCCTACTGAATGCTGGGGTCATAGGCAGGCATCACCATAGCCTGCCCCTAAAGTCTTCATTCTTAGAGATGGAAAATTGTCAGGTAGGTTTGGTAGAGGCCAGGGATTCAGACCCAAGCCTATTCCACCACCATGCCAACCTCTGAATGAACTACAAACAGGAGGCCTTTTTCCTTATTCAAATCTGTAAATAGAATTTTATCTTTCTTCTTCACAATACTGTTGCCACTATCCCATAAATAGTTTTTTATTTTATTTTAAAATACTTATTTTACTTTATATTTATGTCTGTTTTGTCTGAATGTGTGTCTGTGTCCCATGTGCATGCAGTGCCTGTAGGAGCCAGGAGAGGGCGCTTTATTCCTGGGAACTAGTGTTAAGGATGGCTATTAGCTGCCCTCTTGAGTGTGCTTGGAATTGAACGCCAGTCCTCTGGAAAAGCAGTTAATGTTCTTAACTGCTGAGCCATCTCAACACCCAAGTCCTTGAGGATAGTGAACATTGCCCCCCTTTTTTGTTTACTATTGATAAACAGTCATGGGTTGCAAAGGGGGCAACGTTATCATTAAACTACTTGTTGGGGAATGGGAACACCAAAGTCCTTTTGGGGCGAGCTTGGTCTTCACCATCCAAGGATAATAGTGTTGCAGGCCTCTGGCCTCATAGCTAGGGCTTGATAATCCTGTAATAGCAACTGATTAAAAGTCTGGTCAGAAAACTTTTTTTAAAAAAAAGATTTATTTATTATTATGTATACAGGGCTCTGCCTGCATGCGTACGTGTAGGCCAGAAAAGGGCATTAGCTCACATTATAGATAGATGGTTGTGAGCCACCATGTGGTTGCTGGGAACTGAACGCAGGACCTCTGGAAGAGCAGTCAGTGCTCTTAACCTCTGAGCCATCTCTGCAGCCTTGGCATTTTCTTAATTAGCATTCACTAGTTCATGGTGAGAGTGATGGCACCCCTGGGCTGGTGGCTCTGAGTTCTATAAGAAAGCAGGCTTAGCTGGGCAGTGGTTGTGCACACCTTTAATCCCAGCACTCAGGAGGCAGAGACAGTCAGATTGCATTTTTGGAGATCCATATGGAGTTGTTGGATCTTGTCTCTTACTGCACCTGATTGGTTAACAGAGAAACAACATTTCTCCCTGAAGAAGAGAAAAAGACCATCTTTCTCTGCTGTTAGTAAATCTAAGCCTTGTTGATTTTGTAGCGCTACAGCAGCCACTGGTATATTTATCCCTGGAGGGTAAGGATCGTCTGAGCCACCCACTGGAGACCCTGCATGAACTGAGGGAAAAATGAATGGTAAGTAGTGAGGGAAGCTGTCAGTCCCACCACTCTGGTGGTAACACCATTAGTTATGCCCAGGACTGTTAGAAAGGGTATGACCCGAATCGCTTGTTTATCATGCCAGGCTGCTATAAATTCCTGGTGACAGGAATTGCCAGGGTTCTTCACTGTTTCGGAAAAAGAAACACCAGGACACAAGTCCCAGACCACCTAGCAGGTGGGCAGTGATAAAGTTGCATGCTGCAGAGAATCGTGGCATTGTGAATGTTTGCGCCCAGGAGCTGAGTGGTGGTACTGTTATGCTCAGATGGCTACATCTCCAAAGACCACCAGGAGTCCAAAGCCATATGCAAAAGCAAGGGGTCTTTATTTAAACTTGAGCCCGAGGGCTCTCGAACATCACAGAAGCAGCAGATCAGTAGGAGAGTCCCGAAGTACTGTTAGGCAGGGTTTTTTATCATGGTTATGACAAAGAACAGGAGTTCCCAGTCTGACAGTTACAGGATTGGTTGATATTTAGCAAGGTTGGGTTGGCACCAGGGGATTGGTCAAGCCTGACCACGAAATGCTTAACATCTGGGGACGTTAGGTGGTTTCCTGCTGTCCCCTGATTGGCTCAGGCCTACGGTGGGTCTTTTCCTGGAACAGTTTGTGTTTTTTTACAAAAGCTGGTGTGACCTTAAGGACAGGCCTAAGATGAAGTCTAGCAACAAGATGGAGTCACAATGGCTGGGGTTCCACATTTCCCCCTGTCTTACATACCTAAATCATGTCTTTGATTGTATGACTTCTGTCCAGTATACAAGGGCTTGCTTTGTACCCGCAAAACCATAGGTTTGACAGCATTAATGCAGTCTTGGACAAACATGAAATAAAGTCTATCATATAAGGGGCACAAAGCATGACTGGGAGAAACAGAACTAAGGGCCCATTTCTTTCTTTCTTTCTTTTTTTTTTTTTTTTGGTTTTTTTGTTTGTTTGTTTGTTTGTTTTTTGGTTTTTTTTTTGTTTTTTGAGACAGGGTTTCTCTGTGTAGCCTTGGCTGTCCTGGACTCCCTTTGTAGACCAGGCTGGCTTCGAACTCACAGCGATCCGCCTGTAAGGGCCCATTTCTTATAGCCATTTGTGCCTTATGCCAGAGAATTGCCCTTGACTTAACATTTCAGCCTATAAATTGGGACAATGGGTGAAGCCATTCTCCTCTGTAACTTCTTCCTGCTGAAAATTAGGGGCACTGTTATCAGGGCCTGGAAAGGCTGAAAAGCTAGTCAAAGGCTAGGTAATGTGTCAGTTATCAGAAACATCTGTTTAGGTAATCAAGTTGAAGAGACAGGGACCAGTCATATCTGCAGGACTGGTCTACACTAGCTTTCTACAGGCCCAGATCTCAGCAGCTTACAAGCCACTCTGGATGGAGTCTGTTAGCCAGGTGAAAATCTGCTGGGACAAATGCAGATTAGGGACAGAAGTTAAAATTGTGTCTACAAGAAAGCTGGAGTAGACTTGTGCCTTTGAAACCTAGTAAAAGCATGAGCATTCTTTTCTCAGTCCATAAGACTTGATATACAGATTGGACAGACTCATTTTTAGCATGATGAGAAGCACCCTTAAGTCTATATTCAGAATACAACCAAAGGGAAATTAAAATCTTGAGCTTGGGACTGATCAGTAAGCAGTCAGTGCTCCACGAGCTTTTTAGAACTCTATTGATCTCATTTTTCGTATATTTTAAATCATTTTTATAGCTCTACAACTTGCATTTATGTACTTTAAACCTTCTCTTAAGATCCTCCAATTTTCTTTTTTCTTTTCTTTATTTTTCTTTTTTCCTTCCCCCCTCCCCCCTCCCCCGAGACAGGGTTTCTCTGTGTAGCCTTGGCTGTCCTAGACTTGCTTTGTAGACCAGGCTGGCCTCGAACTCACAGAGATCCATCTGCCTCTGCCTCCTGAGTGCTGGGATTAAAGGCGTGCGCCATCCTAAGATCCTCCAACTTTCATAACTTGCATTACTAACAATTAAACACTTTCTTAGACCCTCAGATACTTCCTTTATAACTTGCATTTATCAACCCTTAAATGCTTTCTTAGACCATCAAATACTTAATCTCATAACTTAACTTCCATATCCTCAGGCCTTACATAAAATTACACTTTTTTTTTTCTATGCAGTTATTCACCAAGGGACAAAGGTACCGGGCATGGTGGTGCACGCATCTAATCCCAGCACTCGGGAGGCAGAGGCAGGTGGATCACTGTGAGTTCAAGGAAGCCAGCCTGGTCTACAAAGTGAGTCCAGATAGCCAAGGCTACACAGAGAAACCCTGTCTCGGAAGAAGAGAGAGAGAGAGAGAGAGAGAGAGAGAGAGAGAGAGAGAGAGAGAGAGAGAGAGAAATAAACTGGTTCCCTGATATAGCTGACCATCAACTGCATCAGTTACTAATATAACTTCAAATCTATTTCTGAACTAGTATCAAAGCAAGACTTTTAATCATAGACACAGTCCATAGAGGGACTGGCAATCTTGCTGGTCCTGCCAGATATCATCATTAAGACTGAACAGCAAAAGCTAGCTTAAAGGACAGAAGTTGGCCTCCGTGCTAAGCAGGGCAACTGAACGCAGTTGGTAGCCCTCAATAGAGATGGCTGCAGAGGCATGAGTCTCCCACAACCAAGATGGCTGCCAGCCATGTGCCTGCCCTTAGCCAAGATGGGAGGTGAAGCTGTAGTTCCACCCTTTTTATCCCAGAATCAACATGGTGGCATGTTGTTAGAGGCTGTGGCAGACAATTTAAAATTATAGCCATATTCAAATAAGGCCAAATATATTCCTAAGGTAGTGATTTTTAACCTTTTGGAGAGTGAAGATAGAGCATAATAACCATACAATTTAGAAGACAAAACCCAAATTTCAGCAGTGTAAACAATTGAATATCTCTAAAAATAAGATATCTCAACTTAAAAGTATCTTTAGAATTACCAATTTCCCAAGTCTGCAATATAGCAGTCTGTTAATCTGAATCAACCTTTATAGTAAGCAGAGAGCTCATTAGGACCAAGAGGCTCTAAAATTGTTGCCTTATACCACATAGCTATCTCACGCTGGTGGAATCACATGGCAGGCTGCAGACCATGTGCTCGACACAGTTGGTATTTAAAAACATCTGTGCTACAAACAAATATACACACCTATATGTTCTAAACAAAAGTTTGAACATAAAATTTAAACATTATACCCAATAAGCAAATTACAAATCCTTAGATAAGAGTTCACAGTGTAAAGGTGCAACTTTAATACCTTATTAAAGAATCATTGTTTTAAATCCTATCTTTTATAAGTCTAGTTTTAAATACAGGACAAGAATTACATAAAATCTTATCTTAATTTAAAAATATGGTTGGACACCTGTTTCTTAAGTTGGCTCATTCCACTTGCTGTTTGCAATGGTTCTCACCTTAAATTATGAGGCAGTTTCCCTTTTGTTACAGATGCCAAAGATTTTTTAAAAAGATTTATTTACTTATTAAGTATATAGTATTCTGCCTTCATGCCAGAAGAGGGCACCAGATCTCATTATATATGGCTGTGGATCACCATGTGGTTGCTGGGAATTGAACTCAAGACCTTTGGAAGAGCAGCTAGTGCTCTTAACCCCTGAGCCATCTCTCCAGCCCCGATGTCAATGATGTTTAATCATCTTCAATAACTAGTAATTTATAACCAAGGTGTACAGAACACAATAAATTCATACATTTAAATAAAGCAAGTCAAAATCAAACATATAGTGGCCACATACATTAGTACTTTTAAGATAGACAGACAAACCTTTTTTACTTTCTTTTAGCCTTAATTTCAAGGGAAAAGTACCTTGTCACCTGTTAACTTCAGGCAGGAGCTGGGCTTGTTTTTAACCAAAGCCATTGGCCTGGATCAGGTGACTAGTGTACCGTGATCGGCAGACCAGGCTTTTGCCAGGACTGCAAGCTGTATAAAGCTTCCACCAAGACCTCCCAGCAGCTGCCCACAGCCCTGCAGCTCCTGTGTCCTCCTGGCGCTTGTTCAGGGCAGTTCTGCTTCTGTCCCTCTCCAACCACTGTGCATTCAAGCCATAGAGAGCAGGATCAGGTGGGGAGCAGGGTGTGCCGCTGCTGGGTGGGCACCCGTGTGTCCTGTACCAGAAAGGAACAACCCCCTTCCCTCTTTATAGAGGGAGTCCCTGGAGGGCCTTCTGTGCTTGGGGCAGGCCCTTCCCCTCAGGGCTCAGCAGCAGCTGATTGTTCAAGCAGGAAGAGGGAGGCACCTGGCTCCAGCTGCCATGCCTTCAGCAGTGAGAGGGGAGCATTGGCCAACATAGTACCTAAGGCCTGGCCCATTTCTAGAACTGAGACTGTTACAAGCAAACAGGAACACAAAAGGACCGTACAAACAAAAATGTGCCAGCATGGCACAAGAAAAGAATAAAAATTCAGAAATGCAGACTGTCTCGCTAGCCAGTGGGCTCTGTCATGTTCTGCCAGAAACCAAATCAGGAATGGTAACAGGGCTCTGCCTAAATCAGAAAACTAGACCTGCTGTGGAAGTTCTGCAAAAGATCCGTAGTCACAACAGTAACACAAATAAAAACAAAAACAAGAAAACAAAAAGAAACGAAGCACACACTGACAAAACTCAGACTTCCTGGCGCACTCAGGCAGCGAGACGCTGGCATTTTGCCACACCTCAGGAGCGACCCGCTTTGTCTCTAAATTCACCAGTGGGATCCAATCCCTACTGAGTGGACTTAGTATGTCTTCTGAGTCCTAGAGCCTGGGGCCTTTTCAGCATGTCTGCTAAGACCTCCTGCAGGCAGATACAGATTTACAGATTTGAGTCCATTCTAGAAACCAAAACAGAGACACATACAGAACACAGAGACACAGACAGAGCACCCAGACAAAACACTCACCAGCTAGCCCTTGGTTGGCCCCATGGTTCGGGGAGTCTCCAGGGGCCTCTGGGATCCTGGACAAGCCCCCAAATGTTATGCTCAGATCAATAGATCCCCAAAGACCACCAGGAGTCTGAAGCCATATGCAAAAACAAGGGGTCTTTATTTAAACTTGAACCCAAGGGCTCTCAAACATCACAGAAGCAGCAGATCAGTAGGAGAACCCCAAAGTACTGTTAGGCAGGGTTGTTGTTGGTTTTTTTTTTTTTTGTTTTTTTTTTTTATCATGGTTATGACAAAGAATTAGAGTTTCCAGTTTGGCAGTTACAGGATTGGTTGATATTTAGCAAGGTTGGGTTAGGGGATTGGTCAAGCCTGACCATGAAATGCTTAACATCTGGGGACGTTAGGTGCTTTTTTCTCTTTTCTTTTCTTTCTTTCTTTCTTTCTTTTTTTTTTTTTTGTTTGTTGTTGTTTGTTTTTTGTTTTTTGAGACAGAGTTTCTCTGTGTAGCCTTGGCTGTCCTGGACTCACTTTGTAGACCAGGCTGGCCTCGAACTCACAGTGATCCGCTGCCTCTGCCTTCCAAGTGCTGGGATTAAAGCCACCACAGCCAGCTGACATTAGGTGGTTTCCTGCTGTCCCCTGACTGGCTCAGGCCTTTGCTGGTTCTTTTCCTGGAACAGTTTGTGGTTTTTACAGTAGCTGGAGTGACCTTAAGGACAGGCTTAAGGACAGGCCTAAGATGAAGTCTAGCAACAAGATGGAGTCACATGGCTGGGGTACCACAGTCCCAAAGGTTAAAGTCTTACTGTAATCTGCAGAATCCAGTGTGCCCAAAGAGGATGTCCCTGAGGAGTTAAAGCAGTTTGTGATACCAAAGAGTGAGATGTGAGATAAGGGATGGTTTGTGATATTTGGCTTAGAAAAATTAATGAGTGTTGAGGAGAGGGACTCTAAGAAGACAATGGAAGAGGCCACAAATGCTGGTTGTGAACTTGAACCAGGAAGGACACAGCCAACATTGTCAAAAGCTTGCAGAGCACTATTCAATAGCTGATAACACAAAGGTTAAAGTGTGCCGGGCGGTGGTGGCGCACACCTGTAATCCCAGCGCTTGGGAGGCAGAGGCAGGTGGATCTCTGTGAGTTCGAGGCCAGCCTCCTGGTCTACAAAGTGAGTCCAGGACAGCCAAGGCTACACAGAGAAACCCTGCCTCGAGCCCCCTCCCCCCAAAAAAAGTTAAGTTGTGAAACAGATGATATGGCAGGGAGGATGGGATTATTATCATCTAAAAGGGGACATATTAGGGACGTGAAGACCTTCAAGGAGCTTTGGACTACTTCCTCTACTGTGTCAGCTTAGTGGCTGAGAGGGCGGGATGTGTGCCTGATGGTGGCTGTGATGAATGCTATAGTAGAGTTTACCAATGAACCCCGTCTCCCATCTAGGGCATGATGGGACATTAATTGTCAACAAACTCTGCTGCTAAGGTCACAGTCTGCCATTACAAGAAAGCTCTGAGCTCTCACAAAATGCAAGACTCCCTTTGTCTGCAAGGCTTCCTCTTCTCTGACTGGGGAGCCCAGATCTCCACATCCTCTACCTGGGGAATGTCATCTAGTCCTTAGGGAAAAAACAGGCCCAACTCCCTTTCTCTGCATAAGAACCAGTTCAGCAAGTACCTGGGGTTCCTGGATTGCCTCTCCATGTAAATGAGGCATCTCAGTACCTTAGCCCTCCAGCCAATGATCTATACCCACCCTGGAAATTCCTCCCTCTCCCTAAAAGTTCTGTATAACCCACCTCCATCCTGAATAAAGTTGATCTGCCTTCTCCAAGCTGGTCCTGGAAGTTGTCGTTTTTTGTCTGAGCTTCCCATCTGTCACCCCTGCTTCCTTTGCTTTCATGGACCAATGTCAGCTGACAATCCCCGGGGATAGAGAGGGTCACAAGTAATTAGAACATAAAAGATTCCTCAGATTCCTCATTTTGCACAAAAGGTAAAATGCCTTTCTGAATATGCATCATGCTCCTACAGGTCCAACAAGGGCGGCCTCCACACATCGGCCAAACCAACAGTAATCTCTAGTTTGGGGCAGGGCACAGGTGTTTGAGAAATTGATTTAGGTGTTATAGGAATAAGTGTCTCTTTTTGGCAACCTGCTGGTGGCAGTCTCCTGACCCTAGCACACGAGTGGTTTGGTTGAACCGCTTAGTATAGGTTTCCTGGACCTCAAGTCTCCATATGTAGAATTTGCTACCGATGGGTACAAGCAAGGGGAGACAGGAGAAGAGGTAGGGCATGGCCACACAGAGTTGGGCACCGTGTATGTGTGAGGCCTCATCCTTCTTAGACTGGCGCAGACTGGTCAGCCTTGGTATCTTCCGAAACTTAAGACAGCAAGGCCCTGCTGGGGTTGAGATGTAAAAAGGAGGATTATCTTTAGGATTATAAAGGGCTTGAGATGATGAGGGTGAATTGAGTAAGGGAATCCATCAAGTTCAGCTGCAGTTAGGGTAGTAAGGATGACCCTAATAGTCCCTGTCCATTTAGGAGAAAGAGGAGGGGGGTTGTGGCCAGGAGGAGAGAGGAGGGCCAAGTCCCTGATGACAATCGCTTGTACCTGGGCTGCCTTAAACTTGCTCTGTATCCAAGGGCAACCTGGAAGGCATAGGTGTCCTGCCAGCCTCCCAAGTGCTGGGATTAGAGTTATATGTCACCACTTCAGTGTAGGCTTTTTGTTTTACTGTTGTTGTTTTCTTTGAGAGCCCCACATAGCTCCAACTGGACTTGAACTCCTGACTCCTCACATCCAACTCCCAAGTACTAGTATTATGGTTATGTGCTGCCACACATAGCTCTGCCTTTTTTTTTCTCTCTTTTTTTTTTTTCCTTTTTCTTTTTGTTTTTTCAGAGACAGGGTTTCTCTGTGTAGCCTGGACTGTCCTGGACTCACCTTGTAGACCAGGCTGGCCTCGAACTCACAGAGATCGCCTGCCTCTGCCTCCTGAGTGCTGGGATTAAAAGCATGTGCCACCACCGTCTGGTTTTTGTTTTGTTTTGTTTTAAAGACAATGTCTTGTAGCCAGGCAGTGGTGGCACTTGCCTCTAATCCCAGCACTTGGGAGACAAAGGTGGACAGATCTCTGTGAGTTTGAGGCAAGCCTGAACTACAGAGTGAGTTCCAGGACAGTCCAGGCTACACAGAGAAACCCTGTCTCTGAAAAACCAAAAACCCTGTCTCTAAAAACAAAAACAAAAACAAAACAAGCAAACAAAAAAGACAATGTCTTGCTATGTAGCCAGGATGGGATTTTGAGTGCTGGGATTACAGGCATGTGACCCCACACATGGTTTCAGTATTCGTAATCTTCAAATTAACTTAAAGGATTTGTTGTTGTTTTGTTTTTTGAGACAGGGTTTCTCTGTGTAGTCCTGGCTGTCCTGGAACTCGCTCTGTAGACCAGGCTGGCCTCAAACTCACAGAGACCCACTTGCCTCTGCCTCCTGAGTGCTGAGATTAAAGGCATTCCCCACCAGAGTGGGGCTGAATTTAAAGTTTTAAGTGTTATATGAAATTGTCCCTTTTTTATTTATACTAAGTGTATGTATCCGTATGAGTCTTATTGTGTGCCCACAGAGGCCAGAAGTGGGTGTTAGGTCCCTTGGAACTGAAATTACAGGCAGCCATGAGCCAACTGGCTTCTGGGAACCAAACTGATCCTCTGGAAAGCAGCTAGTGCTCTTAACTGCTAAGGCCTATCTCCAGCTGAAAAAGGTCTCATTTTTAAATGCTGGCAGCGGGTCTGATGAGATGCTGGCTCAGTGGGTGAGGGAACTAGCCACCAAGTCTGACATCCTGAATCCAATCTCAGAATCCACAAGGAGGAAAGAAAAAAATGATTCTCCTAAATTGTCCTATGACCCACATGCATGCAGATACATGACAGTGGAGACTTCCAGAAAGCTTGGGCACCTACCCTTTGACAGAAGACACTTCCTTTCTAGGGGAGTCTCCCCTTCCCCAACTCTTAGTCTGTGATGGCTATTATGACAAAATACCTCAGGGCAGGGGTTGAAACGACAAAGGTTTCTCACGGTTCTAGAAGCTGAAGTGTAAAGTCCAGATGTGAGAGGGCTGCTTTCTCCTCTTGATCGACCCCACTTTCACATCTGTCAGTACCCAGTGGAATGTGTCCTGTGGCTGGCTACATTGCAGACAGCACAAGGCTGTGTCATGTTGAAGTGATTCCTGAGGACATTCTTAGGCCTCTTTGCACAGGTGCATGCACTGTTTTGTTTTGTTTTTTTAAAAAGACAATGTCTTGTAGCCAGGCAGTGGTGGCACATGCCTTTAATCCCAGCACTTGGGAGACAAAGGCAGGTAGATCTCTGTGAGTTCGAGGCCAACCTGGACTATCTATCAGTCCTGAGCCGTGCAGTCCACAGGTAAGCGTTTCCTCTTCTGGGAAGGACAGATCCATGTGCCTAGGTCAATGGATACAACAGGTAGAAGGCAGGTCCCTAGATGCACAGTACAACTTGGTGAAAACTTACTCTGGTATTCACAACAAAGTGTACATAAAACTTCTTGATGAACAAAGTGAGCTAAATAGAGATCAGAAGTGACTGCATCAAACTCTTTGTAAAGTCCATAAGGATGGGTTCTGAGCTGGGTGTAGTGACACATGCCTTTAGTCCCAGCACTCGGGAGGCAGAGGCAGGCAGATCGCTGTGAGTTCGAGGCCAGCTTGGTCTACAAAGCGAGTCCAGGACAGCTAAGGCTACATAGAGAGACCCTGTCTCCAAAAAAAAAAAAAAAGATGGGTTCTATAGAGTGACAGAAAAACAAGCTCATGGTAAGGGTCTGGGGATGAACCTAATGCTGGAAATGTCTCTAGCCACACAGAGAGCTCAGTGGCCTATGATACATTTCCCACCCCAGCTTTCTGGGTGCACAACAGGTTATGCATTCCTTCCCTAGAAGGAACAATCCACTGTGTTTAACATTTCCAGTGCTACATCCTCAGCCTGCCCTTCAGGTTCTAGAAAGCACCTCCAGGTTCTTCAGGTATGCTCTGGCTCTCCTAGCAATTTGTTTTGCTTTTATGAGACAGTCTCACGTAGCCTAGGCTAGTCTCAAAGCACCAAGTAGGCGAATCTGCCCTTACACTACTGATGGATGCTTCTGCCCCCACTTCCCAAGTGAGAGATTACTGCTGCATGCACCCCTCTGGGGTCTCTTCCATGTAGCTCAGCTTGGCCTTGAACTCAGAGTCTGTAAGCATCCTTGAGGAATGCAGTCATTCTAGAGATAGACCGGTGCCCCCTGGCTATCAGGATACTGAAACAATGGTTCCTGAGGACCTGGAGTTCCCTCCAGGAGGCTCCTGCTGGGAGAAGGAAAAGGCTGAAGCCTAGTGCCAGTCAGAGCAGCCCCACCTTGCAGAACAGACTGCAGTAGAGACAATGATGGGCTGATAACTGGCAGGACATCTTGACAGGGTCGCATCCCCGTAAGCCTACACTTGATGTTGGTGGCCCCAAGATAATCTTGAGGAGTCACTGGGACTTTTCCTCCTGCCTTCCTAATGTGGCCACAACAAATAAATCTTTCTCTGCCTTTCACTACTATTCCTTTCCTTAAAAAAAAAAAAAAAGGCCTGGCATGATGGCGCACGCCTTTAATCCCAGCACTCAGGAGGCAGAGGCAAGCAGATCACTGTGAGTTCGAGGCCAGCCTGGTCTACAAAGTGAGTTGAGGACAGCCAGGACTACAAAAGAAACCCTGTCTTGAAAAGCCAAAAATAAAAAATAAAATAAAATAAGCAAATAAATAAATAAATAAAGCTAGCCTGGCGGGAGTGGTACATGCCTTTAATCCCAGCACTCAGGAGGCAGATGCAGGTGGATCTCTGTGAGTTCAAGGCCAGCCTGGTCTACAAAGTGAGTTCCATGACTACACTACACAGTGTTACACAGAGAAATCTATGTCTCAAACAACAATAATAACAACAAAAGGTCACACCTGTGTGACCCCAAAATTCCAGAAGAGACTGACACAGGAGGATCACTGTATCTTTATCAATTGCATCCCATCCCAAGCTCCAATAGTCAGTGACATTAAAGCAGGACTGTTGCTAGGTCTGAGGGAACATGCACCTTAGGTTACAAGCGTCTGCATTAAGATGCCTTCAAAGAGCCCCATCACTTTGTTTCAACTAAAACTTTTTAAAGATAACTTTTTTTTTTCATTTCTGTGTACCATCTGGGGCTGGAGACATGGCTCAGGGCTTAAGTACACTCGCTGCTCTTCCAGAGGACCAGGGTTCCATTCTGCACATACCGTTTTAACTTTTACACATATGTTCAGTGATTTTGAGTGCAGCCCTACCAGTACACACACACACACACACACACACACACACACACACACACACACACACGTGCGCGCACACAGGCACACATCTGTCCTTCCATTCTGGAGTGATCATCATGAATGGAGCATGCTCAGGAAGATGTCTACCTGCTGTAGGAAATACGTCTTTCTCTACCCTTTTATTTTCCAAGACAGGGTCTCACTATGTAGCTCTCTCTGTCTGTCCTGGAACTCTCTCTGTCTATCAGTGAGACCCTGAGCCAGTTGTGGTGGTGCACCCCTTTAATACCAGCATTCAGGAGGCAGAGGCAAAGGGATCTCTATGAGTTCAAGGCCAGCCTGGTCTTATAAGCGAGTCTAGGACAGCCAAGGCTACACAGAGAAAGCCTGTCTCGAGAAAAAAACAAAACCCAAACCAAAGTGAGATCCTGCCTAAAAATGCCAGGAATCGGGGGACGAATAGAACCCAGAAAACTCTCAAGAATGTAAAGGCTTGTGTTGGTGCCAATAGAGCATGTGGTGACTAGTACCAAAAAGATGGGAGGCAACTGGCTCAGGGCATGATCACCAAGGCTGCCTCAGCGTTTCACTACGATGGATAAAAACCAACAGGCCAGGCTTAGGAACTTGCATCCAAGGCTGGTGTGTGTGGTAACACAGGCTATAGGAGGCACCATTCCCAGCGCTGACATCATGGGTTGCTCCACTGAGAAGGACAAACCCACAGAATTCTCTTTCCCTCCTTACTGCCACTCATGCCTGTCCTCTGCAGCAGGTATCTCTGGGTGTGGCCACAGTCAAGAGACGCCCCAGGTAGGCCCAGAGGGCACGGCAGTAAACAGCAGTTCAGAAGGTCCTAAAGCAGCCTTCATGCTGACATGAGGCGTGCATTAAAAGGATGATAGTCAGGAGGGGTGTGACAATCAGCACAGGTCTTATTGAGCATTCGTGAAGTCCTGGGTTCGAGGTGAAGGTAGCTGAAGGAAGGAGGAGGAGCCGGAAGTTGAAGGGCTTCCTCAGTTACCTAGTGAGACCTTGTTTTGTTTCCTTTGTTTGTTTTTAAAAGATTTATTTATGCCGGGCATGGTGGCGCACACCTTTAATCTCAGCGCTCGGGAGGCAGAGGCAGGCGGATCACTGTGAGTTCGAGGCCAGCCTGGTCTAAAAAGTGTGTTCAGGACAGCCAAGGCTACACAGAGAAACCCTGTTTCGAAAAACCAAAATAAATAAATAAATAAATAAATAAGAAGAAGAGGAAGATTTATTTATTTATTATTATGGATATAGTGTTCTGCCTGCATGTATGCCTGCACACCAGAAGAGGACACCAGATCTCAGTATAGATGGTTGTGAGCCACCATGTGGTTGCTGGGAATTGAACTCAGGACCCTTGGAAGAACAAGCAATGCTCTTAACATCTGAGCCATCTCTCCAGCCCCTTATTTTGTTTTGTTTGAGACAAGGTCTCACTATGTAGTTCTGTGTGTTCTAGAACTTGCTATGTAAACCAGGCTGGCTTAGAACTCACAGAGATCAGCCTGCCTCTGCCTCCTGAGTGCTGGGATTAAAGGTGTGCACCAGCACACCTGGCTTGAATTATTTATTGTTGTTGTTATATTTAATTTTTTCCTTTTCTGTGCATGGGTGGTTTGGTTGACTCCCCTGGAACTGGAGTTAGAGATGGTTGTGAGGCACCGTGCGGGTGCTGGGAATTGAGCCTGGGTCCTCTACAAGAGCAAGCAGTGTTCTTAACCACTGAGCTGTCGGTCCAGCCCTACAGTTGTGTTTTTATGGACGTCCCCAGAGCCAGGAAGACATTTTAGAGTGCTTTTCCATATTGCTTGTCTGGAACTGCAATCAAGCACACACACTCCCCTCCCCAAACACATAAACCCACATGCAAACCTCACAAAGGTATCTAGCTCTCTCCACAAACATATACACAACTCCCCACTCAGATGCACTCACGAACACAGCAGCCTACAACGACGTGCCCAAGCATACAATGCACACATAGACACAACCGCCCTGCACAAAGACGGACTTCTGCAGGCCCTGTAAGGCAAGAGAAGCTACAGCAACCCCTCATTGCTGCCTGGCCTCTCAGAGGCCTCCTGGCTTGCTTGTGCGCAGAGGCCTGGGTGACCTGCTGGCAGGAAGTGAAATCACTCTGACAGGAAGTGAAACGACCCATGGGCTTTTCTGGTACGTCTGACCCAGCTGTTGGGACCCTAAGCAAACAGCTCTAGTTTTTTCCTGGGGCTGCCCTGTCGAACAGCAGCCCTGGGCCGCTGTTTGAGTGGAGCCCAGCTGGGCTGGGAAAGGAACTTGGCCTTGGTTTCCCTGGGTTTCCGCCCAGTGGAGGGCCACAAGGGATCGCTCACAGCCGCAGATGTGCTGGGCAGCGCCTTTCCTCTTATGTCTGCAAAATGCTGTCTAGGGGCCTCACGTGCCTCTTACTAAGAGGAAGAACAACTCGGGGCCTGAGACTGGGGAGTACACCAAGAGGCCTCGACAGGATTTTGCCTCACAGCTGACAAGTCTACTTTTGATATAACTTTTGTCTGTCAAGCTAGGAAAAGCCTCCAGGTGCCAGGACACACACGCTTTCTGGGAAGGAGTTTGGGCTCAGAAATTGAGTGCTTATACAGAATTCCACGGCCACAAGTTCAAATCCTTATACTGAAAAAGAGGTGCGTTGTGAAGAGCAATCTTTATTTGGGAGAGGCCTGCATGTATACATATCTTTACTTGGAGCTCTTTTCTCTAGAGTCTCAGAGAAGAATCCTTCCAAAGCGTGCTGATTGGTCATCTGAGTACTGTCAGGAAAAAGAAAATCAGGACTCGACTTTATTTAGTTACTTATCCTGTTGCTGTCAGAAAATATTCTGACAGAAGTAACCTGAAGGAGAAAGGGTTTCTTCTGGTTTACAGTCTGAGGGTATAGTCCTGTTGGGGATTGGTCTGGTGCTCTGTGTATTCAGGTGCTAAATTCTGCGGCCCCCAAGATCTAGTTATTCTCATATACAGCACTCTTTTTTTCTTTTTCTCTCGGGACAGGGTTTCTCTGTGTAGCCTTGACTGTCCTGGACTCACTTTGTAGACCAGGATGGCCTCGAACTCACAGCCGTCTGCTTGCCTCTGCCTCCCGAGTGCTGGGATTAAAGGTGTGCGCCACCACTGCCCAGCTTTATACACCACTCTTTGTTGTATAAATACCTCCTCCCCCAGACAGGGTTTCTCTGTGTAGCATTGACTGTCCTGGACTCACTTTGTAGACCAGGCTGGCCTCGAACTCACAGTGATCCACCTGCCTCTGCCTCCTGAGTGCTGGACTTAAAGGCGTGCATTACCACGCCCAGCTTGTTTTATAAACTTTGTTCCTCAATTATCTCTGACTGGTTAATATGAAAGGCTGTACAGCAGGAAAGAGGTATGTGGAAGAGCAAGAGAAGGAAGGAAAAAGATGGAGAGAAAGAATGTGGCCTAGTGGAGCAGATCCAGCCCAGACAGGATGAATACTGGCCAGTAACTTGGGGAGCTTGGCTGGGAAGTAACAGACTAGCTTAGAAAATCAGTTTACCCAGGCATGGTTGAGCACGCCTGTAATCCCAGCACTCTGGGAGGCAGAAGCAGGTGGAGCTCTGTGATTTTGAGGCCAGCCTGGTCTACAAAGCGAGTCCAGGACAGCTAGGATCACAAGAGAAACCCTGTCTCAAAAACAAAACTAAACTAAAAAAATTAAAAAAGAAAGAAAAAACACAAATGCTCACAAGAGTACCGGCAGGCTTGTCTCTGAGATCCTGCTAGATCGCAGACTCCACCAAGTCGGTTGTCGATGCGGATTATCCCACTGCTGAAGGTGGAAGCCATGTGCTCATAGGTCGACCTTTAGACCTGCAGACCCTAGTTTACTGCCTTCCCTTTTCAGCCCACTGCATCTCCATCGGCGCACTTCTCTCCCACCATCCCCTATGATGGTGGGCGGCCTGATTCATCCAGTCAGCCAGCTCTGTTCTCACGGCTGGGCTATGTAGCAGCCTAATCAGTTTCAGCATATGTATAGATGAAGCATAGAGCCGCCTATCTGTACTATGGATACCTGGTGCAGGTGACAGTCCCAGAGAAGGCCAGTAGCAACAGCGTGGCCACTAAAAAAACTGAGCTCACTGACGCTGGGGGGGGGGGCACATTAGTCTCCAGACCCTGTTCCTACAAGGCAAGCATTTCAGGGTGTAGCTATGTAGCATGGGCTAGACTGGAAACATGTAGACCATGCTGGCCCTCAAGCTTATGGTGATCCTCCTGCCTCAGGCCCCTGAGCGTTAGGATTACAGGTGAAGATATTTGCGCTGGATAGTTTTGTGTCAACTTGACACAATCTATAAAGTCATCTGAGAGGATGGAACCTCGACAGAGAAAATGCCTCCAAAAGACCAGGCTGTAGGAAGCCTGTAGGGCATTTTCTTAATCAGTGATTGATTAATCAGTTATGATTAATAAAAAGAAATAAGATGATAAGATAATAAGAAGCCAGGCAACAGATATTATGTTGTAGAGGAGTTTATTAAATGAGCATGGGGGGGAGAAGGAAAGGGGGAGGGGTACCCCAGAGGGAGGCAGAGACAGGAAGAGTAAGAAGAAGAGAGAAGAAGAGTAAGAAGGGTAAGAGAGGAGGCCATGTGGACAGTTTGTCCTTTTATAGGGTCCTGGGCAGGGCCACGCCCCTCGGCAGGCAAGCAATGACATCACAAGTAGGTAGATTGGAGCAGAATGCTAACAGCCCAGTCCTTTGGTGATGAGTTTTTTTTGTTTGTTTGTTTTTTGTTGTTTTGTTTTTTGTTTTTTGAGACACGGTTTCTCTGTGTATAGCCTTGGCTGTCCTGGACTCCCTTTGTAGACCAAGTTGGCCTTGAACTCACAGCAACCTACCTGCCTCTGCCTCCCTAGTGCTGGGATTAAAGGCATGCGCCACCACGCCCGGCTGGTGATGAACTCTTATATGGAATGGTGAGCAAAATAGACCTTTTCCTCTCTAAATTGCTTTAGGTCATGGTGTTTCATCACAGCAACAGTAACCCTAACTTAGACAATTTATTATTTGTTTCTTTGTTTATTCTTTCTACTGAGCACTGGCTGTCCTGGAACTTGCTATGTAAGCCAGGCTACCCTGGGCATGGAGTTCTGCCTGCCTCTGCCTCCGGAGTGCTGGGATAAAAGGTGTGCACCAGGCTCCTTTATTTGTTTGTTTGTTTTTGAGACAATGTTTCTGTTGCTCAGTGTCCCATAGTGGCCTGGTTTTCACGTCTGGCAGACAGGTCCAGGTGCTGCTTGCTTCCGGACAAGAACAGATGGACCTCAAGATCAAAGGTCTGGTTCCTTTCTTAGGAGTGGCTCAGGGTAAGGCCCATGTGCTAAGCGAGATTCCCAGTCTCACCAGGGAAAGGAGGCAAGGTGAATTAGACTTTTCCGCTTTGTGTTACAGTTAGCTAGCTCTTTTAGAACGAGATTGCCAGTATCAGTGGAAATCCCAAAGGCCTGTGATGCTACCACAGTGTTACAGTCTTTGGTTAAGCTGCTATGCTAAGCACAGCAGAGGATGCGGGTGGACGCCCCGGAAGGCAGGTCGGGTGAGACTCGGGCTTGGTAGCGGTTTCACCAGAGGTCAGCACTAATCTTACTGTGATAGAGCAATGGGGCAGCTCTGCCATCAATGCCTTGACTGCCTTACAGTCAAGCCCTGGGCATCCAGCAATGATTCTTCTCCAGAATAAATAAATGGAGTCTCAGACCTCCACAGTAGAGGAACAGCTTGAGCATGAAAGAGAGAGGAAGCCTTTACTTTCGTAAATCAGAGATTTATAAATCTTGGGCAGTGTGGAGGGGTTTGAGGGTGAATGTGTCTGATGATTTGATGGGACTAGAGGTGCCAGGACACTTGATTTACATGCAGTGGTACAATACCTTCATTTACACAGTAGTACAGGGTCCTATCACAACAAAGAGAACACAATACTTAATTATCCTATGTGTGGGGGAAGAACTTCCAGGTACGATTAAAGGTCATTTGCTGAAGGCTAAGATCTCCTTAGCATAGGGTAGGGTATTTCTAGGAATCCACAGGTGCTTGCTGAACAGGTTCTATCAGGAAAGGGTGAGGCCTGTAATCTCCCCTGAGGACTATGTAGCTCTACTTTGGGTTCAGGTAGAGAGGGGAACCCTGCTGAGAAAGGGAGTGCTGCCGTTGGATACCTAACCAGAAGCTCCAGACTTCGACCTCTCTAGTAGAGACCCACAGGTTTCTGGTAATTTCCCCAGGCTGGCCTTGAACTTGTTCCTCCTGCCTAGTATTGATATTTCAGATCTTCACTACCATGTCCAACCCTTCTTTCTTTCTTTCTTTCTTTTGAAACATAGTTTCTCTGTGCATCCTGGCTGTCTTGGCATTCACTTTGTAGACTAGGCTGGCCTTGACCTTAGAGATTCACACCTGTCTGCCTGCAGAGTGCTGCAATTAAAAGCCAGGACCGCTGGGCAGTGGTGGCATACACCTTTAATCCCATCACTCCAGAGGCAGAGGCAGGTGGATCACTGTGAGTTCGAGGTCAGCCTGGTCTACAGAGCGAGTCCAGGATAGCCAAGGCTACACAGAGAAACCCTGTCTTGAAAAACCAAAAAAAAAAAAAAAAAAAAAAAAAAAAAAGCCAGCAACCATCACAGCCCTGCCTTCAACACTTTTTATTTTATTTTTATTTTTAATGATTTTTTAAAGATTTATTTATTCATTTATTTATTATTCTGCCTGCATGTGAACCAGCAGGCCAGAAGAAGGCACCAGATCTCACTATAGATGGTTGTGAGCCACCATATGGTTGCTGGGAATTGAACTCAGGACCTTTGGAAGAACAGCCAGTGCTCTTAACCTTTGAGCCATCTCTCCAGCCCTCAACACTTTTTAAACTTTAATTATTTACTGATTTATTTTAGAAAGTCTCTTGATTATTTGTTGGCTTGCTTGTTTGTTTGAGACAATTTCTCAGTATGTGACTATGGTTTTCTTGGAGCTCACTGTGTAGATCAGGCTGGCCTTGAACTCACAGAAATTCCCCTGCCTCTATCTCCTGAATGCTAGGATCAATCGTATATATCACTAAATCACAATGTATAGCAGAGACAGCCTCTGTTTATAGTTCTGACTGGCCTGAACTTCTTAGATAGACCAGGCTAGCCTTGAACTCACAACAATCATCTTGCTTTTTTTCTCCCAAGTTCTGGGATTCCAGGCCTGTACCTCCCTGCTGAGCCTTTTTTTGTTTTTGTTTTTGTTTTTGTTTTTGTTTCTGAGACAGGGTTTCTCTGTGTAGTCTTGGCTGTCTTGGACTCAGTTGGTAGACCAGTCTGGCTTGGAACTCAAAGCGATCCACCTGCCTCTGCCTCCAGAGTGCTGCGATTAAAGGCGTGCACCACCACACCCGGCTCCGAACCACTTTTGTTTTGCCTTGTGTGACACCAAGCTTACTCATTTCCAACACACATGATGCAGCGCCCTGAAGCAGAGCAACCATCTCTATGAATGTCACATGATTATAATCCTGTGCATCTAAATAGCCACGTGCTGGGCTGGGGGCGTAGCTCAGTCTAATACTTGGTGCCATCCCTAGTACTCCAAGTAAATAAATTAATTCAATTCTTAAAAAAGTGCTTGCAGCATACAAGGAATCTTATTGTTTAACGTATATCTTTTTATTTTTGGGGGGATGGGAGGGTCTGCCTGTCGATCAGAGGGCGGTATGGGGAGTCATTTCTTACTTTCTACCATGTGGGTTTCAGGGATTTAATTTGTCAGCCTTCGCAGCAGTGTCTATCTGCCAAGCCGTCTCACTGGCCCTGTTTTTTGTTTTGCTTTTCTTCTCTTCTGAGGCAGGGTCTCACTGTGTAGCCTTGGTTGGTCTGAAAGTTGTTATGCAGACCTAGAGTTCATATCGATCTGCCTGTGGCACTGTGATTAAAAGCATGTGCTGCCACGCCCAACATGTCCCCCACCCCATCCCTTCTGGTTTTTCAAGTCAGGGTTCCTCTGTGTCTATCCCTGCCTGTCCCAGAACTCAGTCTGTAGACCAGGCTGACCTTGAACTTACAGAGATCTGCCGGCCTCTGCCTCCCGAGTACTGAGATCAAAGGCATTCACTACCACCACCTGGGCCCCTCCCTTTTAAAATGTTTTAAAGAGATTACAAAACAAAATAAAACTGGCTGGGCTGGAGAGATGGCTCAGCAGTTAAGAGCACTAGCTGCTCTTCCAAATGTCCTGAGTTCAATTCCCAGCAACCACAAGGTGGCTCACAACCATCTATAATGAGGTCTGGTGCCCTCTGCTGGCCTGCCAGTGTATATACTGTATACATAATAAATAAATCTTAAAACAAAACAAAGCAAAACAAAAAAATGGAGGCTCAGCCCAAGAAATGGTGTTGCCCATTCAGGGTAGATGGTCCCACTTATCCCACAGTAGCTAACAACTAAAAAACCACAGGCTAACTTCATTCTAGGTGTATCAAAGTGACAATTGAAATTACCCAACATAGAACCTTCTCCTACACCCCAGACAGTGCTGTTACCCTGACTGGGGTCCTGAGAACCTTCCCTGCTGTGCTGTGACGTGGTCTTAGACTCTGCCACTGAGGTGGTCCCCTCTGATCTGGCAAGCTGATGTTTTCTACCTCCTCCCCTGTGGGACCCTGCTGTAAGGTTGAAGTCTGGTGTTTCTGGATCGCCTCTGCGCTCAGTACAAAAACAAAGGACTCCCTTTCTCATGGAGTCCCCTCTTTGCCTGATCTGGGGAACCCCAGGTCCCCTAAGGAATAGCACAAAGCCTTCAGGGAGGATAACAGGCCCAGCCCTTTCCTGGTAAGAAACTTGTTCAGCAAGCACAGGGGGATTCCTGGAGATACACACCCTATGCTAATAAGATGTCTTGGCTTTCAACCAATAACTTTTAATTGGGAAGATTCTCCCCAACCCATAGGATAAGTAAGTACTGCCTTTCCCTCTGATGATAGGGCTATTTTGTTTCCTGTAGATTAGGTATCCCTGGGCCCATCAAATCAAACACATTCACCCTCAAACCTCTTCCCACGGCCCAAGGTTTATAAATCCCTGATTCACGAATGAAGGGTGGCTGGCTTGCTCTCTCACTCCATTCCTCCAGCATGACCATCATTTATTCTAGGGAAGAATTGTTACTGGATGCCTCAGGCAGTCAGGCAGTGATGGTTAAGGAACTGCATTGGCAGCTGCTGAAGCCTGACCCATTGCCACAAGTTCAGAGCTGACTGCTGGCGAAGCACCTATCCGGCCTGCATCTTACCAGACCCACCTTCTGTCTTTTTGTTTGTTTGGTTGGTTTTGGATTTTTTGTTTTTGTTTTTTAAGACAGGGTTTCTCTGTGTAGCCTTGCCTGTTCTGGACTCACTTTGTAGACCAGGCTGGCCTCAGACCCACAGCGATCTGCCTGCCTCTGCCTCCCGGGAATAAAGGCGTGTGCCACCACACCCCGCCTAGACCTGCCTTCTGGACAGTTTCAGGCATCTGCCTGCTTTTGCTGCTATGCCAAGGACTATAACACTTTTGGTATCATCACAGGCTTTTGGAATTTCATTTTTAAAAAGCTAACCATAACACCCAGTAGAGAACTCATTTCCACCTCCCCCCAAAACTTCCCCCTCTCCTCCATGAGACCAAGTGTTAAATATGCACCCCACAAATAAGATTTATTGTAGAAGCATGGTGAGAGATGAAGCAGGGTACCCCAGAGGGACAGAAAGACACACATACACACACACACACACACACACACACACACACACACACACAGAGAGAGAGAGAGAGAGAGAGAGAGAGAGAGACAGAGACAGAGACAGAGACAGAGACAGAGACAGAGAGAGAGAGAGAGAAGGAGAGAGTGAGAGAGAGAGAGAGAAAGAGAGAGCGCAACAGGTGGCAGATTTGTCCTTTTTATCCTGTGGACCTGGTGGCTGCGGCAGATGATGACATCAGAGGTTGCTAAGCAACCTGGAGGCAGGCCACTTCTTTGCCAACAGTCCTCCCTTTTCCTATAATTAAAAAAATAAGAACGTTGCATGTAGTGGATGTAAACATGTTTTTGCTTTGATCCCAAGTGTGGGAATGTGAAACAGACTTGTGTACAAACTCTGAGAGGATATATATATATATATATTTCCCCCCGAGAAAAACAAGAGTTTGGGTCTTTTTGGTCTTGGCAAAGTTTCCTATCATTTGGCTGTTCATCACACGCTTTGAGACGCTCCTAGAAATGCTCTAGAGGACATTTCAATGTTCGGGGTTCTGGCTGCTGCGGTTGCAGTCACCTTTGCTGAATTGCTGCTTTGCTGCTTAAGAGGTCGGCTGAAATCCTCACTGTGAAGAGTGGAGTCGCTCCCAGGAACTGAGTCAAAAGAAGTCTACTTCTCCTGTTCCCATTAACCTCTTTTCTCTCCTCTCTGGGGTAGGTGGGTTGGAAAGGGGGTATAACCATTCAAGAACCCCAAATAAAGTAGGTTTGGAAAAGTTCAAGGCCTCAGTTGGATTGCTGCTCATGTAAGGTAAGTTAAAGTATATAAATGTAGGTTCATTAGAAGCAGCTCTTTGCTGCCATGTAAATGGGGAAAGAGAGAGGAAAAAAAAGCAAGAGCAACAAGATGTTCAGATTACCTACGGTGACAGGGAAGGAAAAGCCCTTGCCCTGGAGAGTTCATGGTAGAAGGCTGGGTAGGGCAGCTGTGTCCCGCAGCAGGTAGGGACTGAGGAATGCTGGAAGAACCTGGACCTGAAGCACACCAGAAGGAACCGTGCCACTTGGGCATCTGCCCTGGCCACTGGCAAACAGTGTGACGACACGTTTGACCAGTGTGTGACAACTCGTTTCTAGTCCCCAGAGACCTCTGGAATGCATTTCTCTCTTTACTCACCCGCAAAAACAGGGTCCTAGTTTCTAAGTTGTCTCATTGCGCTACCCAATGGATCCGGAAACATTAAAGCGTTTTCTTTCCTATGCCTTTTTCTCACTCCAAAACTTGCCCCCCCACACCAGAGCTGGGCGGCAGCCATGGGTGCTTTGGAACAGGTTTTCCTTGCCACTGCCACCATGGGCAGTAGGGCAGTGATAGGGGTTGTAAAGGCTGAAGTGTTGGCCAGGTTTTAGAAGAACAGGCTGTTGCATTTGCCGTCCAGAGTGTGACAATATCTGCAGCTGGGAAGAGCAATGGAGGTCCAGCTAGGAGGAACAGTGCAGGTCCAGTTAGGAGGACAGTGCAGGTCCAGCTAGGAGGACAGTGCAGGTCTAGCTAGGAGGACAATGCAGGTCCAGCTAGGAGGACAGTGCAGGTCCAGCTAGGAGGACAGTGGAGGTCCAGCTAGGAGGAACAGTGCAGGTCCAGCTAGGAGGGACAGTGCATGTCCAGCTGGCACGATTTCTGAGGTTGGACAGGAGCACTTGTGGGTAGTTGCTTTGATGATGTCCCAGAAGCAGTCTGGCAGGATACTGGAACACATATGTGGGCAGAAGACAAAGTTAGTAGGTTAAGGAGAAAATTCCCTTTAGGTGTACATTTGAAACTCTTGGGAGAGCAAAGAGAAAAGGCTTGAAAAGAAGGAAAGAGGTAACGCTGACAATGCTTGAAAATTTTGGGAGAGCAAAGAAAAGGTTTGGACATGGGAACTTCCTTCCATTTTATCCTAGGAAAGGCTTGAACATGGGAGAGCAAAGAAAAGGTCTGGATATAGGGAGCTTCCTTCCACTTTACCTAATTGCTGGCAATAATTACAACAGTTTAGTTTTGGATCTGTCTAGGTTTGGTTGTAGAGGCATGTAAGCTGAGAAGCCCTTAATGTGGGTGTAGGGATTGAAATTCTCAGAAGGCATCACAGAGGAGCCCGGAGAAGCAGCAAATGGACTCCTCCTCACGGGGAAAGTAGAAGTCAGTGACCTGTCAGGGCGTCCTCTGAGCAAGGTTGAATTTGATGAGACTGGTACAACGGTTCCAGCAGCTTGTCAGTGCTGGTCAGAGACCAAGGGCGTGGCCTGAGAGCAGACATGGTTACCTAGCACTAGGGTTTTGAACTATGGGGGCAGGGGTGGGGGGGATGGGGGTGGGGGGGAGATGAACCACGCTGACAGAGGGAGATCTCACCCAAGGGAGAAGGTTCTAGAGGGAGGGTTTGGATGTAGGTTGGTAAGAATAACAAGAAGCATTTACATCAACCAGAAGAGGAGACTCAGCGGTCAGCAGGTGTTGGGTGTAAGACTGTAGCAATAGGGTAGTTAGGGGAGTCCCGAAACCAGGGAAAGGGGGAGGAACCCCACCCTCAGAGATAGGCGATAGGTGAGACACTTAGGCTATTGATTGATAGTCGGTACTTATCTGGACTCCATTTGACCTGAGAGATGGGTTTTCTGTAGCTTACAAGAATCCTTTTAAGTTCATAAAGGGAGATAAATTTTAGGCATGTTAACATCATCACTGTTTGAAAGCTCCAGTGAAACACACATTGTTAGACATGAACACATTATAGAAAAAAGCAGTGGGCATACAGCACAGCAGAGGCTTGGGAAAAGGACTTTGTGTTAAAAGCACAAATACTCTTAGGTGAGCTTAGGGAAGGCAGAAGCCTTTCTGGCCTCTGTGGAACAGTAACATGGGGAAGACCGAAATCTCCTGTAGAGCAGAAGGGAAAAGTTCACTTTAGCATTAGTACAGATCATGAAAGAGGCTTCTTCCCTCTGCTTAGAAGACTGGAGGGATATAATTTTAGTACAATGAGAAACATTTTAAGAAAAAAAAAAGACAAAAGGAAATTTGAAATCTTGGAACTATGATGGGACTGTATAGTGGAATATTTTATATAGTTAGACTAATGAATTAGAGCTCCATTGATCAGTATGGACACTGAACAGTTAATACAACAATATTATAGCAACAGGAAGAAATAAAACATTCTTTTAGACATGTTGACCTTATAACTTGTATTTACCAACTTAAAACACATTCTTTTTGCTTGTTTGTTTTGTATTTATTTCTTTCTTTCTTTCTTTCTTTCTTTCTTTCTTTCTTTTTTGAGACAGGATCTCTCTGTGTAGCCTTGGCTGTCTTGGACTCACTTTGTAGACCAGGCTGACCTTGAATTCACAGTGATCCACCTGCTTCTGCCTCCTGAGTGCTGGGATTAAACACATGCACCACCACACCCTTCTTAAAACACATTCTTAGACCTTCAACGTGTATATCTTGCATGTATTAATCTTTTTTTTTTGAAGGTCTTCACTTTTTTATTCTTTATGTGCAAAGGCTAGCATGATCGGTTTCACTGGGCAGACAGTCTTGAATAATCCACCCAAGGTCGCTCAGTCCAACTTAATGAAGCCTACGTCCTTCGCGTACTGACGGAAACACTGACGGCACATGTTGAGCCTGTATTTCCGGATCAGACTGTGGCGGTTAGAGCAAACGCGGCAGGAACGAGAACCCTGGTCGAATTTCCAGTAGAGCTGCTGGTGACCCATTTTGCCTTCAGACAGCCAAAGAGGAAAAAGGTGTATTAATCTTAAAACACCTTCTTAGGCCTTCTGAAATCAACAACAAACATCTCCAGGTGCTCCAAGCGCTCCTTGATCCCTAACTGCTACAGGACATGGCTGACATACCCCACTCTCTACCCTGAACTTTCCATGGCAGAGCTTTTCCTTCTTCTTCACAATATAATGTGGACGTTTTGTTGCTCTTGCTATTTGTCTCGCTCTCTTTCCCCCTTGTACGGCAGCGAAGAGCTGCTTCCAGTGAACCTAACTTACCTTACATGAAAAACAATCCCATGTCCTCATTTTTTTAATTATAGGAAAAGGGAGGAATGTTAGCATACTGCCCCCAGGTTGCCAAGCAACCTATGATATCATCACCTGCCCTCCACGAGGTGTGCCAGAACACATAGAGGAAACCCTGTCTGGAAAAAACAACAACAACAAAATTAACTGTACCTTCTCTGGGTCAGGAGCCAGGTATGTTTAATCAGAGCCCCCCTCAGTCATGCCACAGAGGAGGAGGGTTCTCCTCAAAGCTTTGTTCTACCACTATTAATTCAGAGTCATTTAAGGTTTCAACCTTGTCCTCCTCAGTGCTGCCAGCACACAGGAGTGGAAGAGCCCTCTGGCAGTCTCTAGCGGCAAGCATAAGCCATACATAGGGAGCACTGCCTGTCACCCTGTTGCAGGTGGCTGTGGCATAGGGAGCACCACAGATCACCCTGTTGCAGGTGGCCATGGCATAGGGAGCACCATCTGTCACCCTGTGGCAGATGGCTGTGGCATAGGGAGCACTGTCTGTCACTCTGTTGCAGGTGGCCGTGGCATAGGGAGCACCGTCTGTCACCCTGTGGCAGGTGGCCGTGGCATAGGGAGCACTGTCTGTCACTCTGTTGCAGGTGGCCGTGGCATAGGGAGCACTGTCTGTCACTCTGTTGCAGGTGGCCGTGGCATAGGGAGCACCGTCTGTCACCCTGTGGCAGGTGGCCATGGCATAGGGAGCACCATCTGTCACCCTGTGGTAGGTGGCCGTGGCATAGGGAGCACTGTCTGTCACTCTGTTGCAGGTGGCCGTGGCATAGGGAGCACCGTCTGTCACCCTGTGGCAGGTGGCCGTGGCCTGGGCCAGGTGGTTCCAGGTTCTTGGCCTCTTAGTCAAGGAACTGAAACCAAGGCCCACACAAATTTGAAAAATGGCAAGGAAATTTTATTCAGAAGTGAAAATAGTACAGCTCAGAATTATGCTGTCAAGCAAGACAGTGGTAGCAGCGCACGCCTTTAATCCTTGCGGTCGAGAGGCGGAGGCAGGTGGGTCTCTGAGCTGAGGCAAGCCTGGTCTACAGATCCAGTTCCAGGACAGCTAGGGTTCCAAAGAAACCTTGTCTCATAAAAACAAACAAACAAATAAACAAACCAAAAAACAGGCTGGGGAGATGTCTCGGTAGTTAAGAGCACCAACTGCTCTTCCAGAGGACCCGAGTTCAATTCCCAGCACCCACAGGGCAGCTCACAACTGCCTATAACTCGAGTTCCAGAGAGTTCCAGTTCCAACGCCCTCATATAGACATACATACAGGCAAAACACCAACGCACATGAAGTTAAAAGATAAATTATTAAAAAAACAAAGACAAAAGACAAAGTATGCTGTCAAGCATTGACAATGGGCCACAAGCACGAGAGAGCACCCCTCCCGTGACTGCAGATTGTGGCTTCTTTCTATAGGGCTTGTGAGAAGGCAGAGCCTGGGTACCAGCAGTCTAATTTGTGTGGTTCTCTATTTTGATTGACACTTTTCAAGTCATACAATCTTTTTACTGCTGAGATTATTCCCTTCCCGTGATGCATTTTGTTTTAATCATATGCACCTCCAGCTATGCATAATCAGAAGATGGTAAATAGGGAGTTTTCCCTAAAAGTTAATTCAGAGGCTGCAGTTTGTCTTACTGTGCACACGTCCCAAATGGCTCAGGCTGTATCTGCCATGACCCATTGTTCCTAGACGTGTTCCAGGATGTGTCTGAATAGAAATGGGACATTATCAAGGGGTTGCTAAGAAGAGTAACGTATTTCCATTGTTCAAAGCAGGTATGCCATTCAGCTTGACATAGATGGGGGGGGGGGGGCCCGGGTTGCCAACAGGTTGCTAAGCGCATTGCTAGGAGCTGGCGTGTGCCAAGGATAGCCCCGGGTTGCTAAGATGTTCCTGTGCTTGCTGGCCTCAGACCAGTGGGAAACCCTCCCACTTGGACTTCACTCAGCTCAAGTGTGAAGCTATGTAACATAAAATGTTCATCGCCGAAGATCCCAGGCTCCTGTAAGTCTGCCTGCCTCTTTGACCCAGGGAAGAGTCTTATATGGGGGGGAGGGGAAGAAATCAGCATTGTATTATTCTGGTTTTATAGTGGGAGCTTTTTGTGGACCCGCCAGCTGTATAAATAAGGACACAGAGACTTTTATATAACGTAAAGCTTCTCTGGGGCAGTCTCCCAGCTACGGTTTAAACTTAACCCAACTATTGTAGCCTACAACCTACCACGTGGCTAGCTCTTTACCTCTCTGCTCCCGTCTGTTCCCTTTGGTGTCTGCTTCCAAATCTCTTGAGTTTGCTTTCTTCTCCCTTCATCCCTCTCTCTCCCGGAAGCTCCGACCTCAACTTCGTGCCCCAGCAATTGACCGTCAACTCTTTATTGTAACCAATCAGCAGTAAAATGAAGCCAAGACCTTCTCTTTGGTTGTCTCTAGGCATCGAGGGCTGTCTGGCCTTCCAGTATTTGAGCAGGTGTGGAAGGACAAGAATTTACAAATATAAAGCTGGTGATAGGCCATAGAAAACACAGAACCAAGATCCTGGCAGCCATTAGCTCTCTGCCTGTACAGAATTAACAACTGAAATTACAGAGAAACCCTTTCACACGATGTGAAGGAAGGTCACCCCAGCACTAGTTAGATCAAACACCTGGGTTAAATTGTGGACTGCCTCAATACCAGTCAGAGTCAGGTTAAATCGTGGCAGGTCTTCTTCCTCTGGCTGTATCAGGTCAAAGGAAGGAACCGATGTTTAGCTGGAGCCAGAGATGACGCTGGAGTGCATTTGGTTTGGAGCCCATTACAAGAATGAGTAGCCAGGGAAACACTTGGATTAGGAGAACAGGATTTCCCAGGGGAGGCTGGCAGAGGAGCCTCTACTCCTTTATCTACAGGGAGGTCTGGTTCTGGAAGCTGGGGTTACTTTTGTTGGCTACTACAGCTGGTAGAGCTGTGTCAGCTTTTTACTCTGGAATAGTTTAAGGTCACCCCACATCCCACAGGAAAGGAGGCCTGTCCTTAGTGGCCTGGGGTGTCTGGCAGAATGGATCTACCTTGGGTAGTATAAGAGTTAATATTTCCTCCCCATCCAGGGGACGTGGTCAAATATGGTGGCACTCAGAGGAAGGATAGCAGGCTACCAAGAAGAGACTTGATACCCTATGAGTATATACAGGGGGAGGAAATCCCCCTCAGTCACAGTCATAGGGGAGGGGAGTAAGGGGAAAATGGGAGGGAGGAAGGAATGGGAGGATACAAAGGATGGGATAACCATTGAGATGTAATATGAATAAATTAATAAAAAAATTTTTTAAACTTTTAAAAAAAGTTAATACTTCCTTTGGAGGCCAGATCTCTCCTTCTTCCAGCGTGTAGGCATGCCAAACTGGTATAGAAAAATATTAGTACTTTTCCTTCAAGATCTGAAGACCAAAGGAGCCCCCGTGTGCCTGAATACACTTCAAGGCGGACATGTAGTAAGTGGGTCGCCCATCTGAAGGTAGTAGGAAAAATTGTTTCCAGATCCTTTATCTTTTTCCTCTGAGCTCAGAGTGCTCTGTGATCACACACACACACACACACACACACACACACACACACACACACACACACACACACACACCCCAGTGGGTCAGGCTATCGTAAAACCTACTATGTAGCCAGGATAGCCTTGAGCTCACAGAGATCTACCTGCCTCTGCCTCTCAAGTGCTGGGACTAAAGGCATGTGCCACTATACCTGGCTTGCTCCATGAACTTTTAAGATCATTGATGCACGCAGGGTGTGGTGGCCCACACTTTTAATCCCAGCACTCGGGAGGCAGAGGCAGGTGGGTCTCTGGTTGGGGCCAGCCTGGTCTACAGAGTGAGTCCAGGACAGCCAGAGGTACAAGAGAAACCCTGTCTCCAAAACAAAACCAACCAGCATTAAAGCCGTTGATGCTTTGCAACTGGGACTTGTGACAAAAAGATTAAACGGACAGGAGTAGTTGCCTTTACATGAACCATGTGTGAAATAGCCTTTGCTCTAGCTCCTTGTCTTTCTTCTAGAACAAACATGCTAAGGGCAGCACTTAGAAGGCTCAGTGCCTACAGTTTAGCCTTAAGACCGTCAGCTAATGTTAACTGTCGTCTGCCAGAACTCTAGAATCTCCCAAGAGATGGCTGCTGGGCACACCTGTGAGGACTTAGTTAGATGAAGGCTAGTCTCTGAGAATGTCTATGAGGGATTTTTTTTTCCAAGACAGGGTTTCCTCTGTGTAGCCTTGGCTGTCTGGGACTCTCTTTGTAGACCAGGCTGGCCTCCAACTCACAGTGATCCACCTGCCTCTGCCTCCCAAGTGCTGGGACTAAAGGCGTGTGCCACCATGCCCGGCATGCCTGGGATATTTCATTTGCATGCAATAGCACAGTCCTATCATAAGGGGGTGGGGGTGGAAACTGAATTATCCAATGGGGGCGGGGGAACTCCAGGTATGGTTAAAGGTCATTTGCTGAAAGCTAAGGTCTCATTAGCATAGGGTGGAGTATTTTCAGGAAACCCCAGGTGCTTGATGGACAGGTTCTACTGGGAAAAAGGGAGTTAGTTGAACCTGTCTTTCCCCTCAAGGACTACGTTATATTCCTCAGGTAAAGGACATGGGGATTTGGGCTCCCCAGATCAGGCAGAGAAGAGGCAGAGAAAAGGGAGTGTGTTATTTTTGAATGGAGCTTAGGGTCTATCTGGTAATGCCAGACATGGGCCTTAACAGCAGGGTCCCACAATGGAGGACACTCTCATTCAAACCCTCACAGCCATCTCTCACTTTATGTCTACAACCATCCTAAAATAACATACTCCTTGCTGTTTTAAGCTTAATTTTTTTTTCTAACAATTTTGGTATATTTTCTGTTTCTAAAGCACATCGTGGTCTTCTGTATAGTACTTACTTGTAATGAAGAGCAAGTGCAGGGACGGGCTGGGAGGGGTCTCAGTGCATAAAGTGCTTGTCACACAAACATGAAGACCTGGGTTTAGATTCCCAGAAGCCGATGAGATGGATGTGGAAACCGACTCTTTGGAGGCCCTTGGCCAGCCAGACTGATAATCTGCAGCAGTGAACAAGAGACCCTGTTTTAGCCAAGATGGAAGGCAAAGACCAACACCCTAGGTTGTCACTTGCACATGCATGTCATGGCGCATGTGCAGGCATGCACATGAGCTTGCGTATACACACCTAAAAACAGCAATGAAGTAACAGTTCAGACAGAATTTATGAAACAATTTAAAACCATCCCTGACTCTGGGTAATGCCAGCCCTCAGAAGGCTGAGATGGTCAGTTGAAGGCCAGTTTGCACTACAGTGAGTTTCAGGCCAGCCTGGGCCAGAATCAGACCTTGCTTAAAAACAAACAAACAAACAAACAAACAAACAAGTAAGATAAAACTTCAGTGGGCTAATGATGTGGATCAGTGGTTACAGAGCTTGCTGTGCAGGCCAGGTGATCTGAGTTTGCCCCATGGAATGCATAGTGTGGCCAACAATTCATGAGCTCTGGGCAGATAATTCTGCTGCTTGGACTCTCTCCTCCTCAGCGCCTGTCACTGCTTATATAACCTTGTGGGAAGACCTTGCGAATGTTATAATTTTCACTCCTGAGTTGTATACTTCCTGAACTTTCTCTTTCATTTGCTTTCTGAGTTTTAGTGAACATCCCTGCCGCCAGGATGGAATGCTTCATGGAGGAAATTTTTACTCAACAATAGCTTACCTACTTTCTCTTTGGGCGGAGGAGCTGACACCGTGTGTCACATTCACCATGCAAGCATGCGGAACTCAGTTCCAATCCAAGTCTGCATAAACCCAGAGGTGGCACTGGCCATCTACGATCCCAGCATACCTATAGTGATATGAGAGGCAGGAACAGGGGAATCAGGGAAGCTTGCAGGCTGGTTTTACTTAAAAAGCAAACAAAAATAGCTGAGCTAATGCATTGGCAACTATTCAACTTCTGCCTTATGACGTCTCTCATGGTCTAACACTATTTGTATGTAGGTCTCTTGCAAATTAAAATTAAATTTCTTCAGGGGGTTTTATGTGTACATTAGCTGGAAAAGACTACAGTTCTTTCATAATAAATGTTACAAATAATTTTTTACCACCTGTGAGAGTAGGCTTGGGGATGTAGCTCAGTGAGAAGAGTGCCCATCTGGGGCACATGAAGCCCTGGGTTGGATCCCGAGCAGGGCATGGACCAGGTTTGGTGGAAGTAATCCCAGCACTGAGGGGCTGGAAGAAAGATGCAAGCCCACTGACTCTCAGAGGGGATTTTCTTGGGGTCAAGGTTGAGTTATGCATGTATGATGGCATCATTGATCATGTGCTAAAGTCCCTAAAACTAGCTCCAAAGTAGCCCAGGCAAAATGCATTAGTAAACAGAAAGTCAGAGCACTTCTTATTTAATATATATAGGTGTTTTAAGAAAGAATGTCTCAGGCTGGAGAAGTGGCTCAGAGCACTGCCTGCTTTTCCAGAGGTCCCGAGTTCAATTCCCAGCAACTACATGGTGGCTCACAACCATCTATAGTGCGATCTGATGCCCTCTTCTGGCCTGCAGGTGTACATGCAAATAGAGCACTCATATACATAAAATAAAAAAAGAAAGTCTCTGTGTTGCCCTGGCTGTCCTGGAACTCCCTGTGTAGATCAGACTGGTCTCAAACTCCCAGAGATCTGCCTGCCTCTGTCTCCTGGGTGCTGAGATGAAAGGCATGAATGTCCAGCTACATTTTTTTTTAAATGCACAGGGAGGCCAGAGAACAGCATCCAATTCCTTTGAGACAGGATCTCTCATGGCTGAAGCTCACTCATAAGACTAGACTCCCTGGGCGGTGAGACCGGCCTCCCCAGCACTGAGATTACAACTGTGCTCTGTCTATCTCCAGCCAATTCCCACAGGGGGCGGCATCCATGATGGGTGTTTTTTAGCAAACAGAAGTCACCAAGAACATTATGGAGCTATTGATTAGGACTCTGCATTGCTTCATGTCAGTAGCATGTCTCTTCACTCTTTTATTCAGCTTTCAGATGTCCCAACTAATCAAGAAGTCTTTGTGATTCCCTACCTTGCTCTTGTGCACAGGATTTACCACGGCATTGTTTTGAGATCTCCCTGTGTTGGCAAAAACTTTCTGTCTTGGGATCTAAAGAAGCACTAGTCTGGATGGATCTGAAATTCAAGAGAGGGGCTGGAGAGATGGCTCAGAGGTTAAGAGCACTGGCTGCTCTTCCAAAGGTCCTGAGTTCAATTCCCAGCACCCACATGGTGGCTCACAACCATCTATAATGAAGTCTGGTGCCCTCTTCTGGCCTGTGGGCACACATGTGGGCAGAGTACTGTATACATAATAATAAATAAATAAATCTTAAAAAATAAGAAGTTCAGGGCTGGGCCTGGTGGTACATGCCTGCACTCTCATCACTCAGGAGACAGAGGCAGGAGGATTGCTGTGAGTCGAGGACAGCCAGGGCTACACAGAGAAACCCTGTCTTGGGGGGAGAAGTTGTTCGAAATGAATAATCTTGATACCCAACAAAGCAAAATACAAACAAAGCAAAAATAATTCTGCAAGGCAGCTTTCTAAAAGGGTGCACCAGAACCCAAACAGGGCTAGCAAACACTTTCATCAAAATGGCAGCTGTTTTTATCCCTGTTAGAGGTGGTCACTGCATCTGTTTCCATTGGTGGGAGCTCCACTAGACAATTTGAAGCAACTGGCTAATCATCGTAAGGAAGAAAGGGAAGGGACCTTTTTGAGCTAATTATCTTTAATAGAAAAAATAAATTTCAGCTGGGCATGGTGGCGCACGCCTTTATTCCCCCCACTCAGGAGGCAGGGGCAGGTGGATCTCTGTGAGTTTGAGTCCAGCCTGGTCTACAAAGGGAGTCCAGGACAGCCAAGGCTACACAGGGAAGCCCTGAATCGAAAGAAAAGAAAGAGAGAGAGAGAGAAAAAAAATGAAAGAAAGAAAGAAAATTTTCTTACAGAAGTAAGAGACCTTGGTCAAAGCCACAGTGCCATGGGTGTCCATGTTAGATGTGGTGCTTTCAAATCTCATTTGCTTCCCTCCAGGGGAGCCACAAACATTTTAAAGACACCTGAGAGGGCTGGTTACCCCTCTTTTATGTCACACTTCTGAAAGGGAATCAACATTTCATGGATAAAGTGGGCTCACTTCAAATGGAGGTGGCAGTTGGCAAGGGGAAAGTTCATTTGGGCAACTCACAACAGCTCCGCTCTCTCTCTCCTTTTCCTTGGATTTTTGAGACAGGGTCTCCATGTAGCCCCTGGCTGTCCTAGGACTTGCAGACTAGGCTGGTCTCCAACTCACAGAAATCCACCTGCCTCTGCCTCCTGAGTGCTCAGATTAAAGGCCTGCACCGCCACGCCTTTGCTCTCCCTTTATTTTTCTCACTGGGTAGCTAAGACTGGCCTTAGACTCTAGAGCTGCCTGCCTCAGTTTCCCTAGTGTACTGGTTACAAGCATCAGAGACAACCAACCCCTTCTTGGTGTCCTGAGTTGGAACAAGATCCTTCGGCTCTTGCAGAACCTGAGGGGAAGAAGAGAGAGGACAGAAGTGACATCAGAGCATGTGGGTCTCCGGAGGTGGAGAGCAGTGGCTTTCATCCTGAGCATGGTGGAGAGGTGGCGGGAAAGGCGGCCAGGTCCCCTGTGCCATTGCCTGCTGAGACATTTTCTCCACTCAGAGCTCCAGGCTCTGACACCCAGGTGTGTGCCTAGCTCCTGTCTCTTCTCTCCACTCTGTCCACCCAGCAGTTCCTAATAGCCTTTCCTGCACGTAGATGGTTGCTGCGAATTCTAGCTTCAGTTGAAGCCAAAGAGGCTGGGAGTCAGCCATTTACTCTTCCCTGCCCCACAAACAAAGGCCTCTTGCAATAGAGTCCAGGCTTTTACGCCCTCTATTGGCCTGAGTGAGGCCCTCAACACATCAACAACTACAACTGTCTGCACTGGATTTTTCCCCCCCCTGAGCCCAACACCTCCCCCATACATGGTCCTGGGCTACTCCAGGGCCTGGGGATGCTGTTGATGGACTGTCCTGGCTGCTGGGCCTCCTATTGTCTTCTTACTAGTCCATAGCAAAGGCCTCTAGCAACTGTTGCTAGGAAGGTCTTATCTCCTGGGCTCCAGCCCTGCCCCCAACGCCAGCATCTGAGAGGCAGATTGCATCCTACAGAGTTCTTATAATTAAGGCCCTGGAGGATTTCCAACAGGCAAGGGATCGGCTGGCCCTTCTTGACAGGAGGTCTTGCGAGAGATGTACAGTATAGAGTCAAAGATCTCGCGTGATCACTCCCAGATATTTTCTTGGATGCCAACACTTTCTTGTTTTTTTTTTGAAGGGGCAGGGTGGTGGTGGTGGTGGTGGTGGTGGTGGTGGTATTTTTGACACAGGGTTTCCTTATGTAGCCCCAGGTAGCCTGCAACTTGCTACCCTTACCTTCCACCTAACCAAACCCAACTCCTTGCTTTTCTTGGATTCTTACCTTGGAAAAACTCTCGCCTAGCCATTTACTGAAGTGAGGGATGTTTTGTGTTGTTAGTGTCACACTGCAAGTACAGTCATCAACTTAGCTGGGGGCTGGTGGGAGGGTGGTACATCCCTATAATTCCAGCATTCTGGAAGCTAAGTCAAGTGGATAAAGAGTTCAAGCGTTCACTGGGGTGGTGGCGCACGCCTTTAATCCCAGCACTTGGGAGGCAGAGGCAGGCGGATTGCTGTGAGTTCGAGGCCAGCCTGGTCTACTAAGCGAATCTACTAAGCCAAGGCTACACAGAGAAACCATGTCTTGAAAAACAAAAACAAAAAAAAAAAAAAAAACAAAACAAAAAAAGAGAAAGAAAGAAAGAAAAAATAAGCTAAGTGAAACAAACACTATTTTATAAAAATGACTTCAACAGCCTTCAGCTTCCTAGCCAGACACCTTCCTTCTAGACCAGTGGTCCTCAGTCTTCTGAATGCTGTGACACTTTAATACAGTTCCCTCATGTTGTGGTGACTCCCAACCATAAGCTTATATTTGTTTCTACGTCATTTTGGTACTGTTATGAATCATAATGTAAATATCTGTGTTTTCTGATGGTCTTAGGTCTGTGAAAGTATTCTATCCCCAAAAGGGTTGCAGCCTACAGACTGCGATCTGCTGCCTTGGTTCTCCTGGGCCTGAGATCTACTTGTTTGGGATATCTTCAGATAGCGTAACTACTAAGCATCTGATGCAAAATTAAGTAAAAAAAAAAAACAAACTACATTAGCCATCACCAATGAAGAACGGTATATGTATGTATGATACTAAAAATGCAGAATTGGTTAGGACTGTTTCACACTGAGCTCCCCACAAGAGAGGAATCCCCAAAACTAAAGGAATAAAAGCTAAAAGTGAGTGATGTCATCATTAAAAAAAAAAAGAAAGAAAGAAAAGAAAACATGACTCTTCCCTCAGCCTAGAGTGAAAGGACTCTCGGAGTATTTCTAGCCAACCCCTGTACAACATCAGGAGACCAAGTCTCTGGTTTGCAATTTCTGCCTCAGACTCATATGAGACTTCTGAGACCACCTCCTCCTGGGCTGCAGAAGGCCTAGGCAATGCTTGTCTTCAGCTGCACCGACAACTGGGTATCCCAGGTCACTGTACACCGAAATCCTCCAGCAACATTTGAATTCTCTCTTCCTGGGTTTCATAAGTCATTTTATGTCTAGGTAATGTATTTGGAATTCCCTTTTAAATAAAAATAATGGTTTGACCCAGGCTGTGGTGACACACGCCTTTAATGCCAGCACTCAGGAGGCAAAGGCAGGTGAATTTCTGTGAGTTCGAGACTATCCTGGTCTACAGAGTAAGTTCCTGGACAGCCAGAGCTGTAGATAGAGACTTTACCTCAAAAAACCAAAATAAATAAACGAGTACATAATATAAAAAATAATGGTTTCAGTAAAGCTACAAATGAAGATGTTACTGTGTCCTTGCACTAACTATATATTTTTTTTCTTTATCTTTTTGTTATTCTTTTTGAGATAGTGTTTCTCTGAGTAACCTTGGCTGTCCTAGACTCACTTTGTAGACCAGGTTGCCTCTAATTCACAGAGATCTACTTGCCTCTGCCTCCTGAGTGCTGGGGTTACAGGCTGACATACCCTGCAGCAGACATACCCTAAACTTATGGACAGAGCTTTTCCTTCCTTTTCACCATATAATCTGGAAATTTTGTTGCTATTACTTTTTTTCTCTCTCTCTTTTCTCCCTTACCTGCATTTATACACTTTAGTTTACCTTATAAAAAACAATCCAACTTTCTTCATTTTTAATTATTGGAAAAGGGAGGAAGGTTAGGGTTCTCCTTCAGTCTGCCTACCTGTGATGTCCTTGCTTACCTGCCATGGGGGTGTGACCCTGCCCAGTTTACAAAAGGGCAGCCCTACCTCTCCCCTCCCCCTCTTACCTCTACTTTCTCTCTTCCTCTGTATCTGTCCCTCTCTCTACCCCTCTTCCTCTTCCTGTCTCTCACTCTTCCCCTCTCTTCCTCTGTCTCAGTCTCTCTCTCTCTGTCTCTCTCTCTCTCTCTCTGGGGTACCTCTTTCCCTTTTCTCCCCCCTCCCATGCTCATTTAATAAACCTCATAATAATTAAAAAAAAAAAACCCTATGACTTTTCGCCTGGCTGTGATGGCACACACCTTTAATCCAAGCACTCAGGAAGGAGAGGCAGGTGGATCTCTGTGAGTTCGAGGCCAGCCTGGTCTACAATGCTAGTCCAGGATAGCCAGGGCTACAGAGAAAGACCCCGTCTCGAAAAACCAAATAATAAAACATAAATTTACAAAAACTGTGACTCTTAGGCTGGAGAGATGGCTCCGTGGTGAGGAGCTCTTTTGCTCCTGCAGATGACAGGGGTTCAAGTCTTAGCACCTACATGTGGCTCACAACCATACAAAATTCCAGTGCCAGGGGATCTGATGCCCTCTGGCCTCCAAGGGCACCTGGCACACACTTATACACATAAAATGAACAAGTCTTTTTAAAGTTATGATTCTTCTAGAGGGGGCTGATTAAAATGCCATTTCTCTCACAGCTTCCTTACTTCTTTAGGCCATACTGTCTTTTTGTCGGTTTGTTTGTTTGTTTGTTTTCAAGACAGAGTTTCTCTGTGTAGTGTTGCTCTCCTAGACTTACTTTATAGACCAAGCTGGCCTGGAACTCACAGCAGTCCACCTGCCTCTGCCTCCCTGAGTGATGGGATTAAGAGTGGGCGTCACAGCCGAGCGTGGTGGCGCACGCCTTTAATCCCAGCACTCGGGAGGCAGAGGCAGGTGGATCGCTGTGAGTTCGAGGCCAGTCTGGTCTATAAAACGAGCTCAGGACAGCTAAGAATACACAAAGAAACCCTGTCTCGAAAAACCAAAAAAAAAAAAAAAAAAAAAAAAAAGAGTGGGCGTCACCATGCCTGGCAGGCCATGCTGTCTTAAATTGTCTTAATATTCCTAGATATAACAGTCCTGTCACATTTCCCATATGCTATGTTAGACACAGGAGACAAAGAAAAATAAATCAAAACTAGACCATGGCAACAAATTAATTTGATATGACCAACAATTTTTTTTTCCTTAATGATGCTCTCCTAAAGACTGCCTCCCTGCCCACTCAGCCTCATTTGAACCTTCCAGGCACCAAGGACATGAAGCAGTATTTGGCCTCCACACGCACAGAATGCAGTACGTAGCCAGCAGGAGGAACCGCGAACTTAAGTTCCCTGAGAAGAGCTGTGTCAGCATCAAACACAACATTCCGAAATGATGACCGGCAGTCAGAGCAGTGGGGCTGGAACGCTGCAGGCTGGAGCCGAAGTGTCTCGAGCTGCCGCTGCCCCTCGAAAGAGCCATTTATTGCCACCTCAGTGTGTCTTTTTTAGTATTAGGTGGATCCTCTGAAATGTACAAACAGAGCCCTAGCTTCCACTCTGAACGGCAGGAGGCCATCCCTCTCAGAGCGTGGCCGAGAGTAACCTGCATGCCTTTAGAATCATGGCTATGGTTTAATCTATGCTGAGGAGGAGAGGAGCCCAACTTCAGAGCTTACCAAAGTTACCTAACCCAGGCTTCCTCCTATCCATCCTGGGGCCAGAAACCACCAGATAGCGCTCACAGTCCATACACTCTTTCCTTGATTTTTTTGTTTGTTTGTTTGGTTTTGGTTTTTCGAGACAGGGTTTCTCTGTGTAGCCTTGGCTATCCTGGAACTCTCTCTGTAGACCAGGCTGGCCTAGAACTCACAGCGATCCGCCTGCCTCTGCCTCCTGAGTGCTGGGATTAAAGCCGTGCGCCACCACTTCCCGGCTGACACGATTTTAGGAGACACCTGTTGGACTCTGCACCAGCAGGACGCATGAAGCCTCACGCTTCAGGGGAAGCAGAGGAAAGATGATTTCTGCCCCTCTCGTCTCCAGCAAGCATCCCCCAGCAGGAGGAAGACTCAGGATAAACCTCCTGCTTTTAACTCCCCTAGTGAATTAGGGAGAAAAGTCTGGGGGGGGGGGTGGGGTAAGGGCGGGGCAGGGCGGGCAGTTGATGCAGGCGAGGGGAGGGATAACTTCCCTTTTCAGTAGGAGCTGGAGCTGTACACACATCCCTTCCCCAGTGATGCACTTAACAACCTGAGGCTCCACATGCACTGAGCTGATGTACAGCCCTCTCTAAATAAGCCTATCCCGCCCCCGCCCCCCACCAAACCCTAGTAAAGCTGGGCGGGTGGTGGCACACACCTTTAATCCCAGCACTAGGGAGGCAGAGGCAGGCAGATCGCCTTGAGTTCGAAGCCAGCCTGGTCTACAAAGTTAGTCCAGGACAGCCAGGGCTACACAGAGAAACCCTGTCTCGAAAACAAAACAAAACCCCTAATAACTCCTTTTTGTAGTCAAACATATCCATGAACTATGGACCATGGGACAAAAGCCTTCATTGGTTTGGGGACACATGAGCAGTAAGAGAAACTGTGTCTGTAAAATGAATTTTTAGAGGAAACCCATATTATCATCTTATGCCTATGGAGACCAGGCACTCAGATCCCCTGGTCCTGGAGTTAAAGATGGTCACGAGCCACTGTGAGAGTGCAGGGAGCTGAACCCAGATCCCCTGGAAAAGCAGCCAGTGCTCTTAACCACTGATCTGTCTGTCCAGACCCTACTTGGAATTTTTAATAACACCCTTTGCTGCTTTGCTTCAGTAGTTGGAATGAGAGCCAACAAGCTGAAAACAGAGACCATCTACAAGAGGACAACGGAAGCACAGGGACATGCTAAAATCACATCAGGAGGGCTGGCAAGATGGCTCCGTGGGTAAAGGCACTGGCCACACAGACTTGGTGACCCAAGTTCAATCTCCAGAACCCACATAAAGGTGAAAGATTTGTTGTTGATGTTGTTTTTTCGGGACAGGGTTTCTCTGTGTAGCCTTGGTTGGTCTGGACTCTCTTTGTAGACCAGGCTGGCCTCGAACTCACAGAGATCCGCCTACCTCTGCCTCCCAAGTGCTGGGATTAAAGGCGTGCGCCACCATGTCCGTCGAGGTGAAAGAATTTATGCACCCACATGCACACACACACTAATAACAATTATAATTATAGTAGTAGAGGTAATTTGAATTTATCCAACAGATTAGACTAAAGAAAATATGTAATTCCCTCAACAGGTCCCCAACAAAGGACCCCTAAATGTGATGGAAATAGTCCCGCTGACATGTCACCTGACCACTTGTGTGTCAGTCAAGGAACTAATAGGCAAAGACCACCTGACTCTCCCTGGGGAGTCTGCTAAGCCTCTTTTCCACTGCTAATGAGGACTACTTGAATTGCCATCCACCTGTCTGTCTGTCTGTCCATTGATTCGCCTGCATCTGCTGTCCGTCCGTCCACTCTCTTGTTCATCTGTCTCTGGTCCTGCCCTTTGCCACCACACACCTTGCTTCTGCAGCTCAGTTCTGACTTGCGGCCTGACTCTATGCGTGCAAACATACGCCCCGTGAACCTGGGATCAGGTAGGGTGTGTGTAGTCTGATGGAGCGGCATCTCCTACCACCACTGCCACCCTGGAACCTCAGCTTTTACTCTTTAATTACGCACAGCTAGTCTTGGTAGGAGGTAGCGGTGAGCCTCAGATCTCAGGCTTGGACACCTCTGGGCGGAGGAAGCTGCTGTTGCTAGTTTTTGTACACACTGGTACTCCTGGGGAAGGCCTTGCCATCCCTCTGAGGCTTACGGCTTTGCCAATTTCCCATGGTGCATTAGATTCCTTGACATGCCCATGCCCGTGTTAACCCAGGACTTCACTCACTCCTCTGCTCCACGCAAATCTCACTACGCCTTGCAAGTTGGCCTCGAACGTGACATCTTCCCACCTCTACCTCCTAAGTCCCAGGATTATGGTTGTGAGCCACCACACCTGTCAGATCTCTTTAGCACGTACACATCCATCCCTGATTAATTTGTAAAAAGATTTTTATATTGAGACGAGATCTCATTGCACTGGCTGTCCTAGAACTCACTCTGTAGACCAGGCTGGCCTCGAACTCACAGAGACCCACCTGCCTCTGCCTCTCAAGTGCTGGGATTACAGGCGTGCGCCATTATATGTAGCCCCTGTTTAACATAAAGCTCCTGCTCACAGGAGTTTGTCCTCTACACTCACAAGCTCATGCAGAAGCCGTGGCAGGAGAGGAGATGACCTAAGGGGACACTTGTGTCCTTCCATCAGCTGTGACGTCATGCATTCAGGCAGCCTGCAGGAGTGAGAGCACCCAACAGGGAGATTCGGAGTCTCTGCTCCTTACCAGAAAGAACCTAGAGACTCAGGACTCAGCCAGGCAAAGAATGGTTGGTATTTTACATTTGGGTGGTGCACACCTTTAATCCCAGCACTTGGGAGGCAGAGGAGTTCGAGGCCGCCTGGTCTATAAAGCAAGTCCAGGATAGTCAAGGCTACAGAGAGAAACTCTGCCTTGAAAAACAAACAAACAAACAAACAAAACGGAAAAAAAAAGAAAAAGAAAAGGCCCTGGGCCTCTTTTTGCTCTTGTTGTTTGTTTGAGACAGGGTCTCTCTATGTAGCCTTGGCTGTCCTAGACTGGCTTTGTAGACCAGGCTGGCCTCGAACTCACAGCAATTCACCTGCCTCTGCCTCCTGAGTGCTTGGCTCAAAAATAGGATTTTTTGAGGGGGTAAAGTTTTATTTAGTCAGATATGGTGGTGCATGTCTTTAATCCCAGCACTCTGGAGGCAGAGGTAGGAGGACAGCTATAGTTTAAGGCCAGCCTGGCCTACATAGTGAGTTCCAGGACATCCAGAGCTACACAGTGAGACTGTCTCAAAAAACAAACAAACAAACAAAACACTTCAAAGTTTTATTTTCTTTTTGATGCGCCAGTTTGTGCACATCAGTGCAGTACTCACAGGAGCCAGAAGAGGGCGTCGGATCTCCTGGAGCTTTGGACGGCAGAAAGCCATACCCATGTAGACGCTGGAAATTGAACTCAGGTTCTCCGGAAGAGCAGGAGGGGCTGTTAACCACTGAGCCATCACTTCAGCTCCCCAAATAGAGAATCCTTATACCCCCATTTTCCCTGGCCTAAACAAAATGTAGAACTATGTGTAAACCAGGCAAAGTGTCACGTGCTTGTAGGATCTTAAATTCAAGGTCCTGTGTGCCTGTATATTGAATTCAAGGCCAGTGTAGGGTAAATGATACTTTGTCTTAAAAAGACTTTCCACCAGGCGTGGTGGCGCACGCCTTTAATCCCAGCACTGGGGAGGCAGAGGCGGGTGGATTGCTGTGAGTTCGAGGCTAGCCTGGTCTACAGAGAGAGTCCAGGACAGCCAAGGCTACACAGAGAAACCCTGTCTCGCAAAAACCAAAAGAAAAAAAGAAAAACCAAAAATGAAAGGGGAGGAAAAAAAGAAAGAAAAGGAAAGAAAACTCCTACAGCCAGATGTATAAGGGGCCATTTTCTTTTTTCTTTTTTTTTAAATTTGAGACAGGGTTTCTCTGTGTAGCCTTGGCTGTCCTAGACTCACTTTTTAGACCAGGCTGGCCTCGAACTCACAATGATCCACCTGCCTCTGCCTCCCGAGTGCTGGGATTAAAAGCATGTGCCACCACCGCCTGGCAAGGGGCCATTTTCTTAATTGAGGAAGAGGTTTCCTCTTCACAGATTATTTTAGCTTGTGTCAAATTGACATTAAAAAACAAACAAAAAAAAAAAAAAAAAAACCAAAAGGAAACAAAACAAAAAGCTAGCCAGCACAAATTCCCCTTCCCAGCAGTATTGGTTTCAGTGTAGGAGTCTGAATGCAGGACTTCCCACCTCCTACACGAGTGCTGCAGCACTGAGCCACACCCCAGCCCTTAAATATTATGTTCACAGGTATTAGATGCTTAAAATAGCAGCTATCCTAAAAATACCCTGCCCTCCTCTGTCCTTCCTGTGTGTGTGTGAATGGGGTAAATAAAATGGTTGGCAGCTGGAAGGTTCGGAGATGTCTGGAATGGGGTGAAAGAGCAGTGAGATTGCGTTTGCCTCGAGAACCAGGCTGGTCAACAGAGGCCCACAGAGACCAGGCTAGCCCAACACCGCCAGGCTTTCCATCTTGTCTTGTCAGTGACTTCCTCCCTCCTCTCCAGCTTTAACATGGGCCTCAGCAAGCCTTCCAAATGACCTATGCCACGTCATTGTCTGGGGACCTCTTTAGGGAGTGGCCTGTCCTTGTTCTGTTGACTTCCTGGAGAGTTAAATCGGGTCTGAGGCGGCAAGAAAGAGAGCCTGGGAGCTAGAGCTGTCAGGAGCCAGAAAGCACCTCCTGTCTAACTGATCTCTTTGTGTTTTTGATGGCTCCCGCAGCTGCACAGTGGGTGACAGAAGGCTTGCTGAAGTTGTTTTTTCTTCTTGGCTGAAGTGTTTTGGGGTTCTCCAAATCTAGTTTCTCCATAAACTGGAGTGGGGGCGGATGGGGGGGGGGGAGCAGGCAGGATCACTCTACCTCACACTGCCTTGAGCCTTAACCTGCCCCGGGGGGGGGGGGGGGCAGGGCAAGGCCACATACACCTCCCCTTGCTCTTGAAAGCAAAATGCCTCACTCCTAATAGGAGCAGCTATTTTTCTTCAGGGACAGCTGACCCCTACTCTGACCTCTGGCTCTCCTTTGACCATGTCCAAGCCCGGAAGCATCCTCGATTTCCTGTTCCCTCCCTCACTAGGGAGAAAAGGCCCTTGAAGGCCAGCCCCTCAGCTTAAGAGCCTTCCCTTTGTCCAGGGTCCCCTGCAGAGTGCAGCCCCTGAAACCTCGGGCGGCCCAGCCCCCTCCCACCGACCCCGGCTTGCAAACAGCTGTGGCCCTCTTCGGAAATGGCCCGAGACGGCAGATTGTGGGCAGCAAATGGCGACTAGTGAGATCTGAGCACTGCAGGAGGGACCCAGGCGGAGGCAGCCTGAGCAGGTCACCTGTGGCTGGTACGAGGCGGGCTGCTGCTGCCCCTGTGTGGTGGAGAGCAGGATCGCAAGACTGCTGTCTGTAAAGGAATAATATGTAAAAGCATCCTTAGTTTCAGATGATGGGATTCTATACCTGAGACCTTCAAGACTTCACACGACTCTTTTGAGAACTGCTGATAAAACTACCAGCAAAGTAGCAAGACATAAAATTAACGTATACAGGTCATTTTCCTGCATTGTCCTTAGCAAACATGTCGAGGAAGAAACCAGGGAATCATCAGTTCCACTTAAAATGGTCTCAATGTCGGAAAGATGCTCTTGTCAGTCACTAAGCCTGAAGATCTGAATTTGGTCCTCAGAACCAAGAATAGTGGCTGGGCAGGACCAACTCAGGCAAGCTGTCCTCTGCCGTGTATATATACACACACTACCACATGCCTATGCCCTTCTGTTCCCAGTAAATAAATCAGTGTACAACTTTTAAATTATTTAAAAAAAAATTGATACATCTTGGAGTAAACCCAAAGAACTGAAAGTCCACCATGATGGAACTTTAAAGCAATCAAGGGAAGCCAGGCATGGTGGTGCACGCCTGTAATCCCAGCACTCCGGCAGGCAGAGGCAGGTGGATCACTGTGAGTTTGAGGCCAGCCTGGTCTACAAAGTGAGTCCAGGACAGTCCAGATACACATAGAAACCCTGTCTCAAAAAACTAAAGGGGGAAAAAAGAAAAGAAAAGAAAATGCAAGGGAAAATAGGAATTATCATTTTCCAATATGGGCATAGGAAACAGTATTTGAATAAATCCTCAGTCAGGATAGACGGTCAATTATTGACAAATGGGACCTCATGAAATTAACGGTATCTATAAAGAAACAGAAATGGGTAATAAGTGAAGAGACAGACCATAGAATGGGAGAAAATCTTCATCAGCTGCAAATCAGCTATAAGGTTAATACTGAGACTGTGGAGGCTCTGAGGATGCTCAGTGGTTAAGAGCTGGCTGCTCTTGCTGAGGACCTGGGGTTGGTTCCCAGCACCCACATGGTGGCTCACAATTGTCTCCTAACCCCAGTTCCAGGGGTTCTGTTGGCCTCTTCTGCCCTCCTCAGGCACCAGGCGTGCAGGTGGTACAGGTACTTACATGCTGGCAAAACACTTATATGTAAAAGTAACTTTCATTTTCCTGTTTCAGTTGTTGTCTGGGAGGCTTACTGCCTCCATCTGCTAACCTAGGCCTAGAATGTTTCCAGCCTCTGAGATTTACTGCCTAATAAGCTCACCCTTACTTGTTCTTTCTGAGCCCTGGGCTGGCTGACTCAACTCAGATGTTCTGGCTTAAACTCTTCTCCCAGCTGACTTATTTAATCTGGCTTCTCTCTTGGTTGGAATTGCTCTGCTTGGACTCAAACCTTCTGGCTGCTTCTCCTCTTCTGACTCATTCAATCTTCACCTGAGTTCTCTCTGTGCAATCCATCTCTATTACTGTCCTGCTCCTCTCTCTGAAAAACTGCCGCCTTCTCCTCCTCCTCCTCCTCCTCCTCCTCCTCCTCCTCCTCCTCCTTCTTCTTTTTCGAGACAGGGTCTCTCTGTGTAGCCTTGGCTGTCCTGGACTCACTTTGTAGACCAGGCTGGCCTCGAACTCACAGCAACCCGCCTGCCTCTGCCTCCCGAGTCCTGGGATTAAAGGTGTAGTGTCATTTTTAATTCCTTCCCAGCAGAATGCCCTTATGCCAAATATTTGCAACACGGGTAGGAACAAGAGATCAGAGTTATGAGAAGTCAGAATGCAATGGGTATAATCAAATTTTACTCTTTTCATTTGACACTCGAAAGGGAACTGGACTCCAATGGGATTCATTTGATATTATTGCTATCAGCTTCCCACTGGCAGAACACATGTGTTAGTATTTTTTTCCAATCCTGGCTGACTATGCTATAAGATACCTTGAAGACTCATTTAAGCAGGGAACATGGGCTCATAATATAGTGTATTAGGGCACAAGTTCCAGCGATTACTCTTTTTTTTTAGAGTTATTTGTTTATATTATATACACAGTATTCTGCCTGCATGTACACCTGATCTACATTATATTTGGTTGTGAGCGACCACGTGGTTACTGGGAATTGAACTCAGGACCTCTGGAAGAGCAGTCAGTGCTCTTAACCTCTGAGCCATCGCTCCAGCCCCCCAGTGATTACTCTTTATAATTTAGCTTTTCCACAGTGTTCTGCAGATGATGAGTTCTAACTTCTACACTAAGAGGGGCGGCCATTCCTTAGCTCCTTCAGATTCCACATGCAGGGACGTTTTCAGTATTGCTGGGCAGGCTCTGTCCCATCTCTAAATTTAGGGTAGTTCTGCACAGTTGTCTAGTGTTTTAAATCCATTTTTGTAATATACCATTATCTTTTGAAGGTTTCCCATCCTTCTCCCTCTTCTGGAAACTGCAAACAGCATATTCTTTCACTCTTTTCTCTTCCTCACAGGGTCCTACTATATATGTGTACATATATGTGTACATATATAAAACCCTGGTAGCCATGTCTGGCCTGGGACTCACCATGTAGCGGAACTCACAGCGATGCACCTGCCTCTGTCTCCCAGGTGCTGGGATTAAAAATGTCTCTCCCCCGACCCCTCTCCCCCCAAGACATGGTTTCTTTGTGTAATAGCCCTGGCTGTCTTGAAATTCGTTTTGTAGGCCAGGCTAGCCTCAAGATTCACAGAGATTTCTCCCTCCCAAGTTCTGGGATTAAAGGCATGTGCCACCACCACCTGGCTCTTAAATCTCTTTTTTTAAAGACGTGTTTTATTTTACTTTATGTGTATGAGTGCTTTCCCTTTATGTATGTTTGTACACTATGAGAGTACATGGGGCCTGAGGAAGCCAGCAGAGGCCATCAGACAGCTGTGAGCCACCATATGGGTGCTGGGAATTGAACCCAGGTCCTCAGCAAGAACAACAGCTTTTTTTGTTTTTTTATTTTTTCATTTTTATTTTTTAGTTTTCACAACAGGGTTTCTCTGTGTAGCCCTGGTTGGCCTGGAACTCAGAGATCCTCCTGCTTTTGCCTCCTGAGTGCTGGGATTAAAAGCCATGTGCCACCACTGCCCAGCTAGAGCAAGTGCTGGGTTTGTTGTTGTTGTTGTCTTTTAAGATTTGTTTGTGCATAGCCAGGCATGGAGGCAGAGGCAGGCAGATCGCTGTGAGTTCGAGGCCAGCCTAGTATACAAAGCGAGTCCAGGACCACCAAGGCTACACAGAGAAACCCTGTCTCGAAAATAAATACAAAAACAACAATAGTAAAAAGATTTGTTTGTACAGTATTCTGCCTGCACGTACACCTGCAGGCCAGAAGAGGGCACCAAATCTCATCCTAGATGGTTATAAGCCACCATGAGATTCCTAGGAATTGAACTCAGGACCTTTGGAAGAACAGATAGTGCTTTTTGCTTTTTTTTTTTTTTTTTTTTTTTTTTTTTTTGATTGGTTGGGTTTTTTTGTTTTGTTTTGTTTTGTTTTTGTTTTTCTTCAGAGCTGAGGACCAAACCCAGAGCCTTGTGCTTGCTAAATCCCCAACCCCCAGACCGTTCTGTTAACCTCTGAGCCAACTCTCCAGTCTCCTGAAAGTGAATTGTTTTTTAAAGTCATGATTTTACTTGTAGTAATTAATCTTGACCTAAAGTTTCTAATGTAGTATCTATATTTACAGAGTGAGTTCCAGGATAGCCAGGCTAAACAGAGAAACTGTCTTTAAAAACCCAAATAAATAAGTATTTTTGTTGTTGCTGCTTCTTATGTTTGTTTTTTTAAGACTATGTAGTCCTGTCTGTCCTGAACTAGCTCTGTAGATCATGCTGGCCTCGAACTCAAAGATCCACCTGTCTCTGCCTCCCAAGTTCTGGGATTAAAAGTGTGAACCACACCACCCAGCTAACTTTAAAAAAAAAAAAAAAAAAAAAGAGGGCAGGAGAGATGGCTCAGAAGTTAAGAGCACTGTCTGTTCTTCCATAGGTCCTGAGTTCAATTCCCAGCAACCACATGGTGGCTGACAACTATCTACAATGTGATCGGATGCCCTCTTCTGGTGTGTATATATAATACATAAGTAAAATCTAAAAACAAACAAACAAAACCACACACACAAAAAAAAAGGAAAGAGAAGAAAATTACATTTATTTATTCTCTGTGTGTACCTATACATGCCTGGTATGTGTCTGTGGGTATACATGCTATAGCACATGTGTGGGCAATTTGCAGGAGTAAGTTCCCTTTCTACCATGTGAGTCCCAGGGATGAGACTCAGATCACCAGGAGAGCCAATAATCTCACATGTTAACCCTGTCACTGACGTTTACCCTGAAGAAAAGCTGAGGTAATGAATAGTTCCTTTTTTTTCTGGAGGATCACGGGAAGAGAATTCAGTGGTGCACACTGGATGAGAGGCTCAATTCTGAGTACAGTGATGTTATACTTCATGACATGCATAGTGTATCTTAAATATCTAACTGGTACCAATATAGGTAAAACATGTTCATAGTTTTCGGACATTTATATATTTTTTCCTTACCTACAAATTTAACTAGTCATTAAAATTAAAGCCATATACTAACAAGCACTTAGAAACTGTCTTTGTTTGCTTCTTTAAAATGTTATGTGTGGTAGCTGGGTGGTGGTGGCACACGCCTTTAATCCCAGCACTTGGGATGCAAAGGCAGGCAGATCTCTGTAAGTTCGAGGCCAGCCTGGTCTACAGAGTGAGTCCAGGACAGCCAAGACTACACTGAGAAACCCTGTCTCAAAAAACCAAACCAAACAAAATGTTCCGTGTGAGCGGTTAAGAGCACTGACTGCTCTTGCGGAGGTCCTAAATTCAATTCCCAGCAACCACAGGGTGGCTCACACCATCTATAATGAGATCTGGTGTCCTCTTCTGGCTTGCAGTTGTACATGCAGCCAGAGCATGGTATACATAATAATAAATACATCTTGGGAAAAAGAAAGAAAAGAAGATGTTAAAGAGTAAGAGCCGGCGCGCCATCAAAATTCTGGCCCTCAAAACATAGGTCTTCTTCCCTAGTCTCGAATTCAAGGTTAAGTTGCCTCTTCCATACGGTCGCCCCAGCTCCAAAGAAGTCACCAAGGTTTCTGACTTCGGCCGAGGCCCGGAAGTCAGCAGGTGCACAGCTTGGTCAGGCGTCTGTCCTCCCTGCCGGGTCACCGTGCGCGCTGACCGACTGACTCCAAGTCTTCAATCGGCGAAGCGAGGAACCCACAGCCTCTCCACTGAGCGCCGGAGACACGAACAGCCAGCCGCACGCTCTGGGTTCCGCACTCGGAACCGGAGCCGGACGTCGTGGGGTCAGGACTACCACCCCCGAGAGGCCCCGCGACGGCGGCCGTTGATTGGCTACTCGTCCAGGGCGAGGGGAGGGGGCGCGGAGTCCCTGAGACGTGCGGTGTGCGCGTGCGCGCGGCGGGCGCGATGGCTGCGCTCGGGGGGCTGGCGGCTTTCGGGACCGGTCGCCGTGTGTGGAAGCTGCCTGCGCGCCTGTCTGCGGGGCTCCAGGGCTGCTGGCCCCGGAGGGGCTACAGCGAGGGCCGCGCTGAGGTGAGGACTGGCGGGCTCGGTACAGCGCGCAGGGCCGGCGGCTGGGGAGGGCTGTGCGGGCCACTGAGCATCCCGGCCTCGGGGCCGTCCTCCCGGAGACCGTGGAGCCTCTGCACCCTCGGTCCTGCGCGAGGCGGTGTCCCGGCGAGCGCCTTCCGCCCGCTGGAAAAGTCCGTGTCCCGGGAGGACGACCGTAGCAACGCCTCTGGTGGGCCTCGCAGCTTCTTCCCGCGCATCTGAAAAGTTTGTTAGCAGTTCATTCGTTTCTATTTAAGTTAAAAGTAAGGGCCCGCGGATTCTTTTTTTTTTTTTTTAAATGGGTTTTCGAGACAGGGTTTCTCTGTGTAGCCCTGGCTGTCGTGGACTCCCTTTGTAGACCAAGCTGGCCTCTAACTCACAGCGATCCACCTGCCTCCGCCTCCCGATTAAAGGCGTGCGCCCGGCTTCGTGGATTCTTATTTCTGAAAAGGTAACGCTGTATGGCTCAGTTGTGCAGCCGTCAAGGCAGAGGAGCTGTTAATTCTATTAATTATTATCAGTGTGTGTGTGTGAGCGCGTGCGTGACGTAGATGTGGGTTTATGCGGTTCTCGATTTCCAGTGTGTGTTCTGCATGCGGTTAGTACTCGTCATCACGCATGTACATCGGGCTCTTTTTAACAACTTTGCCATCTTTTGGGCTTTAATTATTTTAATGTCTTTTGGAAACTGTGAGTTCCATATTTTTAATCTTCCAAATAAGCAGTCACTGTATTTTGACAAAGCTGCTTATCTCCTCCCCCGTTGTGGCTGGAAGACGTTAAATCTCGGAGTTCTTACCGTTTCAACCCTGAGCTCTTAGCGTGGACTTTGTTTGTTTGTTTTGTTTTTCTAGATAGGGTCTCTCTGTGTTAGACTTGGCTGTCCTAGACTCACTTTGTAGACCAGTCTGTCCTCGAACTCACAGCGATCCACCTGCCTCTGCCTCCCAAGTGCTGGCATTAAAGGCATGCACCACCACACCCAACTCTTAGCGTGGACCTTTAAAAGGGCGTTTTAAACTGAACCACAATGCTATTATCGTGCCCAACAAATTTCTCTCAACTTCCTTTGAAACTATAAGTGCATGGATTTGTTGTGCGTTTGTGTGAGATATCTCACTATGGTCCCTGACTGACCTCCAGGTCACCCTATAGAACTCACCCTATAGAACAGGCTGTCCTCAAATCCTTGATGATCCATGCCCCTGCCTCTGTTTCTTAGGCACTAGGAATTCTGGTATGGGCCACCAGGCCTGGTTTCTAAAGCAAATGGGTTTTAAGCTTAAACTTGCATCTGGAATAGTGTTGCCTGTGTTCACAGCCCGACAAGGTGAAACTGAACTCCTTGGGTGACTGATTTACCCTTTGGGAAAGCTGTGTTGTTTTTTCCCACCCATCCTTTGGGCCACTTAGCAGCCTTTGCTGAACACCTAAAGTGCCGTAAGCCCGGTGTCATGCCAAGTGTATGGTGAAGTTGTGCCCTCCCATCTGTTCCTTCAGGCCTGTGTGCTGGTTCTCTCAGAGAAGAGCAAGATGATGAAATCAGAAAAGGACTCTGGAAAAAAAAATTGTAAGGGCTTCTGTGGCCACTCTGAAGTGTACCCGTGAGTCACAGGTTAGGACCCCGTTAGGACTTTGGCCAGCAGGAGGGAGGCAAGTGCTGCAAGGATCCTCAGAGCCACTGGGCATGCAGTACACTGATTACAAGGGGGTAGGACTGACCTAGCCGAAGCTGAAGTCGGTGAGGTGAGCAGTGTGACCGGACAGAGACCTCCGTTCCTCTGAGAACCCTTGCGCGCTTCCAGGAACTGCCCGGTGAGCAGGGGAAAGGATCCCGGCTTTGCCGCTAGCTCAATTTGAATCGGAATTCTGGACCCAGCACTGGTAAACCAGGTAGGAAGCTTTGCCCCATCGTTCTCTCAGAAGTTGGTTCCTTGATCGGGGGAAACAGCTGAGCAAAGAACCCAGGCCTCATACAAGTTAGACAGAAGTCCGGTCACATTCGTCAGTAGCTATTTTTTCTTATACCTTTTTTTTGGGGGGGGGGGTACAGTTTTGCTAAGTTATATATACAGCATAGACACCTCCTCAAAGTTTGATAGAAAGAATAAATAAAAATACGTTTGTCATGTGTCTGGCTTGGCACCCAGTGTGCTCTCCTGGGCTAAGGTACAACAGGATCAGCCTTGGAGTCTTTCTGTTCTGTTTGTGTATTTCCTGCATGCATGAGAGACTTGCAAACTGTCTCTGGCTGCTGGGTTTTGGTGGTCCGGGGCGATGCTCTTACTGACTTGAACTATCCCCTTTCTTTGCAGTCTCCTTGCCCACCTCTGACTAGGCCCGTGGGCTAAGCCTGGGAGGCTGTGCGTTAGCTTAGGTAAAGGCCGCTCCCTGGGGAGCTCTTACCTGCTTAGTGGCAGGAAGCTGGAGTCACTGCTTAGTTACTCTACGTCCCGTGTTACTTGATCCAAAAAGTCATAACTTCACCTCCTTGACCTACTCCTGGTTTCCCATCTTACTTTGGTTTTTGTTTCTCTGGTGTTTGGCTGCTTTCATGTGTTCCATCCTAAATGGTAGTGTTCTTCCTAGTTCCCTGAGACCAGAGGCTTTCAAACAAAAATGTTGTCACCTTTTATCCCAGCACTCAAGAGGCAGAGCCAAGGAAGATCTTAATGAGTTCTAAGCCAGCCTGGTCTACAGAGCTAGTTCTAGGATAGCCAAGGCTATACAAAGAAACCTTGTCTCCACAAAAACCATGTATAGGTGTATGTCTGCATGTGGGTATGTGTTATGTGTGCATGCATGTGGATATGCATGTCTGCATTTGGGTATGCATATCTACATATGGGTATGTGTTGCATGCATGTGGGTCTGCATGTGGGTATGTGTGCATGCATGTGGGTTTGCATGTGGGTATGTGTGCGTGCATGTGGGTCTGCATGTGGGTATGTGTCTGCATGTGGGTATGTGTGCATGCATGTGGGTCTGCATGTGGGTATGTGTGCGTGCATGTGGGTCTACATGTGGGTATGTGTCTGCATGTGGGTATGTGTGCGTGCATGTGGGTCTGCATGTGGGTATGTGTCTGCATGTGGGTATGTGTGCATGCATGTGGGTCTGCATGTGGGTATGTGTGCGTGCATGTGGGTCTACATGTGGGTATGTGTCTGCATGTGGGTATGTGTGCATGCATGTGGGTCTGCATGTGGGTATGTGTGCGTGCATGTGGGTCTGCATGTGGGTATGTGTCTGCATGTGGGTATGTGTGCGTGCATGTGGGTCTGCATGTGGGTATGTGTCTGCATGTGGGTATGTGTGCGTGCATGTGGGTCTGCATGTGGGTATGTGTGCGTGCATGTGGGTCTGCATGTGGGCATGTGTCTGCATGTGGGTATGTGTGCATGCATGTGGGTCTGCATGTGGGTATGTGTGCGTGCATGTGGGTCTACATGTGGGTATGTGTCTGCATGTGGGTATGTGTGCATGCATGTGGGTCTGCATGTGGGTATGTGTGCGTGCATGTGGGTCTGCATGTGGGTATGTGTCTGCATGTGGGTATGTGTGCGTGCATGTGGGTCTGCATGTGGGTATGTGTCTGCATGTGGGTATGTGTGCGTGCATGTGGGTCTGCATGTGGGTATGTGTGCGTGCATGTGGGTCTGCATGTGGGCATGTGTCTGCATGTGGGTATGTGTGCATGCATGTGGGTCTGCGCACCTGAGTGCTAGTGCCTTTGGAGGCCAGAAGCCTCTCACCCCCTGGAGCTGCAGTTGTAGATGCCTGTAAGTTGCGTGATGTAGGTGCTGGGGACCAAACTTGGCTCTGGAAGAGCGGCAAGTGCTCTTAACCACTGAGCATCTCTCCAGCCTGGCAGAGATGTTCTAGGTTTCCATCTGTAGTCCTGACTTCTCCACACCTGTACCCACAGGTCCCAAGCAGGGCATATCATGTATCTCTCCCCTAACGGCCCGCCTGCTGCTCCTCTTTGGTTCACTGATCAGCATCAATCTTTCATGGTCCCCAACCCGCCAAAATAAAATTCATGCTGATCCTGTGGCTCTCCTTTCTGCCCCCGCACCTAAGTGGTTTCCAAGCCCTCGCTGTTCTCCTTTTTCCTTTTTCTTTTTTCCAAGACAGGGTTTCTCGGTGTAGCCTTGGCTATATTGGATTTGCCTTGTAGACCAAGCTGGCCTCAAACTCATGGAGATCCGCCTGCCTCTGCCTCCAGAGTGCTGGGATTACAGGTGTGTGCCACTGCTCCTGGCTTGGTTTTTTATTGTTGTTTTTGTTTTGTTTTGATATGGTGTTTTATTATGGATTATGTGCTACAGCCATAGTTAAACCTTATGAAACAAATCCCTGAAAATTCAGAGAGGTAGATGTTAAGGACTGACAAACAGAAAAGACTGTGTATCATGGCCCGTGTTGTAGAGACGCTTTTGTACAGACTTCAAATTTAGTTCCCGTGAGTCTTCACTGGCTCACGAGAAGCAGTTTGAGAAACCTCGAGATGTATACCTACAGAAGGAACAGACTTTCTGGGGCCTGAAGGGACTTGTGCTTGAAGACACTCCAGTCAGCAGAGGGTCATGGTGAGCGTTCTGCATACACAACTGTTTCAAGTCTGTGGCTGCCTGGGACACCTTCACGCGGTTGAGCCTGGCCTCCAACTGGAGCAGCTGAACCACCTTCTTCATGGTGGCGACGATGGAAGAACCTGCCATGGCGCTCAGGACAGCCGAACTGTCAGTCCCAGTGAGGCGCGGCAGGTCATGGACAGCTGCTTCTCCTCCTTTTTTTTTTTTTTTAAGATTGATTTATTGTGTATACAGTGATACAGTGCTCTGCCTGCATTTAACACCTGCAGGCCAGAAAAGGGCACCAGATCTCTCTATAGATGGTTGTGAGCCACCATGTGGTTGCTGGGAATTGAACTCAGGACCTCTGGAGGAACAGACAGTGCTCTTAACCACTGAGCCATCTCTCCAGCCTGCTATTGTCTTTCTTTCTTTCTTTCTTTCTTTCTTTCTTTCTTTCTTGCTTGCTTGCTTTTCTTTGATTTTAATTTTTTATTTTAATTTTTATTTATTTATTTAGTTAGTTTTTTTGAGACAGGGTTTCTCTATGTAGCCTTGGCTGTCCTGGACTCGCTTTGTAGACCAGGCTGGCGTTGAACTCACAGGGATCCACCTGCCTCTGCCTCAAGAGTGCTGGGATTAAAGGCATGTGCCACCATGCCCGGCTGGCCTGCTATTTTCTTTCCTAGTAATAAGGTACCCTTTTCTCCATAATTGTTTTTTTGTATTTTATTTTATATTTGTGTGTGTATTATATAAAATACTGAGTTCCATTATGATGTTTTTCTTACACATATGTAATGGAGTGGGGATATAGGCAATAGGGGTAAATTCAATGGAAATTCTTCCTGTAGTTCTTTTGCTTTCCTGTCTTATTTATTTATTTATCTGTTTATTTATTGAATTTTTTCAAGACAGAGTATAACAAGCCGTAGCTGTCCTGGACTTGATTTGTAGGCAAGGCTCACCTTGAACTGACAGAGATCTGTTTGCTTCTGTCTCCTGTGTGTGTGAGCCATCATGCCTAGCCCCTATTTGTCTTTTTTAAATTCCATATGTGAGAAAAATGTGCTGCTTGTCTTTGTTTAGTGTATTGGATCAGTTCATCCATTTTCCTGACTTTTCTCCATTTTTGTTGCCACCCAACTAAGTAAAATCCCCATCATTGCTGTCCTGGGTTGCAGAAGGCCCCACCCCTACTCTCTCCCCTGGATTCCCACCAGTCTGGTCAATCTGTTCTTCTCTCTGTAGCCAAAATGCCCCTGTAATGAGGCCTGACGATGCCATTTTCCTATTTCAAATTCCTTATGCTTGGGCTGGAGAGATGGCTTAGCTGTTAAGAGCACTAGCTGCTCTCCTAGAGGACCCGGGTTCAATTCCCAGCACATGGCTGCTCACACCTGTTTGTAATTCCAGTTCCAGAGGATACAACACCCTCACACAGACATCGATGCAGGCAAAAGACCAATGCACATGAAATGCAAATAAATAAATAAAATCCTTATAAGCCTTGTGGTGAGTCCTCCTTCCCTGTAGGTGAGGCACACTGGGTCAAGCTTTCCTCATTCCTCATGTTCCTCAGCTCTGGGGGTAGTGCTCAGCCTGCCCCACGTGTTTGTAAGTGTCTTCTCGTGTGTAGTCGGGCAGTGCCTGTCCTGCCCTATTGATTGGGCTCTTGGGAGAGATGACGTTTTGTTTTGACTTACATTTATTTTTTATATGCATGCATGCATGTGTGCCTGGCACAAGTGCATGTGTGATGGCCAGAGGACAGCTTGCAGGAGTCTACCTCAGAGATTGTGTGGATTTAACTCAGCTTGTCAGGCTTCCTTGGCAAGGACCTTCACCTGCTGAGCCATCTGAGAGCCTGATGTAACCTAGGCTGACCTTAAATTCTGAATCCTCTAAGTCTTGAAAGTGCTGGGACTGCAGGCGTGCACCAGCGTGCTTAGTTTAGCAGGGTTTTCATAGGTCAATGAGTATATTTAATGTTTTCATTGCTAGCTCAGAATTCTCTTCCAAGAAAGTCTGCCTGTTTTTAGTTTGATCCTTACAGTATATGTAGCTATCAGACTTAACAATGTTCAGGGCTGGGGATATAGCTCAGTGGTAGGGCGCTTGCCTAGCATGCATAAGGTCCAAGGTTCTGTCTAGTTTTCCTGAGAACTTAAAAACTTTAATTGATTTCTATTTGTGAAAATGCTGCTGTTTTAGTGGCTTGTTTTCTGGGCTGGGTGCACACTCTGTCCTGTCAACTAAGAAAATAGGGACTGGAGCCCTGTTCATTTGTGTTGGTTCTTTTGTTTATTAAGACAGGTCTCACTGTATAGCTCTGACTGGCCCCAGCGTCCCAGAGCTGGGATTAGAGGCATGCCTGTTCCTATCTGTGGTTTGGATTGCTCACCACTGATAGAGAGGGCTTTGTGCATAGACTGCGTGTGTTCTAAGAATGGCTTGGCCCAGTTGGCAGCAACAGAAGATAAATAAACAGGCTAGGTTGGTTCGTTTGTTTTGATAACTGAGAAATACCTTTTTGTTAACAGGCAGTTCATACACTAAAAAATGGAATGTTTTGTTTTGTTTTAAGATGGTTTAGAAATTGGAAAATGGAGCCCAGATGTGGTGCACGCCTTTGATCCCAACATTCAGTAGGCAGAGGCAGGCTGATCTCCATGAGTTCGAGGCCAGCCTGGGCCACAGAGTGAGTCCAGGACAGCTAAGGCTACACAGAGAAACCTTGTCTCTAAAACACAAACCGAATAGTAAGCTAGAAATAAAGAATAACACAATAGTCTTTGTACATGTGTGCATGTAGGCAGGGGGGATTTGAAATGTGTGTACCAGGTGTCCATGTTTCCAGAGAACATACAAGAGAGTAAGACAGGAGGAGCTGAGAAGCTTTCGAAGTACTCAGTGCTCTTGATAGCAATTGAAGTGCTTCATCTATTTAAAGCTTTGCCCATGTTGTTACCGTAAAATGAAAAAATAACTTTTTTTCTTCTGAGGCAAAGTCATGTAGCCCAAGCCTGCCTGAACTTGCTAGCCAGTGTTTCTGGTTAAATTGTTTGTCACCCAAAGAGAACAAGATACAGAATGATGGGCTGGAGAGATGGCTCAGTGGTTAGGACTGCCCCCTGCTCTTCTAGAGATCCTGAGTTCAATTCCCAGCAACCACATGGTGGCTCACAACCATCTGTTATATGATTTGATGCCCTCTTCTGCAGATAAAGTACTCACACAATAAATAAATACATTTTTAAAAAAGATACAGAATTACATTAATTGTCATTGTTATGGAGTAAAAGGAAAAATATAAACTTGTTGTATTAAAATGCTGGGGTCAGGCCAGGTGTAGTGGCTCATGCTTTTAATGCCAGCACTCGGGAGGCAGAGGCAGGTGGATCTCTGTGAGTTTGAGGCCAGCCTGGTCTACAAAGCAAGTCTAGGACAGCCACGGCTACATAGAGGAAAAAAAAATGCTAGAGTCATGTTTTCTTTGGATCCCTCTATTTCCAACTTTAAAATTGCTTCTATTTATTTGCTTTTCCAAGATTGAGCCTTGCTATGTAGTCAGTGCTGGCTTCAGATTCAATATATAGCCCAAGCTGGTATTAAACTCTGGACATGTCTGCCTCTGCCTGCTGAGTGCTGAGAATACAGATGTGTGTCCCTGTGCCTGGTGCAAAGTTAATTTCATAGAGTAGTTCTCTGCTTGATAAACTTGGTAAACTTATTCCTTTGCTATAGGTGGATTTGGTTAGACAGAAATCCCATGCCTTGATACGGCTCAGTGGTAGAGTTCTTAGCTGTCATGTGCGAAGTTTCATCTCTAGCACTGCCAAGGAGGAGGAGAGAGAGAGCAGGCTGTGCCTCTTCTGTTCTCTCTGATGCCATTTCAAACAGTGACCTGAGAATGAGCCTTTCCATATGAGGTTGTTTGCCTTTCCCACATTTCTTCCGTCTCTTGAGTCATGCAGTACCACTTCTCTTTTCTTCCACTTTGTGTAGAGCCCTCCCACCTTTGGCTTCCTGTTTGACATTGATGGAGTGCTGGTTCGAGGCCACAGAGTGATCCCAGCTGCTCTGGAAGCATTCAGCAAGCTGGTAAACTCCCAGGGGCAGCTGCGGGTACCTGTGGCTTTTGTCACAAATGCTGGGAACATCTTACAACAGAGCAAAGCCAAGGACCTGTCAGTGCTGCTGGGGTGTAAGGTAAGAGGCAGCCAGAGGCATGGACACCCAAAGACAGATTCCTGTTAGAACCTCCCCTCCGGCCGCACATCCCCCTCCTTAGCTGGTCATATGACTGGGGCAGTGGGAGTCTGGGACTAATCCCTTAAAGTTCCAGCCTAGACTTGGGCTGACATCAATAGGGTCTTTATAGACACGTGTACATACACGGTTTCGCACAGAAGTCCTGCCAGTGGGGCTGAGGATGCCGTTCAGTTGACAGACTTTGTGCCTAGCACGTGTGAAGGCCTAAGCATGGCATTCCTGGCTATAGTGGTGCACACACATCGTGGCCCTTGTTCAAAACTAGGCTGGGCTACATGACCCCCTATTAGGGGGAGGTGGGAGGGGGCAGGATTCCGCCCTGAGACAATGATTCATGTGTCTATCATAGTTGGTGATGACTGTGGACATCTGGCCTCCACTTGACTAATTCTGGGATCACAGCTATGCACCACCACGCCTGGTTCAGTTCATTGTCTTCATGACTCTTCCAGAAGTTTGGCCCCTGAAAGCAAAGATCAGTGTGTTCAGCATTCCACATTACAGATGGGACTGTGCAGTGACAGCTCTCGCTAATAAGCTGGTGGCAGCTACCTGAGAGGCTGAGGCAGAGGAGCTGTGAGTTATAGGTGGCTTGGGCTGCAGAGTGAGACTTTGTGTCAAAGAAATAACAAAAATCCCATCCGTGCACATGGCCCACAGCTGTCCAGCTCCAAGGGTGCCGTCCTCCAAAATCCAAGCACCTTCACTCCTTTTCAGTTCCTCGCTGCATTCAAGACAGGCACCTGAGCTGGGCAATGTGGCGCACGCCTGTAATCCCAGCACTCGGGGAGGCAGAGACAGGCGGATCGCTGTGAGTTCGAGGCCAGCCTGGTCTACAAAGTGAGTCCAAGACAGCAAAGGCTACAGAGAGAAACCCTGTCTCTGGGTGGGCAGGGAAGCAAAAATCAAGAAGGTACCTACTTGGTAAGGTTGAACTTAGTCATGAGGAGGGGCTCTTTGTAACCAAGAGAGTCAGTAAAGGCTGATTGATTAGTTGGCTGACGCTGAATCCAGAGTGGAGAGATAAAGTAAAGTAGAAACCCTGTTACTTACACACACACACACACACACACACACACACACACACACACACACACACGGCCAGGTTTGGTGGCACTTTTGTTTTGTTTTGGTGAGACAAGGTTTCTCTGTGTAGCCTTGGCTGTCCTGGAACTAATTCTGTAGACCAGGCTGGCCTTGAACTCAAAGATCCACCTGCCTCTGCCTCCAGAGTGCTGTAATTAAAGGTGTGCACTACTACGCCAATCTTGGTGGCACATTTGTAATCCCAGGGTTGAGTCTGAGGGTTGGAGACACTCTGGCTGGCCAATCCAGCCTGTCAGCCAGTCTGGCAAAACAAGGAACTCCAGGTTGAGTGAGAGGTTGAAAAAATAAGGTGGAGAGTGACTGAGCAAGACACCAGTGTTGAGCTCTGGTTCTCCACACATGTATAAGCACACACATGCACACAGCACACATAAACTAGGTCTTGGGCTGGGAGCATGAGTCAATGATAGAATACTTGCTTTGCATTTGCAAGGCCCTGGTTCAGTGCCCAGCACTGGAGAGGTAAAGGCAAGGCTTAGTGTTTAGTAGAACTGAAAACGCAATATCAAGGTCCAAGGCAGATATTATGACAGAATATGCTTGTAACACCCGTGGTTTCTAAGTGAGGGATTAAGAACTCTCATGGGGTCTCTGAGTTAAGCCCAGCACGATTGTACATCTGATAATGCTTCTTTTGTTTGTATATTGAGAATTAAACTAGGCACTCCCACACTCAAGGGATTGCACCCACAGTCTCTTGCACAGTCACTGAACTACACTCCCAGCCCTGGGGAAGTTCTCGTTCCTGTATGGCTAAGTCTCAGAAAGTGTCAGGTGCTGGGAAAGGCTTTCACAGCTCTTTGTTTTTAGGAATACCTTCACCCCCACCGCCCTGGGACAGAACCCAGTGGCTGTCTCCCTGTTCCTTCCTCTCAGTCCTGTATCCTCCCCTGCTTCCCTGTTGCTTGGCTGTCTCTGTAGGTGGATCCAGACCAAGTCATTCTCTCTCACAGCCCCATGAAGCTCTTCTTGCAGCACCACAAGAGGCGGATGCTAGTGTCTGGGCAGGGACCCCTGGTGGAAAACGCCAGAGCGTATCCTTTTTGTTTGCTGTTCTGGATGGGGAGCAGGTGCAGGCTTGGGGTGCCAGGGATGTTAGGAGGGGCGACCCTTTGTGTGGTCAGTCCACACACTGCACATCAGGCCATCTGCAGAGCTTCCTGAACTGCGGCTTAACACTAAAGAGTCCTGATGTTTGTGTCTTGAGTAAAGATGCAGGAATCTCTAAGCTAGTCATTCTCAACCTGTGGGTCGTGACCCCTTGGGGGTCAAATGGCCCTTTCACAGGGGTCACCTGTCAGATAACATCAGATGTTTACGTTACTGTAATTTTACAGTAACAAAGTTACAGTTCTAGAATAGTAACGAGCATAATTTTATGCTTGGGCGCCTCCACAACATGAGGAACTATATCAAAGGGCCGCTGCATTAGGGAGTTGAGAACCACTGCTCTAAGTGAACACCTCCTCAGTGTGGGAGTTTCACTCCAGCCTTCTTCCTTCCTTGTCAGCTCCTGCTACTGAGTACTGGTCGTGTGTACTCAGAAAGCAAAGGCCGTGGCCCCTGCTCTCAGGCACTTGCTCTTGTGCCCTGATGTTTCCTGGGTACCATGCTCAGGCAGGTCAGGCCCAGGTAAGAGCACTGGGAATGTGGCTTACTCAGGAAATGCACACCTGAGAAGGGAAACACACACAAACAGCAAAGGAATGCTTAAGGCAGCAGGTGTCTTGGGCTCTCTAGGGGAACAGAATCAAGAGAATGGGCATATATTATAAGTGGAGGTTTGTTCGCTTGGCCTGCTCAGTAGGGGCTGGGTACTTCAGCAGTGGCTGTCTGCTGCTAGAGAGCCTCAGAACTCTGCAGCTCCCCAGTCCTCTGCTTGATGCCTCGGCAGCCCCAATCTGGCACTGAAAGCCAGTGTTCCTGGGGAGACTCTCATATCTGTGCCACCTCCAAAAGGTGCCCCTACTCTGGGGAGAGTCTTCTTCAGTTAATCTTGTCTGATTCATGTCTCTTAGTTGAATGTAGGTCCAGTCAAAATGACAGTCATTACAGGGGTGGGAAGCTGGGCATTGCCACCGAGTCTGACCACCTGCGTGTGATTGTCAGGACCCACGCAGTCCTAGGAGAGAACTGACTCCTACAGGTTGTTCTCTGATGTCCATAATCCCCACAAATAAGTGATTTTTGAAAAGATTAGCTATGCCAGGTGTGGTGGCGCACGCCTTTAATCCCAGCACTGCTGGGAGGCAGAGGCAGGTGGATCTCTGTGAATTTGAGGCCAGCCTGGTCTACAAAGGGAGTCCAGGACAGCCAGGCTATACAGAGAAACCCTGTCTTGAAAAACCAAAAATAAGTTTACAATAATAAATAAACAAACAAACTCTTGCAGCATGAGAGGCTGGGGTTGAGGCTCAGGTGTACAGAGGACAGAAGAGAAGGCTGGCCAAGGAAAACCTTGGAGGAGACCAAGCTGACCCCAGCCTGCTCTGCTGTAAGATCTCTCTCTATCTTCTCATCCCTAATTCCATCCTGCAGTCTTAACTAGACACAGTTTCAGATGACCCCAGCGCAGCGCAGCCTATGCTGGCTCTCCACTGCTCAGTTTACTCTCCCTGGCTGCGTGGGGTTTGACTGTCAGTGTTGTAGTTCCTTCTAATTCTGTGTGACTGCTATGTGAACAAACATCTGTTCAACCCAGATAGGGCACCAACAGCAGACCAATTGGCTTCATGAAGCAGCCACTTCACCCAGAGGCCTAACCCCAAAAAAGCCTAGGGTAGCATGCCTAGTGCAAGCTACACAGCTTGCAGGCAGCTTGGCGGATGGGCATGTCTCTTCCCCCAGAATGCTTATATAAGCTTACGAGGGAGGAGGGATGCATTGTGACCTGGTAACTTTCAGGGACCCCCACCTCCCGGGAGGGAGTGTTTCCAGAGGCAATAGGTATTCACCGGTTACTGCACTGGCCATGGAGTACCAGTGTGAACGCACTGTGCTGCTATAAGCTTCTCTTCCCTGGGTCTTGCTGCTGTACATGGAGTGTGACCTAGTGGGTACCAGGAGTTTGCACTAGTGTTGCATGCATCTGCCCTGTCTATGCACTCACAGCCTGCCACTTGGTGCCGGTGGCATTTATGACAGCTGCCTGCCTGCCTGGTCTGGACTGGGTCTGGTTCTGCTCACTTGTGACCTGATGTATCTGTAAAAGCACCTTCTCAGAACTGTAGCTTTGCTTCCTTGATCTTGCTCCAGACTAGGCTTCCAGAATGTGGTGACCATAGATGAGCTGCGAATGGCCTTCCCAGAGCTAGACATGGTGGACCTCGAGCGGCGGCCCAAGACCATGGTAATAAGGACAGGGTGGGTCACTTCCCCCTCCATGATAATCCTTGGGTCTTTGTGTGGTTGGCTTCCTATTCCCTGAGTTGATTCCTTCTGTTGATCTTGCCACCCTTCTGCTAGGAGCTGCGTTTTGTTTTGTGGGTGCTTCTGTACTGGTCTTGGGGGAATGTATCTGACTGAGGATTTCCTGGGCAGATGAGAATGGCCGAGAGGGGCTGGCGTGGCGGTGCACGCCTTTAATCCCAGCACTCGGGACGCAGAGGCAGGGGGTGAGTCCGAGGCCAGCCTGGTCTACAAAGCAAGTCCAGGACAACAACAACAAAAAAGCTCTTACTGGTGGCTTTCTCAGGTTTTTTACTCACTGCTGCTCCTTTATCATGAAGCAGAGTCCAGAGAGGCTGCCTTGTGAGGAAAGAAATCCTGATGAGTCTGTCTTCCCACTGCCCTTGGTGTTTAGCTCATATTTGAAAGAAGTGGCTTGACTTTTTTGTGCAGTTCTGGTGGTCAAGCCCAGGGTTGTACATGCTTGGACAGTCTCTGCCTCTAAGCGACACCCCAGGCCATGGTTTCTTATTTCTTGGGATCATCAGTTCCAGGCCACTCGCTGATCCTTTGGCATATGACTGTCCGTCTGCTAAGGTGACCCATTCCTCATGAAAATTTATACCTAATAGCATATGTTAACAATTAGGATGTGATGAGCTGCAATTATAGAAGATAAGCTTACTTCACTTATTTAATAGAAAATAGATGATAAGTTCTTCTACCAGAATTTTCTAACTGTAGAGCAGATTGTATTCTTTGAGAACTTTCTTTTGAGTCACTAAAATTCTGAGATGAACCAGAATACAGAGCCAGGAAAGCCGAGCCCAGCACAAGAGAACTGACTCACCTCAGCTAAGCCTGCAACGGACCTGAGGCTGGAAAAGAGAAACCTTTAGAATTGGCATATGGATGAGTGTCCCTGGGCCCAGGCAGCGTCTCTCCCCAGGCTGCTGTCTCCTTTAGCACCCTGATTCCACAGGCTCCTGCTTGCTTTCCATCACACCTGGAGAAGCACGCTGACCACTGCCCCTCCTGGCCAGCTTGAGCCTATTCTTCTTCCTAAGTTCCTTCGACTTGTTGGCTTGGGCTGGTCCTTAGGAGTGGTCTCTGACCTGTGTGGAGCCTGTCTTTCCTGTTCCTCAGCTCTGGAGACTGGATGCTCCAGGAGTGGAAAGTGACTAGCGCTGATGGGCCTCTTCTTTCTTTTGGCAGCCCCCGAGGAGTGACTTCCCTGCCATTGAAGGTAAAGGCCCTGGGCCTGGGTAGGCGGGGGCTCCTTCTTTTTCCTCTTCATCAGACTCTCGTTCTTTGTTTTGTTTTGTTTTTGTTTTTCGAGACAGGGTTTCTCTGTGTAGCCTTGGCTGCCCTTGCCTCGATTTGTAGACCAGGCTGGCCTTGAACTCACAGCAATCTGCCTACCTCTGCCTCCCTAGTGCTGGGATTAAAGGCGTGGACCACACTCGGCTCCATCAGACTCTTATGCAGATAGTGTTGAGGGTGGCACTGCACAGCAGGACTTGGGTCACCTGGGTTCTAGCCCTGGCTGTCCACCCGGAGACATGTTTGGTGATTTCTCTGCCTTCCTGTGTTGAAGAATGGTAAGCTCAGCGACTCTCAAAAGAGTCGACAGGTCTAATCCAGGACTGCTTGGGCCTCCCTGGATGATAAAGACATTGCAACATCATTGCCTTCCTGAAGTAAAATTACTTTCCCATGACCTACATCAGAAAGTAATCAGTGGCCCGTGGTGGTGGTAGTGCATATTTGTAGCCTCCCACTTGGTGGGCTGAGAGGAAAGGATTTAAATTCAAGGCTGCACAGAGAGACTCTTACCTCAGAACCAAACAAAGTAATGAGTGCAGTATGATGCCCTCACTGGCCCAGGGAGAGATGTCTTGGTGAGAAGATGTTAGTATGTTTCATTGTGTTATAATTATCTGAGAAGTAAAGTGGTTGTTCTAAACAGAGTGACCAGGAATGTTCCAGCAACAGACACAGAATTTCAAGGCCCAATACAGACAGATCTGTGAGCAGATTGCCATTAGTGAATTCTTCTAAAATGGACAACAATTCTTGGTAATTTATTTGTCTGTTTTGTGTTTTATTTTTTCAAGACAGGGTTTCTCTGTGTAGCCCTCGGTGTCCTGGAACTTGCTCTGTAGACCAGGCTGGCCTTGAACTCACAGCAATCCGCCTCCCTCTGCCTCCCTAGTGCTGGGATTAAAGGTGTGTACCACTATTCCACCACTGCCTAGCTGATAACTTTTTTTTTATTAAATCACTTTACAGCCTGATACCAGCTTCTTGGTAAAATTTTAAGAAATATTAGGAGTCTCTTGATTATATGACCACTTAAAAATTGTGGAAACTGAGCCTCTGGGAGGCAGAGGCAGGCAGATCGCTGTGAGTTTGAGGCCAGCTTGGTCTACAAAGTCCAGGACAGCCAAGGCTACACAGAGGAACCCTGTCTCAGAAAACAAAAACAAAAACAAAATTGTCGAAACTGTACAAAACCACTTTGGGGTTGGAGAGATGGCTTAATGATTAAAAACACTTATGCTTTTGCAGACCAAGGTTGAGTCCTAGCACGTACACGGTAGCTCACAACCATCTGAAAGTCCAGTTCTAGGTGATCCGGTGCTCCTGTCAGGTGTCCTTATACATACATGTTGGCAAACACTCACACACATAAAGTAAAATAAATAGTTAAAACACTTTGTCATTAGATGTAACACGGAGTTGCTCACACAGTCATGAGTGTTGGGTAGGACCTCAGATGCTACCAGGACAGGACAGTTTTTGCCTGTGTAAAGTTCTCACCTGCTGAGTGTTCAATTGTGACAGTCAAAATATGTCCTCCATAACTTCATTTTTTAAACATTTGTTTGTTTTTGATACAGGGCCTCTCTACATAGCCCTGGCTGTCCTAGAACTCACTGTGTAGTCCAGACTAGCTTCAGCCTCACAGAGAGCTACTCCCTTTTGCCTCCTGAGTGCTGGGATAAAGGAGTGTCCCCAGCTCATACTTTTAATTTTTTACTTTTATTTATGTATATGTATGTATCTGTGTATATGCTACATGTATTCAGCTACTTGTGGAGGCCAAAAGAAGGTGTTGGATCCTTGGAGCTGGAGTTACAAATGAACGTGACGCATTGGACATGGGTGTGGGCTGTTGAACACATATTCTCTACAAGAACATCGAGTGTTTTCAACCAGTGAGCGCTCTCTAGCACTTTACTTGGTTTGGTTTTGGGGCAGAAGTCTTACTCTGTAGCCCAGACTGGCTTGGCCTCTGTAGTCCCTGTGTGTCAGCATTTTTAAATGCCGGAACTACAGTTGTAAGCCAAGATGGCCTGGCTTAAAAGTTACACTTTTTTTTGGAGAAAAGATCTCATATGGTAACCACTGGCCTAATTTGTGTCCAAATCAGTAGCTGAGGGTGACGTTGAGCTATTTATCCCCCTGTCTCCACCTCCCAAGTGACAGTGTTATCACACAGATGTATGCTATCGTGCCAAGCTTAGCTTTCATTTGTCTGTTTGGTGTTGCTAGGGTTGGGACTTAGGGCCTCGGTCATGCTAGGTAAGCACTTGCTCACGGAGCCGGACTGGGCTCCTTGTTATTTCAGGTGTAGTTGAGGCAGCGGAGGTTTAGTAGCAAGTAACTGCCACAGTTGCAGAGGATTAGAGCTCAGGTCCCCTCGTTCCAAGTTCAGATGCTTGGCCATTAGGCTCTAAGATGTGACTGAGGGAAGGCCGGCCCTCTGTGGTGGGCAGAGCCCCTGGACAGAAGTGGCAGCATGAGATCTGCTGCTTTTATTAAATAGCAGGGGACACAAAGGACGTCCTAGGTGCTCCTTGCTGGGCCCTGGGCTCTGCTTACCCAGAGTGTACTGGGATGGGGCTTGGCCACCTTAGTAAAGACCTCTAGCTCTGGGTAGGTATTGCTCAGTGGCCTCTGTTGTCTCTAAAGGGCCTCCCAGCTACCCACCACAAGGGGCAGGCCAAGAGCCCTGCGCCTCCCCAGCCCTGCTCCTCCCCAGCCCTGCTCCTCCCCAGCCCCGCTCCTCCCCAGCCCTGCTCCTCCCCAGCCCTGCTCCTCCCCAGCCCTGCTCCTCCCCAGCCCTGCTCCTCCCCAGCCCCGCTCCTCCCCAGCCCCGCTCCTCCCCAGCCCCGCTCCTCCCCAGCCCTGCTCCTCCCCAGCCCTGCTCCTCCCCAGCCCTGCTCCTCCCCAGCCCTGCGCCTTTGGTTTTCAGGGGTCCTCCTTCTTGGGGAGCCAGTCCGCTGGGAGACAAGCCTGCAGCTGATTATGGATGTCCTCCTTAGCGGTGGGGACCCTGGGGCCGGCCTGGCAGCCGCTCCCTATCCCCACCTCCCCATCCTGGCTAGCAACATGGATCTCCTGTGGATGGCCGAAGCTAAGATGCCCAGGTGAGGACACATACCCCTGACTTTTATCTCGTGGGCCCTGTAGGTGCCACCATAGCCTGACCCCTGAGAGTAAAGGCTCCCAAGCGTTACTTCCTGTCAATTATTAAACTAAAAGTACAGATTCCTGAGCATGAGGGTGCGCCCCACGCTGCTGCTGTCAGAGCACCCCAGCAAGCACATCAGTGGGCGTATACTCAAATTCTTCCCTCTGGTACTGGCTCTGTCACCTCTCTGTTTGCTTTCATGTGTGAGCCCTCGGGATGAAGAAAGCTGGGACTGTAAACAGGACTATTCCCATGGTGTAGAGCCAGGAGCAGACCAGCTGGGCCGCACCTGGGTCCAACCCTTTCTGGCTCTCAGGGTGTCTGCTGGGAAGCCAGCTGATGACAGGGTGGAGTGTCTTCCCACCCTGCCGTGTGTGGTCAGCAGAGGGTGGGCTACACCCAGGACTCACCTCAAAGAGCCAGAGCTTCCTTCCTGTGACTCCCTTCCTTTTCGTTCTCTCTCTGTGAGCTAGGCTCGCACCATACTGTACAGCTCAAGTTAACTTCAGCTCATTGCCCTCTTGCCTCAGTTCCCCTCTAGTTCCTGGTGCATTGAATAGAGTTATTCCGTAGCTTGAAGTTTGATATTTTCTCTGAGTTAGTGTCTTGGTTTCTGTTTTATTGTTGTGAAGAGACACCATGGCCAAGGCAACTCTTATAAAGGAAAACATTTAGTTGGGGCTGCCTTACAGTTAAGAGGTTTAGTTTGTTATCATCATGGCAGGAAGCGTGGCAGCCTGCAGCAGGCATGGTGCTGGAGAAGGAACTCATGTGCAGTCAGCAGGACACTGAGCCTCAGTGGGTACAGGAGACCTGGAAGCCACCTCCACGGTCATGCGGTTCCTCCAACAAGGCCACACTAACAGTGCCGCTCCCTGTGGTCCCAGCGTTCAAACACATGAGCCTGTGGAGCCGTACCTACTCCAACTACCACATTTGGAATATGTTGATTCTAGATGGTGGTCAGGTAGGAGTTAGGGGTGTGGCTGTAAGATGAAAAGCAAGGGGAAAACAGTTCATAGATGAATTTGAATTGAATTTTTTATTCTTTTTCGTTTTGTTTTGTTCTGTTTTGTTTTTTGAGACAGGGTGTTTCTGTGTAGGGCTGGCTGTCCTGGACTCCCTCTAACTCATGGAGATCTGCCTGCCTCTGCCTCCCTGAGTGCTAGGATTACAGGCATGCGCCACCATGCCTGGCTAAATCTTTTATACAAAGAAGCCATATTGGAGACCTCCCTCCCCATCCTTACCCCACATGTCTGGCTTTATTTACTCAATAATCTCAAAGTTAGCTGGACGTGGTAGTGCGCAGTGCTAATTCTGCACTGAAAAGACTGAGGCAGGAGCAGCACATGTTTAACAGCACCTGAGCTTCATCCTTCCAGACCAGCCTGGGATACAGCAAAGTTCTGCTTCACAGAACGAAGACAAGAAACAAGAAAATGGAATTGTTGGGTTGGGTTGTTTTGTTTGGAACAGGTCTCCCTGATTAGCCTTGGTTGGTACGGACTTTCACCAGCCAAAGCAGATCTGTGTCTGGAGACCTGAAAGAACAGGGCAGACTACAGTGTAATTAACCTGACTTCAGTGTCAGTGTGCTTTTTTTTTTTTTTTTTTTTTTTTTTTTTTTTTTTTTTGGTTTTTCAAGACAGGGTGTCTCTGTGTGAAGCCCTGGCTGTCCTGGACTCACTTTGTAGACCAGCCTCGAACTCACAGCGATCCACCTGCCTCTGCCTCCCGAGTGCTAGGATTAAAGGCGTGTGCCACCACGCCTGGCTCAGTGTGCTTTTATACACTGATGTAGTAAAGGAAGCAGTGGTCCAAGGAAGGTTGTTCAAGTTCAGAGAAACGTGTAAATGAACGTCAGAAAGCACATACTAAATCTTAACAGAGCAGTCCTTTCCCAGCACTTTCTCAGGACAGAGCAATTTAAACACAATTGCCTGGTATGTACCATAGCTTATATCTGGGAAAGCACAAAAGCAAAGCAGAAAGCCACACCCAGCTCAGGGCACACTGGCCAGATTGGGTTCTATAGCTATGTTCCGACATCCAGCAAGAATGACCATGTCTGCAAACTGAATGCAAATGTTTGTCACAGAAGGCACAAAATCACGTCCAAGAACAATCCAGGGAACAAAATGCACCTGAGGTAAAAGGCCCTCTGCCTTTTGTCCTGGCGCCTCTCCCACAGTTCCCCAAGGCATGTTCATCCCAGGTCAGTCTTTTGGCGTGTTCTGACAGTTGGCCTGAGGTTCCCTGTATAAGCCAGGGTAGACCTAAACTTGCAGAGATCTGCCTGCTTCTCAGCCTCCCAAGTGCTGGGATCAAAGGTGTACATCACCATATCCAGCCAGAAAATGGAGTTTGTGTGTAAATGAGTGATACTGAATGTGACACCAAGTGCCCTGTCTATTAGGGGTTGGCTTAGCACTGAGAGTGGATGACAGAACACTTTATTCAAGGTGTGTATTGCTTTCTCATTAAAACAGGTTAGTCTGGGGCCTGTGTGCAGGATCTCCTTTTTAAGGACATAAGCACCTTTCTGCAGCTTAATCCTTAGTCTTCCCTTATAATCCAGACTGGCTGCCCAATGTCAGCCGTCATGTTAGCATTCCGGTGGCAGGAAGCCATAGAGTAGGGCTGACAGAAACCCCAGTAAACAAGTTAAAAGGAGGAAGACTCATTTCAGCGCTGTTGACTTGGCGCCTGTGCTGACCGGAAGACTGATGTGAAGCTCAGCTCCTCCCTCTGTGGTAGCTGGGAGACAGTGAGGCAGAGCAGGGACTGGTTTCCTGTCAGGCTTTGCTTGCTGAAGAACCCACCTTCTCCCAAGGTCTCATGAGCTGGGGACCAAGACGTGGACACTGGGGGGCCATGTAAGATCCAGACCATAGCAGAGTGTTCACAGAACGTTGAGTCACAGCTAGGCCGGCACTTCCACTTCTGTTGAGCATTCAGTGGAGCTTACTCATGTAGTGTATAGACAAGTGACAGCACCTGGCTTCAAGGGAGGCAGTTGACAGTGAGCACACTCTGGCAGCCAGCTGTTGTAGACCAGCACCCAGTCTTAGGATTGGGGGCCAGGTGAGATGGCGTAGTGCGCAAATGCCTGTACCACGCCTGAGGACCCGAGTGTGATCCTCAGGTCGTGAGGCTTGGTAGCATACAAAGGTGAGATGAGAATTGGTTCCATAAAGTTGTGTCCTGGCCTCCTTATGTTCAGAGTGGCACGTGTGCAGACATAATAATAGTTAAAAAAACAACTAGGGCTTGGGAGTGAAGCTCTCAGGTTTTCAAGCTGGTTTTACCACCGTGGGGAAATTGCCTCAGTTTCCTCAAGTGACATGACTGCAGGGAAGGGAATGCCGGTTGGGTGTGTGGAGACAACATAGGATGGCTGGTGGCCTGAAGGCTAGATTGTGAGGTCTCTTCTTGGGCAGGTTTGGTCACGGCACCTTTCTGCTATGCCTGGAAGCCATCTACCGGAAAGTAACAGGCAAGGAGCTGAAATACGAGGGCCTGATGGGCAAGCCCAGCATCCTCACTTACCAGTACGCAGAGGACATAATCAGACAGCAGGCTGAGAGGCGGGGCTGGGCCGCCCCCATCAGGAAGCTCTATGCTGTAGGGTAAGCCGCTGTCTCCATCTCTCACGCTGCTGCTGCTTCTCATCTGCCCCCACCACCCTGGCTCCCCCGCTGCTGAGTCACACCACCCTGCCCCCACCCCCGCTGCTGAGTCACACCGCCCCAAGGCTGATCTCTCTCTGCTGGCTTTGCAACATTAAACTTGGGTTTTCTTCTCTTTGCTTTCCGGTGATATTGCTGCCCTGCCAGAGATAACCCTATGTCTGATGTCTATGGTGCCAACCTGTTCCACCAGTACCTTCAAATGGCAAAGCATGGAGAGGAGGAGCACGGGACTGGTGGATGGCAGAAACAACGGCCTTCAGCAACCCAGAGCTGTGCCTCCATCCTGGTATGCACTGGCATATACAGTTCTCAGGACGCGGGCTCCCAAGTGCCTACCCCTGGAGGGACAGACCGTCCGTTCCATGGGCACCGAGACTTCAGCTTCAGTCCAGAGCTCCTAGAGGCATCCCACGTTGTGCAGGATGTGAATGAAGCCGTGCAGCTGGTTTTCCGCCAGGAGGGTTGGGCTTGAGTGGAAGGAGCTGCTTCAGAGGCAAGGGGCTGTTGGGGTGTGCGCCTCAGGAAACCCTGTGTGCCAGGCTGTGGTCCAGGTCACAGCAAGTTACAGCCTGGTCCCTTGCCACTGCTTCCTGGGATGAAGACCACAGCTTCAGTAGCTACAAAATGACCCCTGGGCAGCGTTTCAGGAGGAGCAGCAGATTTCTGGACCCTTCCTGTGTGTCTTGCAGTCTGACCTCATGCCAGTCCTTACCTCTGTGCCTCAGTGTCCTCCTCTCGGTGAGGACTTTTAAAGTACAGGGTCTCACTATTGTAGCCCTGGCTGTCCTGGAACTCACTATGTAGACCAGGCTGACCTGAAACTCAAACCTGCCTACCTCTGCCTCCTACGTGCTGGGATCAGAGGTGTGTGCCACCCACCTGGCTCAGAAGGGAATTTTAAAAGCAGGGAAGGGTACAGTGTAAAATGTGGAAACTTCCGCAGAGTCTGCGTTCTCACTGCAGGGAGCACTGCATGTAGGGGTGTGTGGCTGGCACTCATAGTAACTTTTACTGTATTTCAGAGTGTTGCACAGAGACTTTAGGACTTTTTTTAAATTAAAAACTATCCTAACATTTGTTACAAGTAGGTCTTGTGAAAGCTTTGTCTGGAATGTACTGGAAGTCCTGTGGGGGAGGGTCCAGGGAGTGGTGTGCACGGCACTCTTTCTGGAGGCAGTTCATAAGTGTGGAGTCTCCTCCTGCTGTCTGCCCTTCCTCCCACCCCTGGGCGGGGCACTGTCTAGGAATGAATTAATCCAGTGTATGCTTAGCAACTTTGGTGTGGAAAAGAAAAAGAATCTTGTTTATGTCTGTAGAGGGCTGAGTCCAGAAAGTGGGTGCTCCTGATTCTGTCCCAAGGAGTAATCCTCCATACCCAGGGTAGTTGCCTGATTTCTTTCTTTTCTTTTCTTTTTAAGATTTATGTGTGTGTGTGTTCTATCTACATGTACACCTGCAGGCCAGAAGAAGGTATCAGATCACATTACAGAGGGTTGTGAACCACCATGTGGTTGCTGGGAATTGAACTCAGGACCTCTAGAGGAGCAGACAGTGTGCTCCTAACTTCTGAGCCATCTCTCCAGCCCTTTGCCTAATTTCTTGGTGCTATGGTTTGCATATTGACTGCCTTTTAGAGACCCATGTCTTAAAAGTTTGTCCCTGCCACCTTTTACTAGCTGGGGCCTAAGAATTAGACTTGGTAGCAGCACATGGGCCTAATCTGGAGGGACTCTGGAGACTGACACAGGAGGATTTTCAGCTTGAGGCCAACCTAGGACAGCAGAATACCATCTCAAGGGGAAAAAAAGCAAACCTGACTAACAAACGCAGCCAGCTCCTGCCCTTGTCTTACTATGGTCGCCACTTGCATAGGACAAGAGTCCATGTCCTGTTTCTCCATCTGCTCCCCTCCTTTCCTGCCCCCTTCCTTCCCCTCCTTCTGGCCTTGAACTCCTGATCTACCTGCTTGCACCCCCGGGTGCTGAGATTATGGAGGTACACCACCATGCCAGGCTTTCCTTTCTCTTAAAGCACCGTTGGCTACATCCGACTGACTCAGATAGCTCCGGAGGCTTCGCTGCTGTTTAGAGGTGAAGGAGCAAAGGAGAATGAGGGGGTGACCTGTGGAAGAGAATGGAGAGCTGGCATCCTAGAAGCTGAGAATGAAACTGTTCTGTGCCCACTCCTGGGGACCAGAGCTTAGCCGTGTCCAAAGCCAAGCACGCGCACTCTAGCATCTCACAAATTACCCCGTTCTCCTGCTGTCTCCCGGGGGTTCCCTCCTCATTGTCGGGGCCAGAGGCTTGAAGCCATACTGCTCTCATTCCCCACATGCGCTTTGCTCTTAGTGCATACAGTGCAGCTCCGTGTTTGCCTTCACCTCCTGCCCCACTGAGGTCCCCAGCTTCTTGTGGCTCAAGGGGTGGGGTGAGGAAAAGACAAACCCAGAAAAGCTTGGATTGGCAAACTGAGCTCTGTGGTGGGGAGGCTGCGGACCCTGTAAGCACAGCGTCTGTTACATCCAGTTGAGCAGAGAGGTGGGGTTAGTGCAGACTGCTGAGCAAGGAGGCAGCTTTAGCTATATAAGGGAGCAGTCTTGGGCCTGTAAATAGCTCAGAGAACTGTATGGTGGCCATTCTCTGAGCTCACTGAACATCTGCACGTGGACCAGAGGAAGGCTTTGCCATCCCTCAGCCTCACCTTGGGTCTGGGGTAAGGTAGGGGTTCTTGACTTGGCTATCTCATGTCCACAACATGTATTAACTCAAAAACTTCACACTTTCAGGCTTCCTCCATCCCCACCTGCCCCCTTATCTCTTCCCTTTCCTCCTCCCCTCCACTAGTCTCTCATTGGCCCACAAATCAGTCAGGTTATAAAGTGAGTATTTTTTGTTTGTTTGTTTGTTTGTTTGTTGAGTAAATTGGATCTATTGCCAGGCGTGGTGGTGCACGCCTTTAATCCCAGCACTCAGGAGGCAGAGGCAGGCAGACTGCTGTGAGTTTGAGGCCAGCTCCGTCTATACAAAGCGAGTCCAGGACAGCCAGGGCTACGCAGAGAAACCCTGTCTCGAAAAACCAAAAATAACAATAAAATAAAATAAATTGCATCTATTTTGTGATCAAAACCTTCCTGTGACTTCTGTTTCACTAACTAAAAAGCCACAGTTTTTTCTTCTTCCTCCACCTTCTTCTCCTCCTCCTCTTTTTGGTTTTTCGAGACAGGGTTTCTCTGTGTTAGCCTTGGCTGTCCTAGACTCACTTTGTAGACCAGGCTGGCCTTGAACTCACAGCGATCCGCCTGCCTCTGCCTCCCGAGTGCTGGGATTAAAGGCGTGCGCCACCACGCCCGGCTTCCTCCTCCTCTTCTTTCTTCTCTCCTCCTCCTCCTTTTGGTTTGTCAGGACAGTTTCTCCCAATGCTCACGTGGAGTAAAGGCCTGTGCCACCACTGCCTGGCTAAGCCAGGTTCTTAGCACAGTGCAGGCCCCACTCCATCCGGCTATCCCACCACCCTGTAGCCCTTGCCTGCTGCATTCCCTCCAGCATGTCGGGCTCATTTGCCATGCGTACACAGAAGTCCCCTGCACGTCCTGCCTCAGGGCCTCTGCTGTTCTGCTCTACGTCTGGCTCACCATCCCTTTCCCCCCACCCCAGCCCCCTGCTAGTGACAGGTCACCCCAAAGGCTTGCCGACTTCCTCTAAGTCAGTACTCTCACTCCCTTAATCTGCTCAGTTTCTTCATAGCGCTTACACTCCTTGAACTAAATATGTACTTGCTTATTTTATTCTGCTAAAATAGAAGTTCTGCGGCTTTGGGCCATATTGTTGCATCCCTCCAGGCTGGCGAGGCTGGCACCTGGCAGGGTTCGGTTGCAGACACATGTTCAACAGATGCTCTGACCCTGGATGTTTACCTATAGGCTCTTCTGTTCTCTGGGGAGGATGACAGAAGTGAAGGCTGGGGTTGGCCTGCAGACTCCCAGCTCTGCACCTGCCAGCTGCGTGACTGACTCTGTTCGCTGTTCATCTCTTCAAGGTTGTTTTTCTCAATGTTAGGTTTGCGTTTGCAGTATCTAAGCGAGGACTGGAGACAGCTCACCTACTAGAGGGCCCAGCATGCACAAAGCCCCGGGCTCGCTCCCCAGCACTTCATAAACCAGGCATAGTGGTACATACCATAATCCCATCACTCAGGAGGTAGAGACAGGAGGACACAAAGTTCAGAGATTCTTGACTGCATTAACAAGTTAAAAGCCAGCCCTGCTATATGAAACCTTGCCTCAAACATGAAGGGGGCCGAGTGGTGGTGGCATACTCCTTTAATCCCAGCACTTGGGAGACAGAGGGAGGTGGATCTGAGTTCCAGGCCAGGCAGGTCTACAAAACAAGTCCAGGACAGCCAAGGCTATAGAAATGGCTCAGCCATTAAGAGCCATGTCTCCTCTTCCTAAGAACCCGGGCTCAATTCCCAGCATCCATATGGCAGCTCAAAACTCTGTAACTCCAGTTCCTGGGGATCCGATACCCTCACACAGACATACATTTAGGTAAACACTAATGCAAATGAAATAAAATTAAACCATTTTATTAAAAAAAACAAACAAACAAGGAACAAAGCCGGGTGTGGTGGTAGCGGCACAGGTCTTTAATCCCAGCACTCGGGAGGCAGAGGCAGGCGGATCGCTGTGAGTTCAAGGCCAGCCTGGTCTACAACACAACTCCAGGACAGCCAAGGCTTCAAAGAGAAAGCCTGTCTCAAAAAACCAAAAATAAATAAAATAAACAAAACAACAACAACAAAAAACCCCAAGGAGCAGTTGAACTTGTGTGTGTGTGTGTGTGTGTGTGTGTACCTCAGGGAGGCTACCTGAGGAGGGTGGTATCAGTGTGCATGCATACCTGTGTGCTCATACATTTGGAGGCCAGAGGTCAATGTCTGGTGTCTTCGCCTATTTTTATTTAATGTTAAATTTTATTTATTTGTGTGTGTGTATGGTTGTTTTGCCTGCATGCATATCTGTGTGTGTACCGCATATTTGTGTTTGGTGCCTGTGGAGGCCCGAAGAGGATTTCAGATCCCCTGGACCTGGAATCACAGGTGCTAATCTCCTGTGGATGGCAAACCTGGGTCACCTGGAAGCGCAGCCAGTGCTCCTAACCTCTGAGACACCTTGTTCTGTAACTCGGGCTCTTACTGAACCTGGAGCTCACGGATTTGGCTGGTCTAGCTGGCTAGTGAGCCTTAGCATCCTCCTGTCTCTACTTTCCCAGTGCTGGGATAATAGGCAGAAGGCACCACACCTGGCTCCAAATTTTGTCAAATTTTATTTACTGTGGGGGGGATGGAGGGGTGCATGTGCCATGACAAGTGTGTGCAGATCAGAAGAGAACTTCGTCAAGTTGGTTGTCTTCCACCTTTGTGTGTGTCCTGGGAATTGAAACAGGTTTCCAGGCTTGTGTGGGAAGCATATTTACCTGTTGAGCCAGCTCCCTGGCCCAGTGTTTTAAAATGAGCATCAGGGTTCATATGGTTTGGAACCTCACAAACCTCACTAGACAGAGGCAGTTCTTTTTTTTTTTTTTTTTTTTTTTTTTTTTTTTTTGGTTTTTTTTTTTTTTTTTTTTTTGTTTTTTGTTTTTTGAGACAGGGTTTCTCTGTGTAGCCTTGGCCATCCTGGGCTCACTTTGTAGACCAGGCTAGCCTCGAACTTACAGCGATCTGCCTGCCTCTGCCTCCCAAGTGCTGGGATTAAAGCCGTGCGCCACCACACCCGGCTTGACAGAGGCAGTTCTTACCTATTTCATTTTTTTCTTTTTTCTTTTTTTCTTTTTTTACCTATTTCATTTGTTTGGTTTGGTTTTTGAGACAGGGTTTCTCTGTGTAACCTTGGCTGTCCTGGAACTCACTCTGTAGACCAGGTTGGCCTCAAATTCAGAGATACACCTACCTCTGCCTCCTGAGTGCTGGAATTAAAGGTGTGCTCCACCACTGCCTGGCGCCTATATCACTCCTTACAAATAAGGTGCAAAGAAAGGCAGAGGCCATTCGGTTATTCATTTCAGGAGCACAAAGGCATGCCGTTTGGCCAGGCAGAATCAGCATCATGGTAACAGCCAGATACTGGCAGCAATACCACCCTTGAGTGCTAACCATCCGACGTCCCACTAAAAAGAGAGGCTAAGAGGGGAGGCTGGAGAGATGACTCAGTGGTTAGGAGCACCAACTGCTCTTCCAGAGAACCCTTGTTCTTTTTCCAGGACTACATGGAGACTCAAAACCATCTGCAACTCTGGTCTCAGGGGATTCAGCGCCCTCTCCTGGCCTCTCCAGGCACCGCACAAACATGATGCAGAGACAGAATTGCAGGCAAACACAGGAACCAGTCCTGTAGTCAGTTTCCTAACTAACTCATCTTGGTTTTTTTGTTTGTTTTGTTTTGTTTTTTGAGACAGGGTCTTTCTGTGTAGCCTTGGCTGTCCTGGACTCGCTTTGTAGACCAGGCTGGCCTCCAACTCACAGCAATCTGCCTGCCTCTGTCTCCCGAGTGCTGGGATTAAAGGCGTGTGCCACCATGCCCGGCAACTAACTCATCTTGTGTGTTCCCCAAGACCTCGCCAGGCTGTGGGTTCCCTTAGTCTTCCTACACACATTGCCTAGTGGAGCCACAGGCTGGGAACTGCTCCCTGGGCCTGGCATGCTGAGCCTGTGTGTGTGTGGTGCAGCTGAGTAGTCAAGGGAACAGAGGGGCAAAACCAGCTGTGGCCATGTGAGGACACCAGGACTGTAGCCCAGATCCTTTGGCGAGTGCTGGAACTGTTGTAGCAGCGGCCATTTCTTCTCTCTTGTTGTGTTCCTAAAGACAGCATACACTATTCCTGGCCAGGTGCAGAATGGCAGCGTGTGTGCAATGCACACTCATGTGGATGCGACTGCGATGAGGACACCACCACCCAGCTGCAGGGCCAGCCCTATCTCCGAGGGGCCAGTGTAGCTGAATGGGAAGTGGAGATGAACTCTAAACCAGCTCCTTCATTTGCTCAATATCAAACTAAGTAAAAATGTAATCTCAAACTAAGTGAAAATGTAATCTGTATGTGTTTTGATGGAACAACAAAACAAAAGGCCTCCAGGACAGCCAGGGTTATATAGACTGTTTCCAAAAACCACAAAAACAGCCAGGCGTGGTGCTGCACGCCTTTAATCCCAGCACTTGGGAGGCAGAGGCAAGCAGATCTTTGTTAAATTCAAGGCCAGACTGGTTAACAGAGTGAGTTCCAGAACAACCAGGGCTACACAGAGAAACATTATCTTGAAAACAAAAAACAGGGCTGGAGAGATGGCTCAGAGGTTAAGAGCACTGACTACTCTTCCAGAGGTCCTGAGTTCAATTCCCAGCAACCACATGGTGGCTCACTGCCATCTATAATGTGATCTAATGCCCTCTCCTGGCATGCAGGTGTACATGCAGGCAAAAACACTGTATACATAAAAATAAATTAAGTCTTAAAAAAAAAAAGAAAAGAAAAAGAAAACAAAAAAAAAAAAGGCCATATATCAACTTGAATAGCATGTAAGCCTTTTAAAAACTTGTTAAAATTTTTTGTCTGTAACTCCAAGATGTGACACCCTCACACCAATGCATGTAAATTAAAATTAAATAAAAAATATTTTTTAAAAAATTTTATCATATATAGTATTTTGCCTACGTGTGTACCTGCACGTCAGAAGAGGGTACCTTTAACTCAAGCACTTGAGAGGCAGAGGCACCTGAGAGAGCTTCCTCAGTTCGAGGCCAGCCTGGTCTATAGAGTAAGTTCCAAGGCAACCAAAGCTACACAGAGAAACTCTATCTTGGAAAAAACCAGAACCCCAAAAATAACAACAATAAAGAAAAACAAAAAACTACTGTTACATTGCTAAAGAGGGCTTTGTGCATCCTAGGCAAGAATTCCAACGATTCTGTTTTGTTTGTGCTGAGATAGGGTCTTTTAGCCCAGGCTAGCTTCAAACTTGCTTTATATCAGTTGCTTTATATCAGATAACCTTGAATTCCTGAGCTGCCTCCCTTCACCTCTCAAGTACAGTATATCGCACCACACCTGGCTCCCATGACTCTACTACACTTCCATTTGATCCCTCCTTGGGACCAAACCCAGGAACCATACATGGTAAGCAATGAGCCCGTAGTTTGCTTTTATTTTATTTGGGGGGATAAGTTTCACTATGTTGTCTAGGCTGGTCTTGAACACTTGGACTCAAGGGATCCTTTGTCTCTACCTCTCCAGTGCTAGTACTACAGGCTTGTGCCACCATGCCTAATGAACCCGTATTTTTTTAAAGACTGTATCAGTCTGGGGCCAAACTTCTGTGAGGCATCATAGCAAACAGATACAATCACTTTGTGGGTAGCCCACTGATGGCAAACTCCCAGAGCTGCTGAGAAACACCTCTGGACTGCCTCGTGCAGGTTCAGGGAGCATGTTGGTAATCAGGACACCCTGTGGAGCCAGGGTTGCTGCAGCAACGAGATGCTGCCTTGAGGGAGGAATTTTAAAATACCTCGGTTAAAATAATTTGTGTGCGAGAATATATATATATAATTCTGTCATTTCCCGCTGCTTTCTGCTCTGCTGAGATGACGCTAGTGTGCCTGTTCCTCTGCCTGGGGTGAACTGATAGGAAGTTGACAGAGGTTTGGCAGCAGCATTTGCTTCCAGCTTCCTCCAACTCTCGCTTCCAAAGCCTTGTGGCATCTTTGGAGAACAGAAGTCTAGCTTGACACTCTGCCACTCCCCTACTCTGACTCCCAACCCTGCTGGCCACAGCGAGCCTCAGGCCCTGTCCTCGGAGGGTGGGGCACACTCTTCCCCTTTGTCTGTTTCTTTCTTTGCTCCTCCTTCATTTACTCACCCAGCAAATGCTGCTGGGCACCAAGCAGGCCATGCTGCTGCTGGTCGGTAGGCACAGGTGGGTAGGCGGGAGACTCATTACTCAGCTAGCAAATCAAGCTTTATATTACATTGAGTCTTGAGCCTGTATTTGTTGTGCAAGCATCTGATTTTAGATGGATTTTGTGCCACCTTTATGTGCTGGCATTCGCTTGTGATGAGCCTATGTGTGATGGGTGTTCTTGGTTATCAGCTTGACTACATCTGGAATAAACTAAAACCCAATCTGCTGGGTACATCCGTGTCTTAGTTAGGGTTTCATTGCTGTGAAATGACACCATGACCGTGGCAACTCTTATAAAGGAAAACATTGAATTGGGGCTGGCTTACAGTTTCAGAGTTCAGTCCATTATCATCATGGTGGGAAACATGGCAGTGTACAGACAGACACGGTGCTGGAGGACCCAAGAATTCTATATCTTGGTCCTCAGGCAGAAAAAGGGGACTGTTCCACTGGGTGTGGCTTGAACATATGTAAGACCTCAAAGCCTACCTCCACCTTGACACACTTCCTCCAACAAGGCAACACCTCCTAATAGTGCCACTCCCTATCGGCCTATGGGGGCCAGTGACATTCAAACCAACACAGCCTGCTTGTTCTTGCCCTTGCTTACAATCCATTCTTTTTTGTTTTTTGAGACAGGGTCTCTCTGTATAGCCTTGGCTGTCCTGGACTCGCTTTGTAGACCAGGCTGGCCTCGAACTCACAGTGATCTGCCTGCCTCTGCTCCCCGAGTGCTGGGATTAAAGGCGTGCGCCACCACCGCCTGGCTACAAGTCCATTCTTTCACTGGCATTTGAGCCCACTTCTTTTTGGATCTGGTATATACCAAAGACCAGCTGAGACATCCAGCAACTACTTGGCCTTTCTGTTGGTAGACAGTCATTGTTGGACTACCTGGACCATAGCCTGTAAGCCAGTGTGTGTGTGTGTGTGTGTGTGTGTGTGTGTGTGTGTGTGTGTGATATCAGTTCTGTTCCTCTAGAGAACCCTAATACACTATGCATGTCAAGGAGGCCCTATGCACTGAACCCCAAATCAACCTGACAAATGACAACAAGAAACTGGGGCAGCAGGACATGGTGGCGCACGCCTTTAATCCCAGCACTCGGGAGGCAGAGGCAGGCGGATCGCTGTGAGTTCGAGGCCAGCCTGGTCTACAAAGTGAGTTCAAGATGGCCAAGACTACACAGAGAAACCCTGTCTCGAAAAACAAAACAAAAACAAAAAAAGAAACTGGGGCAATGAGTAGGTCTCTGCACAGTTGGCAGAGAGTGGAAACCCTGTAAAGTGATTGGCTGTAGTTGTGCAGTGGTTAAGGATTATGGTGAAGAATCTCAGGCCAACAATGTCATTGAAGGATACTTTCAGATGCAAGAAATGACCAAATAAAAATGGACTCGTTTTCTTAAAAAGAAGAAATGAAAGGGGTGGGGTTTGGAAGCCCCTGGAGAGTCTCGAGGATTGAGTTCACTCTGTAAGGCACAGAAGCTAGCACCTGATATTTGTGGGCCATGGTAGCCGAAATAGACATACGTGCTCAGGAAGAGTGCAGCCTGCATGCATCTGATGGCTTCCTCCTACAACTTTTCCACTCATAAGCCCAGCCCACCGGATGCCATCCACAGTGGAGGCAGCACACACACCCCAGTCACCCGTCCACCATGTCAGTCCTCTTTGGAGATGCCACCACAGCCATATCTAGAGATCCTAACTAGCTCTAATTCTGGCAAAATTGACAGACAAACCATCACACTTGGCTTCTGCCATAGTTGCTTTTGTCAGTTTGACAGACACAGGACCCTCTTGGCATGTCTGGGACGAATTTTCTTGAGTGGGTTATTTACAGGTGGGAGAGTCACACTAAATGTGTGTGGAACTGCCAGTCAATTACAAGGACGCCCAGAGGGAGCACTTGCTCTTTTGCCTGCTTGCCTTCACTTCTTGCTGGTGAGTTTCATCCACCCTGTTACCAGCCTTAACCAATAACAGAGCCAATCCTGTCCCACCTCCCAATGCCAACTGAAGGCCACTCGGCTCTCCAGAAACCCTTCAGTGTTCAGTTCCAGACTGACTGCTGAGGCAGCCATCTGGCTGGACTGAGAAGATGGAGGGTCGTAGCTTCTCAGTCTGAAGACAGTCACCGTTAGGCTGTCCAGACTATGTCACGCAAGCCAATCTAATTAGTCCCTTTTACTATGTCTTCATTCTGTGTTGGTTCTGATCCTTCAGAGAATTGCAGCTAATCAGCTTCTATGTGGTAGAGTCTGGATTCGAACCTGGATAATCTGCTTTAGAATGTACTTGTTGTGAGCCAGGTCCCAGTGCTCTAGAGTCAGAGGCAGGTGAATTTCTATGAGTTCCAGGTCAGCCTGGTCTCCAGAGTGAGTGGCAGGCAGGACAGCCAGGACTACACAGAGAAACCGTGTCTTGAAAAACAAACAAAACAGCAACAACAAAAAAATATACTCACCGTGATAAAATGCCACAGCAGAAGCAACTTACAGGAGAAAGGGTTTGTTCTGCCTCTCAGCTTGAAGTCATAGTCCATCCTGGTGGGGAGATCACCATGCATCAGGGGCTGGAGGCATCTGGTCACACTGCATCTACAGTCAGGAAGGGAATAGTGGACAATTGTGTGCTTAGCCTACACTCCTTTTATACAGCCCAGGACACCAGCCCAGGGAGTGGTGCCTCCCAAAGTGGGTGGGCATCTTAGTCACTGTTCTGTTGCTATGACAAGACACCTTGGCCAAGGCAACTTACACAAAAATGTTTGATTGGGCTTATGGTTTCAGAGGGCTGGAGTCCATGATGGAAGAACAAAGGCACGGCAGCAGGAACATTGGAGAAATCACAACTCCATCCACAAGGAGGAAGCAGAGAGGGAGGGCACACTGGCAATGGCTCAAGTCTTTTATTTATTTTCCAAGACAGGGTTTCTCTGCATAGCCCTGGCTGTCCTGGACTTGCTTTGTAGACCAGGCTGGCCTCGAACTCAGAGATCCACCTGCCTCTGCCTCCCGAGAGCTGGGATTAAAGGCATGCGTCACCACGCCCGGCCAGCTCAAGTCTTTTGAAACCTCAAACCCCACCCATGACACAGCTCCTGCAACAAAGACACGCCTCCCAACTCTTCCCAAATGGCTCCACTAGCGGAAGATTGTGCTTTTGTTTTCCTTTCATCTCATAAATGCATTTTCTTAAATTATTATTTTTTTTTAGTATAAAAGAAGGACATTTATTTGAGTTCAGAAAAGGGGAGAGAGGAGTTAGGGCTTGAGTGAGTCATGAGGATGGAGACACAGAGACAGACACAGAGACGGAGACAGATAGAAGGAGAGAAACCAGGTGAGAGCAAGAGAGACTTAAATTCTTAAAAACATTTAAAAATAGCTGTTTTAATTTACTATTTGGATTTCCTCGTAGCCAGTTTCCATCAACTGCTTTCTTGCAGTGTACAGAAAATACTTTCCTGGTGATTTTGTTTTGACATGCCTCATATTCTTTGTTGAAAACTAGGCATTCCAGGTCTGCAGATACGATATCAAGTTTGAAGCAAGGCTGAGCAACATGAGACTGTATGCCCCCAGAAAAATCACACGTGGTGGTGGGGACCTGGAAATTTAGACTTTCCCTACCCAAGATTTGTTGTTTTTTGCTGATTCTCACCACCACTACTTTACAGTTAATTTTCCGTGTCACTTTAACTGAATTTGGAACCACAGGGGAGACATCCCTCTGGGTGTGTCCATGAGGGTGTTTCCAAAGTGGTTCAGTTGAGGAAGGGAGCCCTGCTCTGACTGTGGGCAGCACCGACACATGGACGGAAGCCCAGAGCTGAATAAAAGCAGGTGAGACCCAGTGTTAGCTCTTTCTGCTCTCTGACTGCGGGCATGGCAAGCTGCCTTGGCTCCCTGACATCCTGCCTTCCCGCCACAGTGACCTGTATCCCTTCAGTCAGTGGACAGAAGTAACCTGTTTTAAATTGATTTATTAGATATTTTGTCATAGCAAGGCGTGGTGGCACACACCTTTAATCACAGCACTGAGGAGGCAGAGACAAGGAGATCTCTATGAGTTCAAGGCCAGCCTGGTCTACAGAGCAAGTTCCAGGACAGCCAAGGCAACACAGCGAAACCCTATCTTGAAAAACTAAGCCAAAATGAAACAAAAAGTATTTTATCACAGCAGTGAGACAAGTAACCAATACAGAAAATGAGGCTATTCACCACACAGCAGCTCAGTAGGTGTGACTCCTGTCCCAGGGCCTCAGGCGTCCTCTTCTGGTCTCTGGGGCACATTCATGCCCAAGGGTGCACAGACGCACATGTTGGAGACAGTCAGTGGTAGAGTGCTTGCCTAGCCTGTGTGGAGCTCTGGGGTTCTGTCTCCTGCACCATACAACAACAACAACACAAGAGCCAGGAGCATGCCCAAAGCAGCCCAGTAAAGGCCTCACGTGATGCCACCACCCACAGGGACAGTGTCCCCATGCCTTAGCCCTGAGCTAGGTGCTGGGGCTCCACAGATCTTCTCTGAAAAATGGATGCAGTTCCTCTTAGGAATAAACAGGGAGGCCACCACACATTAAGCAGTGGCACACACTGCTAAATCCAGCACCTGGTACCCAGAGGCAGGTGGATGGCTGTGAGTTAAAGGCCAACCTGCTCTACTTAATGAGTTCCAGGACAACCAGGGTTACAAAGTGAGGCTCTGTTTCAAAACAAACAAAAATGTCCCTTGCATTTTCATTAGATTATCTATACATTAAAAGTCCACTATATTGGACTGGAGAGATGACTCAGAGGTTAAGAGCATTGACTGCTCTTCCAGAGATCCTGAGTTCAATTCCCAGCAACCACATGGTGGCTCACAACCATCTATCATGTGATCTGATGCCCTCTTCTGGCCTGCAGGTGTACATGCAGGCAGAGAACTGTATACATAATAATAATAAATAGATAAATCTATTTTTTTAAGGTGGCTATATTTTGCTTAGCTCTTTTTGGTAAGACGGACACTTCTCTAGCATATAGTTCACCAACTAGCAGCCATTCCTCAGAGACCTGACTCTCTGCCTTGCTTCTGGAATATTCTCTACCTCCATCCCGCATGCCAACCGCCGCTTCCTGCCAACATCATCTTCAGAATGGCTCTCATCAAGGTGGGCATGGTGGCACATGCCTTTAATTCCAGCGCTGGGGAGGCAGAGGCAGGCGGCTCAGGACCCTGTACAGGACTTAGTCTACCACCCACACGGCTTGGTGCTTGGTGGCCTTCTGGCTTACTCCTAAGAGGAACTTGCGTCCACTTTTCAGATCTGCAGAACCCCAGCACCTAGCTCAGGGCTGATGCATGGGGACTCTGTCTCTGCGGGTGGTGGTGGCATCAGGGGAGATGCAGCCGCTGTTCTCTGAGGCTGCCATTCTCAGGCGTCAAGTCTTCAGTGAACAGAATCTTCACCGGCTCCCGTTTTGGTCTCGCTCTCCTGCTAGGGTTGCTCTGTCTGAGTGCGGTGCGTGCTGATGGTGACTGAGAAGCGGTGAGTTCCACTTGTCTTTTCTCCTCTCATGTTCACACAAGGGGCATCTGTGGGCTCCTCACACGCTCTGAAAGCTCCCTTTGAACCTGGCCTTCACTCCTGCTCTAACGGAGAGAGGCAGAGGTTCCAAACAGAGGCGAATCAGCTGGGAGCAGGGCCCGGGGCGGGGGTGGGGGGGGTGGGGGGCGGGGGGGGGCGGTGGGAGCGCGTCAGTGCAAGGAAGGGCTGCCCCACCCCACTGAGCGTTCCTTCATTGCTAGACAAGGCCGCTTCTGCCCTCTGCTTTGTCTCTTGTTCCTCAGAAAGGCCAGGAGCCATTGGGGTGTTAGGCTGCCCGAGGAACTTTCTCCAGGGTCTACTCTGTAAGGAGTGCTTGGGGAAACAGCTGTGACTGAGCTGCTGACATCTGAGTTTGTGAAGAGAGTTGGCAGCCAGATTGACTGGAGAAGTCTAGTTAATCTGCACTTCTACGAGAAATAGGACTTGGATAGGTTGAGTTCACTCACTCCATTCCCAGGGGTTGTATGGAAGGCATCCAGCGCAGACCCCACATGCTTATAAGGGACACTGTGACGCTGTTCCCTTTTTGGGGGTGGAGGGGTGGGGTTGAGACTGGGTCTCTCTGTGTAGTCTTGGCTGGGATTAAAGGTGTGCGCCACCTTGCCCAGCTTTTTGTTTTTGTTTGTTTGTTTCTTTCTTTCTTTCTTTGAAGATAGGGTCTCTCTGTGTTAGCCTGGACTTGCTTTGTAGACCAGGCTGGCCTTGAACTCACAGCAATCCGCCTGCCTCTGCCTCCTGAGTGCTGGGATTAAAGGCGTGTGCCATCATGCCCCGCTATTTGTTTTGTTTTGTTTTTCCAAGACATGGTTTCTTTGTGTAGTAGCCTTGGCTGTCCTGGAACTTACTCTGTAGACCAGGCTGGTCTCAAACTCACAGAGATCCTCCTGCCTCTGCCATCATGCCGGGCACCTGTGTTGCCTTTTCTAGATCCTTTTGAAATGTTTATGATTAACTCCTTTCCTCCCACACCCGTGTGTGTGTGTGTGTGTGTGTGTGTGTGTGTGCGCGCGCGCATGTTAAGAAGCCTGGAAATTATCCAATCTAAGTAGAGGACAGACAGATGTGGCTACCAGTGCTCTGGCCACCAACTTATTCCATAGTTACCCTGTCTTCTCCTGATTACTGGTGTGCCTGTTACTCAGGGCCTGGGGGCTACAGGAACTTCAGCTAAAGAACCTTCTACAGAGCATCACCTCTGTGCAGGGGCTGGGGAGATGGCGGCTCGTTAGTCAAGAGTGCTGGCTGCTTTCCCAGCATCCAAGTGATGGCTCCTATCTACCACTGTGACTCCAGTCCCGTGAGACCTCACACTCTCTTCTGGCTTCTGCAAGCACCAGGCAACACACGCAGTACACAGACATATGCAATCAAAACATCCATACACATAAAATAAGTTAATAATGCTAAAATAAGCTGGGCGTGGTGGCGCACGCCTTTAATCCCAACACGTGGGAGGCAGAGGCAGGCGGGTTGCTGTGAGTTCGAGGCCAGCCTGGTCTACAAAGCGAGTCCAGGACAGCCAAAGCTATTACACAGAGAAACTCTGTCTCAAAAAACAAAACAAAACAAAACAAAAAAGATAAAATAAGAAGAAAGGTTGGGCAGTGCTGGCACACACCTTTAATCCCAGCACTCAGGAGACAGAGGCAGGTGGATCACTGAATTTGAGGCCAGCCTGGTCTACAGAGAGAGAGAGTTCCAGGACAGCCAGGGCTACACAGAGAAGCCCTATCTCAAAAAATCAAAACAAACCAAACCAAACAAACAAAAAACCCAATAAACTATTGGGTTGCAGAGATTGCCCAGAAGTTACGAGTTCTGGCTGTACTTCCAGAGGTCCTGGGTTCAATTCCCAGCACCCATATGGCAACTCACTACTGTCTACAGCTATACTCCCAAGGGATGCCATACCTTCTTCGGTGTGCAATGGCAAGTGTACATGCAGACAAAACACCCATATACTAAATAAACAAATCTTTAAAAAAAAAAAAGTTAACCCCACTGGCTGATAGGATACTTCAAAGGACAGCTGAAATAAAATTATCGCTTCGGCCTGATGGGCGTGTCTGAGGCAGGGCGCGGGGCGGGGCACCTGATGGGCGGGTCTGAGGCAGGGCACCAGGGGCGGGGCACCTGATGGGCGGGTCTGAGGCAGGGCACCAGGGGCAGGGCGACTGGTTCTTCCATATTCTGGGGGGGGGGGGTAGGGGTTCCCAGTGCTTTTTCCTTGTTTTCAGCCTCTTCGGGCTGCTTTTTACCTCTTCACTGGCTAAAGAAGGAGGCTCAGGCCAGCCGCTGTGCTCACTGCTGGCTGGCGTTTTCCCCGGGGAAGACTAGGAAACTGGCTATAATCACTCCCATTAGAAGCTGGCAGCTCCCCAAGCCCCTTTTTCTACCTGGACTGGCTCAACCCAGACATCTGCTGGACCTGGCACAAACGGAGGCTATATCTTCGAAGCTGTCGTTTCCACCGTGCCCTGGGTGTGTGGCTTTGGCACCAGCTGACATGGCTGAAGCTCTCAGACCACGAGACCTACGTAGACTAGATTTAAAGTAGCAGTTTTGCTCCCTGGGACTAGGTGACGGGTCGAGCTTTAGGGCAGAAGACCTCTGACTGCTGGCTTGAGCAGGAACCTGGTTCAGATGGTAGTCCCCAGCGGCCCAAGCTATGGCAAGTGTCCCTGGGAGGCTGGGGTGTGGGCTGACTAGTTGAACACCAGGTTCTTTGTTTTTGTTTGTTTGTTTGCTTTTTTTGGTTTTTCAAGACAGGGTTTCTCTGTGTAGCCTTGGCTGTCCTGGACTTGCTTTGTAGACCAGCCTGGCCTCGAACTCATAGCGATCCATCTGCCTCTGCCTCCCGAGTGCGGGGAATTAAGGCATGCGCCACCACCGCCGGGCAAACACTAGGTTCTTTAGCTGAGGCCACACTCTGAGCCAGCACTGGGCTAAGCCATGTAGACTCATGGTCTCCCAACAGAACATTTCCTCAAAGTAGCCACTGGTCCCTTTTTACAGATCAGTGTGAAGCTCAGAGAGGTGAGCCAAGTGGCCTCAGCTCCCACAGGCTGTGTGGTGGGGCTGGGGCCGTGGGCTCCCATCTTTACATCTGCTCTGCTGTCTGGACATTTAGGACCTTTCGAAGGTTGTACAAGTAGCCAGGCAGTGGTGGCGCACACCTTTAATCCCCGTACTCTGGGAGGCAGAGGCAAGTGGATCGATGTGAGTTCGAGGCTAGCCTGGTCTACAAAGTGAATCTAGGACAGCCAAGGCTACACAGAGAAACCTTGTCTCGAAGAAGAAGAAGAAGAAGAAGAAGAAGAAGAAGAAGAAGAAGAAGAAGAAGAAGAAGAAGAAGAAGAAGAAGAAGAAGACGACAAGTGATCAGTTCTGAATTCTGTGCCCCAGAAGCTGGACTGACCCCAGAGAAGCTAGAAAAACAGGTTTGGCCAAAGCAGATTCTTCTTTCAAAAATTTCCTTTTTGGGGTGTTGTGGCACATGCCTTTACTACCAGTCCCTGAGAAGCAAAGAGAAGAGGCTCTCTGTGAGTTTGAGGCCAACCTGGTCTAGATACACACACACACATTCACAGAGAGAGAGAAAGAGAGAGAGAGAGGAGAGGAGTTCCAGGACATTAAGGGCTACACAGAGAAACCTTGTCTAAAAAAAAAAAAGAGAGAGAGAGAGAGAGAGAGAGAGAGAGAGAGAGAGAGAGAGAAAAGAAAAAGAAAAAGGAAAGGAAAAAAAAAGTACCACTTGCATGCCAGGTGCCAGCAGAGGTTAGAAGAGGATGCCAGATCCCTAGAACTGGAGTTAGTGATGGTTGTGAGCCTGTGTGTGTGTGTGTGTGTGTGTGTGTGTGTGTGTGTGTGTGTTGGGAAGGGGATCTGGGTCCTTGGCAAAACAGCAGGAGCTCTTAACCAGGGAGCCTTCTGGATAGCTCCAGATTCTTCTACTTAAGAGGCAGATTTACTAGCACTCAGGAGGCAGAGGCAGGTAGATCTCTGTGAGAGGCCAGCCTGGTCTACAGAGTGAGTCCAGAACAGCCAAGGCTACACAGAGAAACTCTATCTCAAGAAAGCAAAACAAACAAACAAATAACAACAACAACAACAAGAAGGCAGACAAAGGCAAGGGTTAGGCCAGCAGTATGGTAGCCCCGCCCTGGCAGACAACTGTGGCAGCACTTCTGAGGCAGTGAAATCAGGGCTGAAGTGGTACAGACCACATTGGGGAGGAGGGAGACATGGCAAGCTCTTTCTTTACTTGCTCCTAAGGGCTGGGAGTGGAATTACACAGAAGCACCAGAACCTCCTAATGCTACAGTAGTCTTCTTCTCCCCTAACTCTAAAAGCAGCACTTTATCCCTGCCCTGCAGGGCTCCTAGGGGTTGGGGGAGGCAGTCCTCGGGCACACTCAGCCCTCCAAACTGCCCAGGCTAGCCTTGAACCATCAACGCTCCTGTTTCAGCTTCCTGAGGCGCTGGCCTGAGACAGGAGGCTGGAGGCTACTGGCACGCAGGCTTCCATACCTCTAAAGATCCTTTTCTTCTCACCAAGATAGGAAAGATGTTTTCTTCAATGTTGCCAAATACAAGTAGGCAAAAACACTATGAATGTTACATTTATATAATTCCTACTTGTTTCATGGTCCTTCTTTCTATGTGTAGTTTATTGTATATATGTGTAATAATATAAATGTATATATAAAGGTAAAAAAAAGAATAAAAGATGTTTTTAAAATATCCTTTCTTCTTCTTCAACAGACATATTTTCTCTCTGCTGTTTCATCTCCTGTTAACCGTTTGTTTGTTTGTGTTTGTGACATGGTCTCAAGTAGTTGAAGACAACCTTTTGTTTGTTTGTTTGTTTTTATTTTTTCGAGACAGGGTTTCTCTGTGTATCCTTGGCTGTCCTGGACTGGCTTTGTAGACTAGACTAGCCTCAAACTCACATCAATCCGCCTGCCTCTGTCTCCCGAGTGCTGGGATTAAAAGTGTGCGCCACCATGTCTGGCCTTGAGGATGATCTTTAACTTCTGATCCTCTTGTTCTACCTCCTTGGACCGTAGTCCCAGATGTGGGTCGCCATGTCTAGTTTTATGGGGTGTTGCAGAGGGCCCTAGCACTTCGTGCACGCTGGGTAAAAATCTTTGAGAATTCTGAAGATGAGCTTGGCTACTTACGCAAAGGCTATTCTCCGAACTGCCTCACCCCAGGCAGAACCCAGAGCTGCTTCATGCCTGGACCCTGGCCTCACGCTACCCCAGGCTTCACCCTACCCCAGGCCTCACCCTAACCCTAACCCTACCCCAGGACTAGGCAGTGCTGGCGCAGCCCCCCCTTTTTCTAAGCTGTCTTCTCAGCGGTTATATTCAAGGAGCTTTTTCATCTAATGGAAACTGAGGGTTCCCCGGATTGGGGGGCAGTTTTGGATGTGTGAGTACATAGTGCTTGTTTGGGGATGCTCCTTCTGAACAATAGAGTTTGGGGGTTTTTGTTTGGTCGGTTTGGTTTTTGGTGATGGGTTGGAACCCCGGACTGAGTGTATGCAAGGCAGGGTCATTCTGCCTGAGACACCTCCTCCCCTGTCTCCTTCTGGCTCTTTTTTATTTTACTTTTTAATGCGTTGAGTCTTGGGGCCTTATGGAAGAACATGTAGGACAGACGGACGGTAGCACACATAAGGGAAAATTGGCCCGCGCTTTCTCCTATGGGCGCTGTGCGGTCTACCCTGAGGCCAAGGCCACCCAGCAGTTCAAGTTCAGCCTTTAGGGCTGCGAAGCTAGCGACTTCAGGAAGCCTAGGCTCCTGTCTTACCTGGGCCCGAAGCGTTTTCTGCTCTACCCAGGCTGCTCACTTCTCCCACCTTTCCTTCCTGCTGATCCAGCCAGCCAGGCTTTCTCCTCTGTTTTCGCCTCCTCTCCCCCTCGAATCCAGTCCTGGTTTCCCCGCTGCCAGCTCCCTCTGCCTGCTGGGCTTGCTCCCCGCCTCCGCCCCCGCCTCTCCAGTCCCGGCGGTCTGCTCGGCTCCCTAGCTTCTCCCCCCCCCCCCCCCACCAAGCCCGGCTACCCGCGGCTCCACTCGCCCAGTCCGGCCGCTCCAGTCCGGATCTCGCTGCCGCCGGACCCGGGTGCGAGTTCCAGCAGCTGGGGAGGAGGTGGCAGCGGCTGGCCCGGGTTCCCCTCTGCCGCCTCGTCAGCCCGAGGTTGGCGGGGAGAGAAAGGCCGGGCATCCCCTGGAGCCCCTTCGAGGACAATGCACCCGGCGCTGGGCCACCCTCGCGCGCTCTCGTCCGCGCCCGCCTCCTTCCCGCCGCCCCCCGCCGCCGCCCGGCTGCAGCCCCTCTTCCTCCGGGGGGGCTCCTCCCGCGGCCGGAGAGGCTCGGGCGACAGCAGCACCAGCACCAGCACCAGCCGCGGAGGGGGCGGCGGCAGACGCGGCGGGGGCGGCGGCTCCCCGAGCAGCAGCACAGGCGCGGAGCGAGAGGACGACGACGAGAGCATTAGCATCAGCAAGCCACTGGTGCCCGCTGCCGCCGCGCTCTCGGGTCCCCCGGTTCAGGGGGGCGCCCCAGCCTCCGCCGCCTCACCCGCCGTCGCCTCCTCCACTTCCACGCCCACCTCCTCCTGCAGCATGACCGCCGTGGACTTCGGCTCAGGCGCCGCGGCCGGGGCCGTCGGGGGCCCGGGGAGCCGCTCGGCTGCGGGCGCAGGCGGCACCGGGACAGGTGGCGGCGCCTCCTGCTGCTCCTGCTGCTGTTGCTGCCGCCACCCGACTCGGTCCGGCCGCAGGAGTCGGCGGCGGGGCTGCTCACCAAGTCCCGGGTGCCGCTGGGGCTACCAGGCGCTGTCTGTGGTGCTGCTGCTGGTGCAGGGCGGTCTGCTGGACCTGTACCTCATCGCTGTCACTGACCTGTACTGGTGCTCTTGGATCGCCACTGACCTGGTGGTGGTGGTGGGCTGGGCCATCTTCTTCGCCAAGAACAGCCGGGGCCGTCGGGGCGGCCTGGCGAGCAGCACGCACAACCACCACCAGCTCCACCACCACCCCGCACAGCCTCTGCACCTATCCGCTGCGGCGTCGGCTGGGGCCGGGGCCAAGACCCGCGGGAGCCGAGGAGGTTCTAGCGGCTCGGGAGCCGGGCCTGGGGCGACTGGGGCAGCGGGCGAGTTCGCCTTTGCGTACCTGGCCTGGCTCATCTACTCCATCGCCTTCACTCCCAAGGTTGTGCTCATCCTAGGCACGTCCATCCTGGACCTCATCGAGCTGCGCGCTCCCTTTGGTACCACGGGCTTCCGCCTAACCATGGCGCTGTCCGTGCCGCTGCTCTACAGCCTGGTGCGTGCCATCAGCGAAGCGGGAGCGCCTCCGGGCTCGGCGGGTCCCTTGCTCCTGCAGCCACAGCAGCATCGCGCTGCGGGCTGCTTCCTGGGCACGTGTCTGGATCTGCTGGACAGCTTCACGCTGGTGGAGCTGATGCTGGACGGCCGCGTGCCGCTTCCCGCGCACCTGCGCTACCTGCTCATCGCTGTCTACTTCCTCACACTCGCATCCCCAGTGCTCTGGCTGTACGAGCTGAACACCACCGCAGCAGCTCCGTCCTGGGGCCAGGCCTCCGGGCCCGGAAGCTGCAGCCGCCTTTTGCGTTTGCTGGGCGGCTGCCTGGTGGACGTTCCCTTGCTGGCGCTGCGCAGCCTCCTGGTCGTGAGCTACCAACAGCCGCTATCCATCTTCATGCTCAAGAACCTCTTTTTCCTTGGCTGCCGCGGCCTGGAGGCCTTGGAGGGCTGCTGGGACCGTGGGAGCTGGGTTTCCCCAAGTCGAGCCAGAAGCAGCTATGGTGCTCCTCCCTCGGCCCCACCACCGCCTCCACCACCGCCACCTCAGGGAGGCTCCCAACGGGGTCACTTGGAAAATGAAGGGGGCCCTCATGGCTATGTCAACACCCTAGCTGTGGCCTCTCAGAATTGAAAAGCGGAAGGGCAGCGGCCCTGATCGTGGCTTTAAAGTCTCTGGCCCCCTTGGCTGTGTTTAGAAGAGGTTAACTGTTGATAAGGCTGGAGGCCAGCGAGTTTGTCTTCACCCAATGGGTAGAGAGTACTTGGAGGGAGACCAGAAATAGGTCGTGGGGGACGAGGATCCATGTTCACCATGGTCCCTTCTCCGTAGCCTTCCCTGTCCTGACATACAAGGGACGGGATAAATGTGCCACCTGCTTTTCTAGCCTTCATCCTGATTTCCAATCCCCTCGGGGAGAATGGAAGAGGGTGGGCTTTGGTAGATGAAGTGTGTGTGTGTGTGTGTGTGTGTGTGTGTGTGTGTGTGGTGTTTTTTTCTGGGTGTCAGCTTCATTCCCCTTGCCTCGGGAAGGAGATCTGGGGAGGCCTTGCTGCACACCACACATGCCGCCACCCTCCTTTCCTGCCTGAGTTTATGACCACAATCCCCAGGAGTTGCTCACTTGCTCTACTCCAAGGGAGAAGCTCCCCCAGGGTCTTCCTCACTCCTGCTCCTCTCTCCTCAGCTTCAAGGGGAGAGGGTCTATGCTGTAAGGACCAAGCAACACCCTTTCTTGGGTGAGCGCATATTTCTACCTCCGTGCTTTGGATTTTCATTGCATCATACACTGATGCTGCTTGAAAAAAAAAAAAGATGAAACAGTCAGAAGTTGCATTCAACAGGGCCACTGGATCCCCTTTGGGGTTTGGTACCAGATATTACAGGGTCTGTGGAGTATCAGCCATTGGCTTGCTCTCCTTTGCTTCCTCCCTCTGCACCAGAATCCTTATCCTTATCCTTCCGGTGTTGGTGCTGGCTGGGTTGGAGTCCAGTTCAGAGCAACTGCTTTAGTGGGTTCAAATGTATGTGAGGGCCAGACCTCTTTGGGACCCACGGGAGTATCTCCTGCTCCTTTAGAAAGCTTGGCATAGAGCAGAGAGGATGGCGACCCTTCATCCGTCCTCTGCTTCAGGTCTCATCAGGGACAAGGCTTGCCTCAGAGTCCTCCTGCCTGGCCTACCCCAACAGGGTCCTCCTGACTAGCCTACCCCCACAGGGCCCTCCTGCCTGGCCTCCCCCCACAGGGCCCTCCTGCCTGGCCTCCCCCCACAGGGTCCTCCTGCCTGGCCTCCCCCCACAGGGTCCTCCTGCCTGGCCTCCCCCCACAGGGTCCTCCTGCCTGGCCTCCCCCCACAGGGTCCTCCTGCCTGGCCTCCCCCCACAGGGTCCTCCTGCCTGGCCTCCCCCCACAGGGTCCTCCTGCCTGGCCTCCCCCCACAGGGTCCTCCTGCCTGGCCTCCCCCCACAGGGCCCTCCTGCCTGGCCTCCCCCCACAGGGCCCTCCTGCCTGGCCTCCCCCCACAGGGTCCTCCTGCCTAGCCTCCCCCGACAGGGCCCTCCTGCCTAGCCTCCCCCCACAGGGTCCTCCTGCCTAGCCTCCCCCGACAGGGCCCTCCTGCCTAGCCTACCCCCACAGGGTCCTCCTGCCTGGCCTCCCCCCACAGGGTCCTCCTGGCAAGGTTCTCCTTAGGACTGTCCTTCAAGGGAAGTCAGGGCTGGCTACTCTAGTCTTGGACTCTCTAAGGCAGGACAAGTATTCTGAAAGGAATCAAGGTTCAGAAGGTATGGGGAGCAAGGCCGGGATATACTCACCTCCACAATGGGATTCGGTGGGAGAAAAAAAAAACACTTAAGACTTTTGGTTCCCCCTCCTTTCTTCCATTTTTGGGAGTTTTATGTGGTGTAACGGACCTAGACAAGGGACCAGAAAACACGGTCTACGGTTCTGCCTGTTATCTGCTAGATTTGAATGCCCTGTTATTTTTTACTTCCTAGGCCTCAGTTACCTTCCTAGGGTGGTGTTCTTTGAGTGTGGGGCTTGAAAGCTCTGGTCATAGTGCTGCCTTAAGGGTGGACAGGAAAGGAGCCACCCAGAGTGCACTTGAGGCTGGCTCTGCTTCTACGATGTGCCTGGCCTTAGGCTTCGAGAGCAGAAGGGAGGTGTGCCAACTAGGCGGGGACAGTCATTGCAGGGCCCATTGATGCCGACCTCCTCTAAAGCTGGCGGCACAGGGGCAGGCCCAAAGTGCCGAGTCACTGGCACTGACTCAGCATCCAGGCCCGAGTCCCTCATCCCCTTTGGCTTGACCAGGACCTTCTGAGAACCGAGGGCTGCATAGGGCCCCTCTTTCTCAACTCTCTGGGGTTATGAGCTGAGGATAGCTATGTGAACAGAAACATGAGAGGCCAGAACACTAGTGGGCCTGTCCAGCTCTTAGAGCAGGCCGCGTGGAGGATGGCTACCGTCAGTGAGCCCTGGGCTCCTGGTCTCTCACCCTCAGCTGGTGCTGGCTGACTGCTTTTCACAACACACCTGCCTTTTCTCCTCGCCCTGGCTGACTCCTCTTCTGATTGGACTCAAGGTCCTGGGCCAATGGCCTGGGTGGGGCTGCAGCTGCCCCCAGTGTTGTATACCTGTTCTTCAGCTTTGCTGTGTTCCTCGCTACCTGCTTTCAGTGACTGAAAAGAAATTATGTCTGAGCCATGGCCAGCTCTGGCTGGCCCCCAATCCACCCTCTTACTACTGTTTGGATAGCCATCCCTCTGCTGTGTGACTGCTGTTTGAGGCTGAGAGATTGCCACTGGATTTAGGATGGAAGGTTACGATCTCCCTGGTTCATCAAGAGACATGGTCACACGGCCACTTGTGACAGAGGCCAGGACTGGTGAGGGTCTACTGAGGGCCCAAGCACACCTCCAGCACCCTCTTCAACATGCCACCTGTGACTGTGTTGTGACCAGGGGCTGGTCCTTTCCTTCTATTGTATTTATTTTGGGTCTTTTCACTCATTCCCCTGTCCCCGTTCACACATGACCGACCCTTAAGGCCTATTTTTTTTTTTTTCTTGCTTTCATGGGTATCTGTAGATAGGGATCAGACTTGAGGTGTCCCCAGGGCATCATGGCCAGGATAGTACACTGTCTGGAGGCTTGAGTCAGAAGAATGGAAAAGAAGCCTTGCCTGCTTCTAGCCTTTAAGGACAGAAGGGGGGAGCCTATTGCTTGAGTTCCAAATGGTACCTGTTTTTTAAAAATGACTTAATTACTTTACAGTGCTGAGGATTAAATCCAGGGCTTCAACCATGCTGGTTAAATGCTAGTCAAATGCTGCCAAGCTCCATCCTTACTTAACATTAAGTCGGATTCAATCAAAAGACTGTGCTCTCTCTAAAGACTTGCACCCCGCCTTTTAAATTTTTACTTGAGTCGCGGGGTGGGGCGGTCTGTGTTCCCAGGGCTGGCCTAAAATTTCAGGGCTCAGATGGTCCTCTTCGGCCTCCCAAGGAAACACTGCTGTGTCCGACCCAGACCGGTCCTGTTAACCATGCTGTGGGAACAGGGCTGGGGGTGTGGGGCGCAGAGCTGGGAACTCGAGCCCAGGAGAGACAGAGAAGCAGCTCCTCGCTAGCATTTATCACTTTTTTTTTTCTCTTTTTAAAAATAAAACCAGACTCTGTTCTGAAAATAAAAACTTGAGACTTGTGACAAGCTTCCTGTGTGGTTTAAAACCATTCCTGTCCTGATTTCCTCACTGATTTCTTAAATGTCATTGTGACATTTGTCATTATTTTGTAGGTTGGTGCTGGTGTTATGGGCACACCTTAGCAAAGTATTTGCCGTGGGATTTGGGGAGGCAGTGCACTGTGGCCTGGGCCTGGGGTCTGATTGTCCACAGAGGAATTTCCCCCTTGTGCTGGGCTTTCTTTCACTGGGAGAGTAGCTTACCAGGGAGATGAATGCTTGTGTAGGACAAGCTCCTACTGTAACTGCTCAGGCTGGTTTCAAGCATCTACATTTAGAGGATCCTCCTGCCTCAGTCTCCTGAATGGCCGGGACTGTAGAGACGTGTCCATCGAGAAAACATCTGAGTGATCTTTCCTTAACCAGAAGCAAAGGATGTAAGTCAGATCATTGTTTAAAAACAAAACACAAAGCCAGGTCTGGTGGCACACGCCTTTAATCCCAGCACTCAGGAGGCAGAGGCAGGTGGATCTCTGTGAGTTCAAGGCCAGCCTCGTCTACAAAGCAAGTTCAGGACAGCCAAGTCTATACACATAGAAACCCTGTCTTGAAAAATCCAAAACAAAACAAACAAACAAACAGAAAAACAGGAAGGAGACTATTGAGTCTCAGGCAGACCATTGGGGCTTCGCCCAAAGAAAGTTGTAGAGGCTGAAGAGACGGCTCAAAAGTTAAGACCACATACTGGCTCTTCTTCCAGAGAACCCACGTTCAAGTCCTAGCAATAGGGGGTCTCTGGAGACAACTCCAGTCCCAGGGGATCTGATGCTCTCTCTGAACTCCTTGAGCATCAGGTACATATGTGGTGTACAGATATATACATCAAATAAATATGTTTAAACATACACACACAAATAAAACAAAGCAAACCAACAACCAAACAAAAACAAAATAAAAAACGAACAGCTGGGTGTGATGGCACACACCTTTAATCCCAGCACTCAGGAGGCAGAGGCAGGCGGATCACTGTGAGTTTGAGGCCAGCCTGGTCTACAGAGCAAGTCCAGGACAGCCAGGGCTACACAAAGAAACCCTGTCTTGAAACAAAAACGAACAAACACAAAAGAAATAGATGAAGTGGACTAGCAAGGTGGCTTTGAGGGTCAAGGCACATGCTTGTAAGCCAGGCATCCTGAGTTCACTTTCCTGGACCCACATGATGGGAGGAAAGCTGTCCCAGTGTTCTCTGACCCCCACAGGCTACCAGGGCACTTGCACATGCCCTTCCCCGCCCCCCCCCCATGGTACACAAATACACAGAAGTAAAAGCATTTTTTAAATTAAATGCCAAATTGGCTCTTTGTTTTGTTTTGTTTTGTTTTGTTTTGTTTTCGAGACAAGTTTTCTCTGTGTAGCCTTGGCTGTCCTTGACTCATTTTGTAGAACAGGCTGGCCTCGAACTCACAGAGATCCACCTGCCTCTGCCTCCCAAGTGCTGGGGTTAAAGGCGTGCGCCACCACGCCCGGCACCAAATCAGTTCTTTTCTCAAACCTGTGATAAATCTTTTCTTAAAAAATATTTATTTGTTTGTTTGTTTATTATGTATACAGTGCTCTGCCTGCATGTGTGCCTGCACACCAGAAGAGGCCAACAGATCACATTATAGATGGTTGTGAGCCATGGTGTGGTTGCTGGGAGTGGACCTCAGGACCTCTGGAAGGTGCTCTTAACCTCTGAGCCATCTTGCTCGCCTGTCTGTGATAAATCTTACAGGCCAAGATGTATATGTACAGAAAACACTTACAGGACAACATAAGGGCATGTTTTCATGTCTTCCTAAATCTGTCCAGGCAGGATAGGCCTATTTAGACACATCTTCCAGCTAAGCCAGGGGTGCCTGTCGGCTCTGGCCAGCTGGAGTTCCTCAGAGACACCTGGGAAAGCGAAAGGAGGGCTCTGGATGGCTGGTTTAGTGTGGGGACAGGGAGGCCACCTCAGGGTAAATGATGCTGCAGTACTGTGTCAAGGAAGAGGACAAAATCACACCCTGGGGCACCAGGCCTTGGTACAGAGCAGCTTGTCTCCTCAGCAGTCGCCTGCCAGGTGGCTTCAGCTCCTTTTCCTGAAGCATTGGGAGATAAGTAGCTGGTAAAGGCCAGCCAGCAAAGAAGCCACATAAGCCGAGGTCTGTCACCTCGCAGACCTTCATTCCACAGGAGCCTTCAGGCGCCAGCTGCTCAGTGGGGTCAACCTGCCTGGGTTTAAGCTCAACTGTAGCTGAAAGCAGAACTGACTTGTGCTTTCTGGTCTCAGGGAAGAGGAGATTAAGGCCAACCAATGGTGGCACCTTGCCAAGGTGTGGTCACACCCTTCTCAGGTCAAGGTGACATCACCTTCCTCTCCAGTCCAAGACGAAGGATCCTGGATGCTAGCTCCCACCAAGGTGTGCATAGCCCAAGGGTGATCCTCTAGGAAACGTATCCAAGTGAGGCGTGGACAGGGAAGGCTGGACAGACCTCTACTCATCCGTAAGCAAGAAACAGGATGTCAAGTTCACTAATAGACAAAGGCTCACCGTCACTGCCCAATATGAACAGGGCTAGAGTGGGGACCTGTTGCCAGGAGAGACCTCAGTAGAAAGATCTGGGGGAAAAGCAGGAACATGGAGGTGGCCCTGGGAGCCGCTTGGGTATGAGGTGATGTGGAAAGCCAGGAGCATGCTACCCTGGCAGCTCCTGCCACAGACTTGAGGAAGGGTATGTAACATTCTCCATAGCATAACCTCCTCTAACACAGTCGACTGCGCTGCCCTGTGACGACTTTCCCATAGGGATATGTTCACTCAGTCAGTGTGAGCCAATACTGGACAGAGATGGCTTTGATAATCTCAGAGAGAAAACAGTAGAGGGAGAGGCCAGTAAAGAGCAGAAGAAGAGGCTAAACAGCGCCTTAGGATCCACAAGCTGCTCAAACCCAGAATCAGGTCAGAGGCACAGAGTGAAGGAGCCGCTGGGCTTGTTGCGAGAGATGGTAGTGTGATGGGGGAGTCGCAGAGGGACCAGGGCTGGCTAACAGATTTTCTGCACTTCCTGGGTATGGAGACCTCAGTTCCTCATGGGAATTTCACCCATCACTGGCAGACAGCTATGAGGGAGGAATGAGTGCTGCACGTTTTATTTATTTATTTGTTTCTTTGTTTCTTTGTTTGTTTATTATTTATTTATACAATGTTCTCCCTGCATGTACACCTGCACACCAGAAGAGGATACCAGATCTCATTATAGATGGTTGTAAGCCACCATGTGGTTGCTGGGAATTGAACTCAGGACTCCCGGAAGAGCAGATGGTGCTCTTAACCTCTGAGCCATCTCTCCAGCCGGTGCTGGCCATTTTAGACAGAGCAACCTGAAACCTAGGAAAGATGTTGATCTAAAGCAGCTTGGCTGGTGAACAGTGGGGCTGGGACGCTCTTTGGAAGGAACTTTCTAACACATGTGACTTGAGCCTCAAGCGCTAAGCTACAGTGCCAGCCGGGCACTGACTGCACTGACGGGCTCCTGGGCAGCTGCTCTCTTGCACTGGCTGGAGCCCATGGTGTCGAGTGTCTACTTTATTTTCATGTCTTTCTTTGGGTGCTGGGGCGGAGACCCAAGGCCTCGGACTAAGCGAGCCACCTGTCACTGAACTACAGCCCCAGCCCTTTCCTATTTTACTGTTTTTGCTCTGTTTTGTTTTTGAGACAGGGTTTCTCTGAGTAACAGCTCTGGCTATCCTGGAACTCTCTCTGTAGTCCAGGCTGGCCTCGAACTCACAGCGATCCACCTGCCTCTGCCTCCCAAGTGCTGGGATTAAAGACGTGCAGCACCACTGCCTTACTTTCAAAGGTAAGTAAAAGCTAAGCCAGTCCGTCTTAGTCTCCCATTCAGATGACACCTTGAGTGCAGCTGGAAGCACGGCTAAGGGGCTGAGCATGGGACCTTCCAAAGCAGCTCCGGGAAACCAGATCTAGACTGAAACACTGTATCAAGTGATGCAAGCGCAGGTCACTATTGAATTGTCCCTCATTCTTTCCTTATTTATTGTTCCCGCTAGCTTTCTTGATTAGGCTCAAGACAGAAAAAGGCTAGGGCCACCTCCATAGTCAGGAGCTTGCCTGGGGATGCACCGAACTCACATGGGTACATGTCACACGCTGACTGGTGCTTTGCACTCACCAGGCCTCCCCCTGCTATTTTCTAGGAGATGAGCAAAGAGCCAAGAGAGCAGAACGTGGGGGCAGTGGCTTCTTTTGGTGGGGGGCTTTTCTTTTTCTTTTTAAAAAAGATTTATTTATGTCTATGAACACACTATTGCATGTATGCTGGCATGACAGAAGAGAGCATCAGGTCACATTATAGATGATCATGATGAGCTGGAGAGATGGCTCAGAGGTTAAGAGCACTGATTGCTCTTCCAAAGGTCCTGAGTTCAATTCCCAGCAACCACATGGTGGCTCACAACCATCTATAATGTGATCTAATCATACTGTATGCATAGATGCAAATAAAATCTTAAAAGATTTACATATATGAGTGTTTTGCTGTATGCACACCTGCGTGCACGTATCTCTGTGTGTGTGTGGGGGGGAGGGGTCTGGTATCTTAAAGGCCAGAAGAACGCACTGGATGCCTTGGAGCTGGAATTACAGGTGGTTGTGAGCTGCCACGTGGGTGTTGGATCTGAACCTGGGTCCTCTGCAAGAGCATCAGGCGTTTTCAGCATCTCTAGCCCCAAGTTTTTCGGGTTTTGCTGAGGACACAAGTGTGCTAGGCGAGAGCTCTAAGCCTGAGCTCTATCACTGAACCACACCTGGCCCCCAAACAGGGCTCCATTTATTCCTATTTAGTGGTGTGTGTGTGTGTGTGCTCGCGCGCCATGAGTGCGTGTTGTGACCAGAGCCCCTCCTTCCAGCTGAGTCCCAGGGACTGAACACAGGACACCAAGCTTGGTGGCAAGCACGGTGGAGCATGTGGAGTCATCTTTTCTTCATGTCTTTCTTTCTTCTTCCTGTTTTGAGGCAGGTTCTTACTATAGCCAAGGCTGGCTTGGAACTCTCCTGTCTCAGGCTCTCACATGTGCCACCATGCCAGGCCAAAACAGTCTCATTGGGCCCGGTTCAGAATAACACAAGCATACAGGAATGCTTTTAATGTTCTTGCTATTCTTGGCATTGGTCAGCAGACATCAGTTTATACCATTTCTAACACTCACGATGAACAAAGACTTCTAAGGGGGAATGGGGCGTGAAGAACGCGAAATAGCCAAGAAGCCCCAGAGAATTCTGATTCCACTGAATGGAAAGTCTAGAGCCGATATGTCCATGAGAGAAAGCAGACCTAGTGCTGCCCAGGGCTGAGGAGGAAGTACCAAGTTTCCTCCTGAGGTAACAAAGGTGTTCGAAATCAGTGATTACACTGATGGCCACTGGGCTCTGAATATACTACACCCCTTGATTATACAGGATCAACTGTAAACCGTACAGTGTGTGAATGTTTCACTAAACATCTTAGGGGAAAAGGAAAGGGCTAAAAGACCAACTTAGTGCTGTGATCTAGTGGGCAGCAGCTGGGTGGTGAGGGTGGCGAGCACACTGCGGGAGCCAGTTCTGTGCTCATGTGGGGCTGATTTGCCTGCTGCTGGGAGAACCCCTATACGTTTAATCCCTATTTAAAGCTGGGGGGGGGGGATGTCACAGGCTTGACTGGCATCTAGACCCAAAGACTCTCTCTGCCTTGGTGTTTTCAAGACAGGGTCTCTCTGTGTAGCCTTGGCTGTCCTTGAACTCACAGAGATCCACCTGTCTCTGCCTCCTGAGTTCTGGGGGTGCAGGCATGAGGGAGGGGCCTTTTTTCTCTCTCACCTTAGCTCCCGCAGGGCTGGATATGGGCCACGCACTGTCTGAGACTTGGAACTCAAGGGCTTGCTAGCGCTAGGCTAGATGTGTCTGTAAGGCCTCTCCAAGTAGAAATTTTCTTGACCTGTCGTAAGAGGTGATTCTATTACAACTATGGATTTTACCAACATAACAACTTTATTAAGTCTTCATTATTGTACACATACATGCACACACAAAATCGCTGTTATTTTCTTTCCCCGCAGCATTTCGTGGTCCTTTTCCCACGGAAGCCTGAAAATTTGGCAACAGGTAGAAACAGGGCCCAGGCCCAGGGCATGCATACTTGTGCCTTCTCGGGGACCCAAGGTGCAAGCCTGCTACCTGCCCCAAGAGGGCGCCCTGGTTACTTTAAACCACTTCTCCTCACATCTTAGGTATATGGTGATATGCTTTCCTCTGACCTTGGAGGGCCTGCCTTGTTCTCCACTGCCACGGGCCCTAACCCCAGCCTCACTACCCCCATACCTTACTTTATGCCATCACTGTACCTGAGAGGTCTCAGGCTCCCAAGCAGCTGGGATCAGCCCATGAAAACTCACACGCCACAGCCCTCCCACAGCCTGGCAGCGCCTGAAAGCAGAATCTCACACGCCTCTTCCTGCTTCTCGGGATTCTGCATTACCCATTTCTATCCTGACTCGAAGGCTTCTGGGTATATTTGGCATGCAGTTTCCTCCCCCACAGGGCAACAGATCCACTTATGAGAGGAGGCCCCAGCTGCTCCTACCGTAGCCCACAAAGGTCACCCCCCCCCCCCTGAGCTCCAGCTCAACCTACAGGCTGCCCCTCTCCCGGGAAAGCAGCTCCCAGCTGCCCAGACCTTACCTCCTCCCCCCAGGGATATTGGGGTTCTTTTGCAGCCTCGTGTCTCTGATTATCATCCTAGCTAATTTTCCATCCTTATTGGATTTTCTCGTTTTGTTTTTGTTGATTTTTGTAGGACAGGGTTTCTCTGTGTAAATCCTGGTTGTCTTGGAATCACTCTATAGACCAGGCTGGCCTCGAACTCACAGAGATCTGCCTGCCTCTGCCTGGGGTTCAGGAGATCAAGTTCCAGTCCCTAGGTGCTGGGACTTCAGGTATACCACACTATGCCAGATTTAGCTATCCATATGTCATAGCAGGCACTTCCCACACATACAAACATACGACAGTACAACATACATCCTCGAAAGCACTAGGCCCAGGAGGCCCTAGGAGGGAGCCTGCTCGTCTGTGGCTGGCCTCCGTGGCTCCAAGCTGTCCCATCCAGGGTTCTTCTCAAGCTCCCAGAAGAAAAGCTGCCGCTGGAGGCTCCGCAGGTTCTGCAGGACCTCAGGAGAGGGAGGCTCAGCAGACTGACCCAGTTCTAGCTCTTCCTCCTCTGTGAGCCAGTCAGGGGGCTGTGGGGAACTTCTGGAGATGTAGCCCTGGTCCGACTGCACTGACTGCCGCTGCTCCTCCTCAGAGGATGTGTAGTCCTTGAGGACCGCTGCGGGCCTCACCCAGCTCTCCTGGGCCTGTCCGCTCAGCGTCTGCTGTAGCACTGACAGCATCAGGCTCTCTAGCTGCTCTCTGGCATCACTGTGGAGGTGGTCAGGAGTGCTACAGAGAGGCAAGTCATCTGAGTCCATGGGGAGGCAGAGGATGCTGTTTCTATGGGCGCCCAGCAGCGGGCAGGCCTCGCTGTCCTCTGCCACAACCAGCTGGGTAGCAGCTGCCCTGCCATCTGGAAGATAGACAGGTTCCACCACGCGAGCTGTGGGGACCCGTTCTGCCGGCAGCACTATGGTTTGGAGGGCCTGAGCCTCCAGCTCTCTTTGTGGCCGCAGCTGGAGATCCAGCTTTGCCACTGCACTTTCTTCCTCAGTGACACGGACATCGACTGCAAAGCAGCTGTCAGAAGCGGGCTCCAGCACCAGGGGCCGTTGCTTGACAATTCTTTCCCCTGGCGGCAGCGGTGGGTCCTCAAACACTTCTTCATCCATGGATGGGAGATCTTGGTCATCTGCTAGGCAGAGGGTCTCGCGTTCAAACCAGTCAGGACACTGGGTTTGCCACTCCTGGAACCTAACCACAGCTTCCTTGAGCCGCCGGCCACTAGGGCTCTGCAGGTAATTCTCCCCTGTGAGCTCTTTGACGTGGTGCATCCGGCCAGGTTCAAACATCTCCAGGTCCTGGATCCGGAAGTAGACCTCCTCAAATTTGTCCATGAGTGGGTACCTGGAGGTGATGTTGAAAAGGTCAGGGACATCACCCTCGCTGCTGATGCCACTGAAGTAGCAAACGATGTAGGTGCCGAAGCAGGCTGGCCTCTTGAAATCTGGCAGGATCATGTTCATGGCCGCAGTAAAGAGGTCCCCTGCAGGCTTCCACCGGTCACACCGTAGCTGGAGAGCCGGCTCAGACCAGCCCAAGATGGCCTTCCACTTGGCCTGGGTGCCTCGGGAGCACAGGATGATGATTTTGGAGTTGCTCTCTACCATTTCTTGCTTCTGTCGGCTCACCCAGGTCATGACCCCCACCTCTGAGATAAGCTGCTCTTCCAGGAGGTCCAGGGCGACTTCAGTGCCGCAGGCAGTGATCAGGAACTGGGCGAACTTTAGGACTACCTCCACATAGAGCGGGTGGTCGGCCGAGTAGACGATCCAGACCTTTCTGGGCTTCAGGGGTGGGGGAGTCAGGTCAGCTAAAGGCAAGGTGCCTGTGAGAGACAAGGAAACATGTGCTGATCCTCATGCCCAGGCCTGGACCTAGGCAGTATCCGCTAGAGGAGCAGTTTTCAACGCTTTGGGGGAGTAAATGACCCTTTCACAGGAGTCACATATCAGATATCCTGCATATCAGATATTTATGTCACAATTTGTTAAGGAAGTAAATTTGCAGCTATAAAGTAGCAATGAACATAATTTTACATCTGGCAGTCACCACAGCATGAGGAACTGTATTAAAGGGTCACAGCATTAGGAGAGTTGAGAACCACTGCTCTAGAGCAGCCTACAAGCTACCTGCACGGAAGGCGGAGCTTGGCTTTTTATCTTCAGCAAGCAGCCCTCTGGTAGGCCAGATGCTGCTACACTGTCTTGTGATGTGTGGAAAATCAGTGAGGGACCGTTCATGAAAAAGAACCAATCTCTAAGCAGGGCATGGTGGCGCACGCCTTTAATCCCAGTACTCGGGAGGTAGAGGCAGGCGGATCTCTTGTGAGTTGGAGGCCAGCCTGGTCTATAAAGTGAGTCCAGGACAGTCAGGAATACAAGAGAAATCCTGACTTGGAAAAAAAATCAATCAATAAAAAAAAATTAATTAAAAAAAGGAACCCTAGCCTCTGCGTTTAGGGCACCCCCAAATCCCTCTCTGCATGAGGTGAGGACCTGTGGCCTAAGTAAGGGTGGAGCCTTCTGAAAGGACTCAGAAGTGTGACCAGAAACGCAGCCTATCCATCCATCCATCCCAAGAACCCACCGCAGGCTTCAGAGAGAAAGGCAGACCACCCCTCAGAGCACGGGCTACTAACCATTGATCTTGGAGTCATCAGTGTGCTTCTCATGATCAGCCCCTGCAAGGAAAAGACATCTATTGAGTGGTTTATTCTAGGGAGAGACAGGGGTGACTAGCTCACAGGTGTCTGATGGAAGGCTGCTAAATGATAAAGGTGGACAGCCCCCCTGTCCCAGCAGCCCTGTAGGTGTGAGCCCCAAGTCAGTGGCTCCAGTTAGCCATTTATGCCTTTGGCAGGTCACTGTCTCTCTGAGGAGCGGGTCTGTGGAGGGACATTCTCCAGGCTCCGTGGGAAGTGCCTGGTCTGTGCTCCCTGGCCCCTGCTGCAGTTCTGCTTCCTAGGCGGCTGTGAGGAGACTCCACTGGAGGGAAGGGCAGTCCATAAGGCAAGCAGCAGACATCTTACAACACTGCCTGCTGGAAGCAAGCCCATGGGCCTTGCAACACTTCCTCCGGGTGTCTTGAGGTGAGGAAGGGGAACCACACTCTTAGGTAATTGCTCCCCTCAGACATGTGACCAGGGGGTTGTTTCTTTGTGGTCCAGGGAGGGAACCCAGGTATATTGGGCAAGTGCTCTAGCCCGCATTACATCTCAGCTTCTAAAGAAGAGGGTTAGCATCTAATTTCAATCCTCATTCTTTAGGCCTTTGCCCAGAACTGGCAAAGATGCTCTAACGAGGCGAGGTTTCTCCTCTCTCCCACTCCAGGAGGTAGTAGGGATGTAACAGCAGCATGGTTCAGCATTAGCAAGAGATGTCATGTGACTCTTCCCAGAATCTTATGGACCCCACAATTCAAGATGAACCATGAACGCTGGCAAGGGTACCAGCAGCTTTCCCGGGTGACACACTCTGTCACAAGTCAGGGAAAGGCGAGCCCCTTCGCCGGTCAACACACACTCTCCCCACTAAGACTCAGCCAGAAGAAAGGAACGCAGGAAATGGACAGTTACTCTGGGTCCCCGGAGGCATTTTCAACCCATTTTACAGAAGAGGAAACGGAATCTAAGATTAGGGCTCCTGTGACTACAAAGCAGGTGAGGGGCGAGGGTCTTCCCTTGTGAGCTCAGGGTCAGGAGCCTGAGCCTTTCCCACTACAGCCTGCTATCCCTCAGGATCGCCTCTGATCTCAGAGGCATAAGCCCTGGGACTTGAAGATGAAGCTGTCCACTTGCCTGATCACACTGATGCAGGAAACTCCACCCTACCTCCTGCTGATGTTAGAAACACTAACTTTAACAAGAAAAAATACATATCACCGTAGTGAACAGCACTGCGCAAATACCGCGTGCCAGGTTCTGAGGAAAGGATTCAGGTCACTTCCTTTAGTCCTCGCCACAGTGTCATGACGTGCATATTTGTAATATTTATAACTGCCATTTGGTCGAAGAGAAGCCTGGGGCTCAGACAGCCCCACAGGGAGATCATCCTTAATTCCAAGTCTCACACCAGGTTGTGTGACAGACACCATGTCTCTGCTTAGTTTGGCACCGAAAGGTGGAGTGAAGGATGCCGCTTAAATCCAGAGCAGCAGAAGTCTAGACTACAAGCCCAGGAGGATGGGAGGGACGGGGAAGCCCTGCTGCTCCTTACCAGAAAGCCTCCAGGTCATGCAGACCACCAGCAGGATGACAGAGCCCACGAGCAGAATAGCGATGCCTGTGATGAAGCCATACACCCACAGGGGAATATAGTCTGTGACAAACAGAACCACGTGAGTCTGGGCAAGGGCCCCACCCACCCCAGCCGAGGCTCCGCCCTCATCACGGTATCATCACTATAATATCATTTTAGCACCTCGCCTGGCCATGGGGTGCAGCATGCCTCCCTGCACTGAGTCACAAATCAGCTGGGACCTCCAGTGATCCCTTGGGAATGTCTTTGACTTTAGGAAGGACTTACCGGCAATGGAAACTGTAATAGGACAAAAGGAAACAGGAACAGGGTTACTCTTAATGATTAGCAGTCATCCACGCCCATCACAGATGCCCACCAATTAGCCTATCCGAGATGCCCACTCACTGACGCCTTCACCCATCGGAGATGCCCACTGACGCCTTTACCCATCGGAGATGCCACTGATGGCCTTAAACACGTAGTCAGGCGTAGCTACGCTTGGTGGAGCCTTCCCCATGGAGCCTTTAATCCCAGCACTTGGGAGGCAGAGGCATGTGGATCGCTGTAAGTTCGAGGCCAGCCTGGTGCTGGGAGCCCAGGTGCTGGGAGACACTGCTCTTCCGGTGGGCTCCTTCCACCACAACACACATCTGCCCCTGTCTGATCTGCACATGGCAGAGGCTGAGAGCCAAGGACATGTGGCTGCCAACCCCTACAGGCTCAAGTAGGAGCCCTGGGCTGTGTCTTTTATGTGTGAACATAGGCAAATTAATATCTGGGCCTCAATTTTTTTCATACATGAACTTGGCATATTAAAGCACTTCTGTGGTACGTAATTCTAACTCTGAGAATAACTATCTCGCTTTTTCAGCCAAGGAGACCGTGTTGATAGAAGACATTAAATCGCTGGGCATGTTGGCGCATGCCTTTAATCCCAGCACTTGGGAGGCAGAGGCATGTGGATCGCTGTAAGTTCGAGGCCAGCCTGGTCTATAAAGCGAGTCCAGGATAGCCAAGATAACACAGAGAAACCTTGTCTCAAAAAACTGAAAAAATGCTTAAGTCACTGGGTGCCGTGGTGCACGTCTTTAATCCCAGCCCATGGGAGGCAGAGGCAGGATAATCTCTGTGAGTTTGAAGCCAGCCTGGTCTACAAACTGAGTCCAGGACAGCCAGGGCTCTGTGTAACCGAGAAACCATGTTTAGAAAAACCAAAAAAAGAAAAGAACAGAAAGGCTAAGTCTTCTGCCTATGGGTACAAAGCTAGCGAAAGACAGCAAGGAGTGCAGCCCGGAGGCATTATTCTGCACTCTGCCTTGGTTGGGTCACAGCAGCTCTAAGCTGAACCTCCCTCTCCCCATGTGAGCACTCCTCCCGTGGACAGCCTTCATCCACGCTTACCCCACTTACACTAAGGACAGCTGTCTCTCCTACCTGGGTCCGGTGAGATGTCTGGGCAGTGCACTGTCACAGCATGTCTCAAGCAATCATTCAGGCAGCTGCTGAAGAAGGGCTGGACCTGGGGGAGCAGGAGATGCCCACTGATACCCTCGTAGCAAAAGAGGCGATCTGTGAGTAACAGACCCTGTGGCCAGGCTCGGGTCTCCACATGGCTGGTGAGCCGCATGGGGCAGCGGTACCTGTATCCCAGCTGCTTGGGAAGCTGAGGTAGCCTCCTCAGGGCAGCCTGGGAAATACAGTAAGACTCCATCTCACGCAGCCTACCCTCCTTAGTCTTCAATGTGGTGGTTAGGCCAGGCCTCCCACCCATACAAAAGGGTAAAGCCCCTACCAGGCTGGGAGGACCAGAGGGAGAAAAGCAGATGTGCAGCTGTCAGTCAGCAGTGGCTGGAGCTGCCCACCATGCCTGCCGTACCCATCTGAATGGAAGGCCACCTGCACACGCCCTCCTAGCACTGAACCACTCACCTGCACACGGTGGCGGCAGCACAAGCTAGACTTGCTTAGGGTGAATGTGACGTTGGCTCGCTGGTGGAATTCTTCTTCTCTGGGCTGCAGAGAGAGAGAGAGGTGGAAGAAACCAGCTGGGTAAGACCTTGGTGCTGTCTGCTGGGAAAGTGACCCTTTGTAGATCAGTGCCCCCCTTACAAATGCCAGACGGAGAAGTGCTTTTCTGATCTCTGGTCCAGAGAAACTGGTGTTTCTGTAGGGTGACCAGCCTGTGACGGGTGTATAAGCACATTCAGCGCTGGGCATGTCCCTCTTTGCTCTGCTGCTGTACTCATTGCTGTCTGTGCATATGCAGCAGGCATACAGGGTACTCAGCACACTCTCTTCTCTCACCTGGCGTCATCCTATTTGCCTTCTGTCATAATCGCCTTATTTCTTTTTAAATTTCAAAAATAATTTTTGAGAGAAAGTTGAATAAATACAGCCAAATAAAAAAACCAGGCAAGAATGTGGGGTGTGGAGAATATGGGTGGGACAGGTGTGGAGGACACAGATTGGACAGGTGAGGAGGACACAGATTGGACAGGTGTGGAGGACACAGATTGGACAGGTGTGGAGGACACAGATTGGACAGGTGTGGAGGACACAGATTGGACGGGTGTGGAGGACACAGATTGGACAGGTGTGGAGGACACAGATTGGACAGGTGTGGAGGACACAGATTGGACAGGTGTGGAGGACACTGATTGGACAGGTGTGGAGGACACAGATTGGACGGGTGTGGAGGACACAGATTGGACAGGTGTGGAGGACACAGATTGGACAGGTGAGGAGGACACAGATTGGACAGGTGAGGAGGACACAGACTGGACAGGTGAGGAGGACACAGATTGGACAGGTGTGGAGGACACAGATTGGACAGGTGTGGAGGACACAGATTGGACGGGTGAGGAGGACACAGATTGGACGGGTGTGGAGGACACAGATTGGACAGGTGAGGAGGACACAGACTGGACAGGTGAGGAGGACACAGATTGGACAGGTGTGGAGGACACAGATTGGACAGGTGTGGAGGACACAGATTGGACAGGTGTGGAGGACACAGATTGGACAGGTGTGGAGGACACAGATTGGACAGGTGTGGAGGACACAGATTGGACGGGTGAGGAGGACACAGATTGGACAGGTGAGGAGGACACAGATTGGACAGGTGTGGAGGACACAGATTGGACGGGTGAGGAGGACACAGATTGGACAGGTGAGGAGGACACAGATTGGACAGGTGTGGAGGACACAGATTGGACAGGTGTGGAGGACACAGATTGGACAGGTGTGGAGGACACAGATTGGACAGGTGTGGAGGACACAGATTGGACAGGTGTGGAGGACACAGATTGGACGGGTGAGGAGGACACAGATTGGACGGGTGAGGAGGACACAGATTGGACAGGTGAGGAGGACACAGATTGGACGGGTGAGGAGGACACAGATTGGACAGGTGAGGAGGACACAGATTGGACAGGTGTGGAGGACACAGATTGGACAGGTGTGGAGGACACAGATTGGACAGGTGAGGAAGACACAGATTGGACAGGTGAGGAGGACACAGATTGGACGGGTGAGGAGGACACAGATTGGACAGGTGTGGAGGACACAGATTGGACGGGTGTGGAGGACACAGATTGGACGGGTGAGGAGGACACAGATTGGACAGGGGAGGAGGACACAGATTGGACAGGTGTGGAGGACACAGATTGGACAGGTGTGGAGGACACAGATTGGACAGGTGAGGAAGACACAGATTGGACAGGTGAGGAGGACACAGATTGGACGGGTGAGGAGGACACAGATTGGACGGGTGTGGAGGACACAGATTGGACGGGTGTGGAGGACACAGATTGGACGGGTGTGGAGGACACAGATTGGACAGGTGTGGAGGACACAGATTGGACGGGTGTGGAGGACACAGATTGGACGGGTGAGGAGGACACAGATTGGACGGGTGAGGAGGACACAGATTGGACAGGTGTGGAGGACACAGATTGGACAGGTGTGGAGGACACAGATTGGACAGGTGAGGAGGACACAGATTGGACAGGTGTGGAGGACACAGATTGGACAGGTGTGGAGGACACAGATTGGACAGGTGTGGAGGACACAGATTGGACGGGTGAGGAGGACACAGATTGGACGGGTGTGGAGGACACAGATTGGACAGGTGAGGAGGACACAGACTGGACAGGTGAGGAGGACACAGATTGGACAGGTGTGGAGGACACAGATTGGACAGGTGTGGAGGACACAGATTGGACAGGTGTGGAGGACACAGATTGGACAGGTGTGGAGGACACAGATTGGACGGGTGTGGAGGACACAGATTGGACGGGTGAGGAGGACACAGATTGGACAGGTGAGGAGGACACAGATTGGACAGGTGTGGAGGACACAGATTGGACGGGTGAGGAGGACACAGATTGGACAGGTGAGGAGGACACAGATTGGACAGGTGTGGAGGACACAGATTGGACAGGTGTGGAGGACACAGATTGGACAGGTGTGGAGGACACAGATTGGACAGGTGTGGAGGACACAGATTGGACAGGTGTGGAGGACACAGATTGGACGGGTGAGGAGGACACAGATTGGACGGGTGAGGAGGACACAGATTGGACAGGTGAGGAGGACACAGATTGGACGGGTGAGGAGGACACAGATTGGACAGGTGAGGAGGACACAGATTGGACAGGTGTGGAGGACACAGATTGGACAGGTGTGGAGGACACAGATTGGACAGGTGAGGAAGACACAGATTGGACAGGTGAGGAGGACACAGATTGGACGGGTGAGGAGGACACAGATTGGACAGGTGTGGAGGACACAGATTGGACGGGTGTGGAGGACACAGATTGGACGGGTGAGGAGGACACAGATTGGACAGGTGAGGAGGACACAGATTGGACAGGTGTGGAGGACACAGATTGGACAGGTGTGGAGGACACAGATTGGACAGGTGAGGAAGACACAGATTGGACAGGTGAGGAGGACACAGATTGGACGGGTGAGGAGGACACAGATTGGACAGGTGTGGAGGACACAGATTGGACGGGTGTGGAGGACACAGATTGGACGGGTGTGGAGGACACAGATTGGACAGGTGTGGAGGACACAGATTGGACGGGTGTGGAGGACACAGATTGGACGGGTGAGGAGGACACAGATTGGACAGGTGTGGAGGACACAGATTGGACGGGTGTGGAGGACACAGATTGGACAGGTGTGGAGGACACAGATTGGACAGGTGTGGAGGACACAGATTGGACGGGTGTGGAGGACACAGATTGGACGGGTGAGGAGGACACAGATTGGACAGGTGTGGAGGACACAGATTGGACAGGTGAGGAGGACACAGACTGGACAGGTGAGGAGGACACAGATTGGACAGGTGTGGAGGACACAGATTGGACAGGTGTGGAGGACACAGATTGGACAGGTGTGGAGGACACAGATTGGACAGGTGTGGAGGACACAGATTGGACAGGTGTGGAGGACACAGATTGGACGGGTGTGGAGGACACAGATTGGACGGGTGAGGAGGACACAGATTGGACAGGTGAGGAGGACACAGATTGGACGGGTGTGGAGGACACAGATTGGATGGGTGAGGAGGACACAGATTGGACAGGTGAGGAGGACACAGATTGGACAGGTGTGGAGGACACAGATTGGACAGGTGTGGAGGACACAGATTGGACAGGTGTGGAGGACACAGATTGGACAGGTGTGGAGGACACAGATTGGACAGGTGTGGAGGACACAGATTGGACGGGTGAGGAGGACACAGATTGGACAGGTGAGGAGGACACAGATTGGACGGGTGAGGAGGACACAGATTGGACGGGTGAGGAGGACACAGATTGGACGGGTGAGGAGGACACAGATTGGACAGGTGTGGAGGACACAGATTGGACAGGTGTGGAGGACACAGATTGGACAGGTGAGGAAGACACAGATTGGACAGGTGAGGAGGACACAGATTGGACGGGTGAGGAGGACACAGATTGGACAGGTGTGGAGGACACAGATTGGACAGGTGTGGAGGACACAGATTGGACAGGTGAGGAAGACACAGATTGGACAGGTGAGGAGGACACAGATTGGACAGGTGTGGAGGACACAGATTGGACGGGTGAGGAGGACACAGATTGGACAGGTGAGGAGGACACAGATTGGACAGGTGTGGAGGACACAGATTGGACGGGTGAGGAGGACACAGATTGGACGGGTGAGGAGGACACAGATTGGACAGGTGTGGAGGACACAGATTGGACAGGTGTGGAGGACACAGATTGGACAGGTGAGGAGGACACAGATTGGACAGGTGTGGAGGACACAGATTGGACGGGTGAGGAGGACACAGATTGGACGGGTGAGGAGGACACAGATTGGACGGGTGAGGAGGACACAGACTGGACGGGTGTGGAGGACACAGATTGGACAGGTGTGGAGGACACAGATTGGACAGGTGTGGAGGACACAGATTGGACAGGTGTGGAGGACACAGATTGGACAGGTGTGGAGGACACAGATTGGACAGGTGAGGAGGACACAGATTGGACAGGTGTGGAGGACACAGATTGGACAGGTGTGGAGGACACAGATTGGACGGGTGAGGAGGACACAGATTGGACGGGTGAGGAGGACACAGATTGGACAGGTGAGGAGGACACAGATTGGACAGGTGAGGAGGACACAGATTGGACGGGTGAGGAGGACACAGATTGGACGGGTGTGGAGGACACAGATTGGACGGGTGTGGAGGACACAGATTGGACGGGTGTGGAGGACACAGATTGGACAGGTGAGGAGGACACAGATTGGACGGGTGTGGAGGACACAGATTGGACGGGTGTGGAGGACACAGATTGGACGGGTGTGGAGGACACAGATTGGACGGGTGTGGAGGACACAGATTGGACAGGTGTGGAGGACACAGACTGGACGGGTGTGGAATACATGGATTGGACGGGTGTGGAGGACACAGATTGGACAGGTGTGGAGGACACAGATTGGACAGGTGTGGAGGACACAGATTGGACAGGTGTGGAATACATGGATTGGATGGGGTGTGGGGAACATGGGTGGGGAACATGGGAATATAATTGCCACTTTACCAACTGGCAAGTAACTCAATACCTTACACCTGGCTTCAATCTGGAGGGGACAGGGCTCTATAGAGAATTTTCCCTATTTCTTTCAACTTGCAATTCATTATGAACTTCACGTCAAGCTTTAGCAAAAAAAGGACTTGCCTTTTATTTAGATTTACAGTCTAACTGCTCACTCAGCCATCATTCCTATGTTCATAAACTATTATTCTCAACAAACGGCAAAGGTATGGGAACCCTCTCCCTTCTGAGAGGGCAGACAGCAGCCAGCGCACCTGAGTTCAGTGTTGGGCTCTGGCAACAGGGTTAGCTAGGGAGGAGGGTTAAGGACTGGAGAGGGCATTTTAACTTGTGTCTGGGGGGAGGGGGTAAGAACTACTTACCGCAGGTATTTCCTTAAAGTCATCAAAGCAGCTTTGGTTCTCTGAGTGTGGAAAACTATCTAGCAAGATATGGTAGGGGATGGATTCGTTCCACAGGGTGAAGCTCACACGCAGATGCTTGGTGTCCAACGTCTCCACAGTGATGTTGGGATCCCACAGGCTGCCTGCCAAGGGCACAGTGTAGGGGGGGAGTGAGAAGGAGAGTCTCCATGGCATGTGTGTTACACGGGCAAGCACACGACTGTGCACATGCCCAATTTTACTCTACTACATGCATGTTAATGTGCCCAGGATGAGATCTCCTAGGCCAGCCAGTTACCTGAGCTCACACATGGTGTCGTCATCTTCATCTGGGCATCCTCGCAGTCTGCCAACCATGATAAGAAGAGAAATCAGTTAAGTCTTGGCCTTTAGGGAGTTTGTTCTTGCAAAGTTTGATGTTTTTTGTTTTGTTCTGTTTTCTGAGACAGGGTCAGTCTACATAGCCCTGGCTGTCCTGGAACTCACTATAGACCAGGCTGTCCTCAAACTCACAAAGATCCACCTGCCTCTGCCTCCCAAGTGCTGGGGTTTTAAAGGTGTGCATCGCCACACCCAGCCGATTCTTACAGATTTCTGACACTGGGGGCGGAGATTGTTGTGCCCCTGGGGAATGCATTCTAAGAGGCACCGTCACAGCTTGCTCCAGGCAGAGATAGCTGCCCCTGGACAGAGAGCCCATCACACTGGGGCAACACCCTCTTCTTTTAGAGAGCCTTCCTAACTCAAGCATACTCCTCCTAAGCTCAGAGCTTGCTTCACGGGGCTAGAAATTCCTGGTTTACTCCAGTTTTCTCCCACACACATCCTTCTGCCCAGGGGAGCCTCTGCTTTGCCTTTTATATTTTGGGAGCTCTTCTGCCCCCCACTGCAGCCGCTCTGACTTTTCCACACACTTCTTATTAGGTTCCCATCCAGAAGCCCTAGGCAGATGGCAAGAGTCAGCGTTTATTTATTTGTTTGTTTGTTTTTTTCCGAGACAAGGTTTCTCTGTGTAACATCTCTGGCTGTCTTGGACCTCACTCTGTAGACCAAGCTGGCCTTGAACTCACAGAGAGCCACCTGCCTCCACCTCTGGAGTGTTAGGATTAAAGGCGTGTGCTAACACGCCTGGATTCTTTCTTTCTCTCTTTTTCTTTCTTTCTTTCTTTCTTTCTCTTTTTTTTTTTTCCCATCTATCTGTGGATCAAACCCAGACAGGCACCTGGGAACCAGGTATTTCTAACACATGCCCGGGGATAGGGAGGGAGAACAGTCATTTAGCAAGTTCTTACTGCACATCCTGTGTGCGATGTTCTGGGCACTGTACATACAATGGAAATCACTACTTCTTTTTGCAGATGAATTCTATAGCAGAGAGCAGTGAAAGCATCTGATATTGTGTCAGGTAAGAGGCTATGAGGGAAAGGAAGCAGATGTGCGTGCACTCATGAGAGTATGTGCTTCTGGGGGAGGGGTCATCGCCGTCTTTAAGGAGCATTTCTTGGGCTGCGGTGTGACTAAGTAGGAAAGTGTCTGCCCCGTGCTATGTGTGGCTCGGAGTTCTCTCCCCACAGCTACCAGTAAAACAAAAACATGAACAAAAGACAAAAATCACCTGACTGCCTACAAGGACAAATGATGTCAGCAATGGCCAAGGTTCTGGAAAAGGCAGACACAGAAAGTGACACAGAAGAAATGGTGGCTCCCAAGAGCTAGGATGGTGACGATCACAGACAGCATGGATTGGTAGGGCAAGAGGGTGACATGTAGGATGAGTGCTAGGCAAATGCAGGTGGGACGTGGGGGTCAAGTGAGCCAAGTGAGGGGAACTGGTCCAGGTTGAATACACAGATCACTTCCCTTCAGGGATCTGGCATTTTCTAGGATGGAAGCGACTTCTCTGCACAAAGGGAGGGACTCTAGTCACCAACACAGCCCTGGGGTCTCCACACAAGAGAGGACACAAGATGTAAAGGCTTCGGCCTCAGCTGGAGGCACACGGGACCTGCAGCCACTGTGCCTCAGGGTTGGACTCTGCTGTCTGGGGCACCCCACCCCCACCATGGCTGCTTTTTTCACCCAGGGCCCAGTACCGAGCGGACACTTTGGAAGGGCACTCTTACCGGGCACAGAGATGGTCACGGACTTGTGGTTTGGGTCTCCATCAGGGATGGGCTTGGGCAGGTGGTGAACAGTCACTTCATACTCCTGGCCAGGATCTACTACAAAGTGGCTGAAGGCAAACCGCCACTGAGGAAGGAGAGGGAATGGCGTGAGGCATACAACACCCTCACCCACTTGTGTCCCAAGTCCCAATCTCATACCTCCCCACAATCAGCCAAAAAAGCAGACAAGCAGAGAGATAAGCAGAGCATCTCAAGATTAGAGGCGTGCTATCTTTGTCCTTTCTGACTGTTTAAGAATCCATCAGTAGGTGGCCATGCCATTCCCTGCTGAAGAACAACAGGGGTGAGTGCGCATGCTTTTAATTCCAGTACTGCTAAGCAAGGCAGGTGGATCTCTGAGTTCGAGGCCAGCCTGGTCCTACAGAGGGAGTTCCAGGACAGCCAAGTCTTCACAGAGAAACCCTGTCTCAAACAAACAAACAAATGCTAGGTCAAGTGAGAGGAATAATAATAAGCAGGGTGGGTGTGCAGGCTCTGTCCCTCACTGTGTCTCACAGCAGGCAGCCATTTTGAACTAATCCTCTCAGTTAGGTGTACCCTCTGGGGGCCAGAAGCCTGTGCTGGTGTCACTTAGGAACACAGTCCAGTCAAGCTGCCTACTTACCCGCTTACGATGATGCTGTAGCCTGGATAGAAACACAAACTCCACACACAGCCTCTCGTTGGTGTTCAGCTGCAGGATGGACAGCTCTGCGCCCTTGAGGTACAGGATGCTGGCTGCAGGCCAGGGAGGAGAGGGGCACACAGATGCAGATCTAGCCCCCTCCAGGGCGTGGCGCTTCCCCATCTGCCCTCTTACTTAAGTTCCCACTTCCCCACTCTTAGGCCTTGCAGAAAGTACCTTCTAATGTGACGAGGACAAGGGACACTCTATACCAGGAAGCGAGCAAAGACTCTGTGACCGTGGGGTCAGAGCCCTGGCAGCAGGACATAATGCCAAAGGCAGCTAAGTCTTCATCCTCCCAGAGGCTGCAGCAATCCGCCTAGAGCCTCCAGTTAGGGATCCACAGAGAGCACGTGCTGACTCCCCTTCACAGATCTAGGGCTGGGCCCATTCAGAAACTCTACAGTCAATTGCCCATTAAGAGGTTTGGAGTATGTTTTGAAAAGTTCTGGCTCTTAAGCCAAGAGAAAAAGCAGCTGGCAAACTGGTATCATTTTTTTTTCCTAGCAAATATTTGGGATTATTTATAAAATTAACCACTTGCAGCCAGGCATGGTGGTGCACGCCTGTAATCCCAGCACTCGGGGAGGCAGAGATAGGTGGATCGCTGTGAGTTGGAGGCCAGCCTGGTCTACAAAGCGAGTCCAGGACAGCCAAGGCTACACAGAGAAACTCTTGTCTCAAAACCCAAACCAACCAAACAAAAAACACCTGCCCTTTTCTTCCCATGTGATACCAAGCTCATGCAAGGGAAGGCCTTTCATAAAGGCAGTGTAAACAGGAGGTACTCTGGGCATGCGGCTAACAGGGGCAAAGTTCAAAGTTCTTGCTGCATAAATGATGGAGCCTTCCAGCACCAAACGGGAGTCAGCAGCGGTCTCCTCTGAAGGGCAAACCCAGGCACTGGCTGATGTGGCCACTCACCGTCTGTCTGCAATGTCCACTCAATGTGCAGCACGGGGACCAGGTCTCCGCGCTGGGTGGAGGAAAAGTTCAGCTTGATATTGACCTGTTTCGGGGATGACGAGGTCAGGTTTTGAAGGTGGATCCAGCTGTCATCCAGGCAGGTACCTGGAGGGGAGAAGGACCAGCCGAGACCGTAAGATCTGCTTAGAGCATCCAAGAGCTGCTGCAAGTTATAACATGGTTCAAGGCTGCAACTGTTCTCAACCCTTCCAGCGGTGCCCTCAAGCTCTCTGCCCAGCTTGCTCTTTTCTGATGCTGGTCTGGGATGCTGGCAAAGCTCCAAGGACAAAGGACATTTGGGGAGAAGGGTTTTGGAAAGAGGTGGTGGTACACGCCTTTAATTCCAACACCCGAGAGGCAGAGGCAGGAGCATCTCTGTGAGTTCCAGGCCAGTCTGGTCTACAAAGGGAGTCAAGGACAGCCAGGGCTGTTACACAGAGAAACTCTGTCTGAAAAAAAAAAAAAAGAAAAGAAAAGAAAAGAAAAGAAAAGAAGCAGCCACTACAAACAGGGGCACAGGAGGGAGGGGCAGTAGTGAGAGCTTCTTTGTTTTTATTTGTCATAGCCCCTAATTAGCAGTGACACTTGAAGTATGTGCCTCATCCTTAAAACAAAACAAGGGGCTGGGATGGTGGCTCCCTGCAGAGAGTTTGTCTACTGAGTCTGAACAAAAGGTTTCTATATCCAGCATAGGAAAAAAAAAAAACTTCTCATAGACAAATGAACAAACAGGTAAACAAATTAAAAAAGAAAAAGAAAATAAAAACCCAAGCTAGCACCATGGATGCTGCGACAAACTGAATGGGTCAGACATAGGTGGGTGACTAGGGTACCAGCCCTGGCAACACAAAACCCAGATGGCGGCTGAGTACTGCCTGACTTTTGTATAATGAGTGAAGGCTTTCCACAAGGAGCACTGATGCCTATACCCAAGATGGCCCTGCAGACAGTGACAACCCCCATCTGGAGAGAGAGAGAGAGAGAGAGAGAGAGAGCGCGCGCGCGCGCGCGCGCGCGCGCACACACACACACACACACACACACACACAGGAAGCAGTCCTGCGGAAGTCAGCAGGAGGCTGTCACTGCATTAACAGAGCAGCAAGCAGCAAGTGGAACAGAAAAGAGGACTTACTATTCTTGATTTTGCAGTTCAGCCCCTGTGGGAAAAAGAAAGTGTTGATTACAGATGAGAAAGACCAGGCTCACAGTGGCCCAGGTGCCTGTTCTGCCGCAAGGGAACAGTTTATACAGTGTTATGGTAGTGGTGTGTTCCCCTCACCCCAACCGCCCTCCTTCCCATCCCCCCTGCCCCCATCTTGCTCACAACTCACTCTCACTCTCTGCTCTCAGGTAGCTCAATGGCTCCCACATTTTTTTCTGTCCAGCAAGAAGGTGTGTGGTAGGCAGACAACAGACACAACTGGAGGTTTATTTACTTATTTAAATCTTTTTTTGGCTTCTTTTTTGAGGCAGGGTCTCACTATGTAGCCTAGACCTGGCTGACCTAGAACTCACAGAGGTCAGCTTGCCTCTGCTTTCTTGAGTGCCGGAACTGAAGGTGTGGGCTACCATGCAGGGCTAGAAGTGGAGGATTTCTGAGTAACTGTTATGGGCTGGGAATGTAAACAATAAAAACAAAGTAAAGCCAAACAAAACAAAACAAACACAAAAAACAAAGAGGGTTGTCTAGCACAGAAGGTCCTTAAGTTCCAAGGTTTCCAGTCTTCCTAAGAGGTGAAGGGTCAATTTTACAGTTCCTGCTACAGATCAATTATGGAAAATGTACTAAGTCCCTCTTAGGAAAAGTGGGGCTCTCCGCCCCCTCTCATGCACACGCACTCACACGCACACACACACAGGCACTCATTCACATCCTCACACACACACACTCTCACACACTCATGCACACACTACCTGCTCTCACACCCCTGGGCTGAGCCACCTTCCTCAAAGCCTCAGCTTCTTCAACATAAAGTCAGACTAGTCTCTTCAGAGTGTTGCTGGGAAATTACACTAACTACAGGAGTAAAGAACCAGAGCGGGGTGTGAGTGTGGGACGTGTCGAAGGAGATCCTTCGCTTCTCACTTCTGCTTCACAAACCCTTCAATCACTGGGCAGGCTTCTCAGACTGGGCACCGATGTAAGAGGCACCACGGCGCTCTGCCCTAGTCAATATGCAGCTCGGGAAACCCTGAGAGAATTGCGTCCAGCTCAGCGAACAGCAGGGGTTCACAGAGCCCCTTCCCTGCCAGTGTCTGGCACGGGTGATAGGGGACCTCCTCCAGAGCCGGTGTCTGGTCCTCTAAAGGGGTGACCTCCACGGTCAGTGCTGGCAATGTGGCAAGGAAACCCTGGAATTCAGGTGCTGCCACTTCCAAGGCTCTGAACTACCCAGACGGGCCCAAGCTACCCTGTGGCGGGAATCAGATGCAGATCTGAGGGAAGAGCTAGGAGATGCACTGCGTGGAGGCTGGGCATTGGCCAGCATCTGCCTCCCCAGGAGGAGCAGAGTGCAGGACTTAGGGTGATGTGGTGTCCTGGTGTTCATTCAGAAAATGGGCCACGGGACAATTCTGACGTCGTGCCAGGGTCCATTCTGAGTCTGTTATTTCATCTGTGTCCTTCCTACCAGTTTGGGACAACAGTTCACGTGCTCTTTGGGTCCAGACTTCCTGTACTCCCACCCTGCCTAGTTCTTTCTGATTAATTGTCCTTGGCTGTCCCCTGGCTCACATCACAGCCTGCCAAATATCCCTTGCAGGTTTAGAACAAGACCTATCTCGCTGTCTCTGCTCACTCTGACAGACACACACCCCACTAACTTCTCAGATTAACTCCCATATACCAACCCCTCAGGATCTCCTGTGAACTGTAACACAGAGGGACAGAAACTGGTCTTGAGATCTGGAACTTTTACAGAAACAACAAACAGATACACTCCATTTGGGATAGTAGCTAGCTAAAATCCAGGGCAGGATGGTAGCTATCCGGTTCAAGTGCTACTGTCTTTAGTCCCAGCACTCAGGGAGGCAGACGGATCTCTGTGAGTTCAAGGCCAGTGTATTCTACAAAGTGAATCCAGGACAGGCAGGGTTCTGTTACACAGAGAAGAAATCCTGTCTAAAAACCAACCAGACAACCAAACAACCAACTAAAGAAAGAAAGAAGTATATTCTGTGTGCATGAGTGTTTTGCCTGCACTACATCTGTGTGTGTGCCACATGCACGCCTGCGGCCCGCAGAAGTTAGAAGACGGAGCAGGATCTGCTGGAACTGGGGTGACAAGTTAGGCATGGGTGCTGGGAATCGAACCCTGGTCCTCTGGAAGAGCAGCCAGTGTTCTTAACCACCAAGCCATCTCTCCAGCCCTGTTTACTTTCTTTCTCATAATTGAATTCCAATACAGACTTTACACTAATGTGAGTGGGGTGGGTATGCATATGCATATGCGTGCAGGTCTGTGTGCAAGCCAGGGGCTGATGTCCAGGTGCCCTCCTCAATCATTTCTCTACCTTTTGTTGTTTTGAGACAGGATCTCACTTGCTCTGTACTATTATTATTTTGTTGTTGTTGTTGTTGTTATTATTTTGAGTCAAGGTCTCTCACTGAATCTGGAACTCACTCCTCCACGCCGGCCAGCGAGGATGAATGCGTGTGCTTCTGTCCTCCAGCACTGGGGATATAGGCACAGCTGCCACACCCGGCTTTTTATGTGGTTGCTAGGTATCTGAACTCAGGTCTTTGTGCTTGCTTAGCAAGCATCTTACCCACTAACTCATCTCTTCAGCCCTTGCAATTTTTTTCCATTTTTATTTACTGTGTGTGTGAATGCAATACACATGGAGGTCAGGAGATAACTTTCAGGACTTGGGGCTTTCCTTTACCCTGTGAGTGCCAGGGACTGAACTCAGGTCATCAGGTACGAAGGCCTTTACCCAGAGAACTACCTCCGCAGCCTTCCTAATCTTCTTTAATAACCAATGTAAGATGTATTTGGTATCATCTTTGGACACTACTAATATAGATATTGTTCTGCCCAATAATTTCCTCCCAAGCTGCATCCTTAATCCTTTCAAGATTCCTACTCCTAGGACTAAGGGTATCATTCAACAGGAAATATTTAGCACATGTACAGCCTGGGTTCAGTCCCAACAGCATACACGCGGTCATCCCCAGCCACCAACACCAACCACTCATTCCCCCAAAACAGATGGACAAGAATATAATTTAACAGGGCTGGAGAGATGGCTCAGAGGTTAAGAGCACCGCGTGTTCTTCCCAAAGGTCCTGAGTTCAATTCCCAGCAACTACATGGTAGCTCACAATCATCTGTAATGAGATCTGGTGCAGGCACACATATGGGGAGAATACTGTATAAATAATAAATAAATGAACATTTAAAAAGCAAAAACAAAAACCTTTGCTTAAAAAAATTAATATAATTTATTGCCAGTTGTTGGTGGTGCATGCCTTTAATCCCAGCACTCTAGGAGGCAGAGGCAGGTGGATCTCTGTGAGTTTGAGGCCAATCTGTTCTACAAAATGAGTCCAGGACAGTTAAGGCTACACAGAGAATCCCTGTCTCGAAAAAACAGTGCCCTCCCCCCAAAAAAAGAAAAGATAAGTATGATAGCAGCTAATACTTACTGAATTGCCCTAGGTCTGCATGTGTGTACTCTGTGATGAGGTCACCAAGACATACCTCAGAACATTTCTCCACTGTCAGGAGAGTCACATCTGTGGCATAGGGAACTTAGAGCCAAGTGGCTCCAGGTCCCAGAGCTGCAGGAAGCCTGCTTTGCTCCATGCCCCAGCACTACTACCCTGCCTCGAAGCAAAGGGATGTTTACAACGCACAGGCCTCTCCTCTATAGTCATGGCAGGATGATTAAAAGAAGAAGTGAAAGACTGCTTAGCTCTGGGCATTGAGCAAACATTACCAACTGCCTGGTACAGGTTGATGGAGCACTCCAGTGCACACAGCCTGAGGTCTTCGTAGACATGGAGTGGAGGCTCTCCCCCAACCCAGGAGGAGAGGACCATTCCCGTTGTAGATGAGGACAGAGGGCTGCAGTGCAGGAGATAGGGAGACTTGCCTGGGGCCAGGTCTACTGAGTGAGCACCAGGCTCTTATTTGCTGGTTGCTAATTGATGCTAGGGTCTTCTGATGGCAGATTAGCTTAACAAAGGCAATGGGCAGCCAGGGTGAGAGCTGGTCCAGGTATGACCAGGACTGGTTACATCACTGATTACATCACTGGCACTGCAGCCTTGCCTACAGGAGAGTGTCCATCAAAGGAGCAACCCACTGAGCACAACTCTTTAGCTTTGGGGAGAATGGTAAGGCTGAGCAGTTTCCGGCAACCGCAAGACAGAAGGGCGATGCCAAACAGTCACTCTACCACAAGTCAAAACCACAAGCACTCAGGAAAACGAACTGATAATGGTGACATACATCCTGCCTGTAAACAGTGGTGAGTGTTCCCGCTGACAAACCCCAGGTGCTGCTCACTGGCTTTCCTTAAGAATGGCAGTTAACAGGGAACGGAACCACAAGAAGCCGAGCCAGGCCAACGCAGTACAATTAATTACTTATGGTGTCTCTGGGGTTGGTGTCCATCAGGGAATTAGAGTCACCCAGGTTTTGAGGGGCTAATTCCAGGCAGCCCAAACAAATGCAATGGCCTCAGTTTACCACTGCTTGAAAAACAGGGGAACCTTCCCTCTTTCCTCCTCTCCTCTTTTGTATTTTCATGCATCACATATTTATCAAGCCCCTAGACCGTGCTTGCAGCCTGGAACAAGGCACAGAGCAGGGATGCTGAAGCCTCCTTCCAATCATCCGAGGGAGTCACTGGCCGCTAAATCAATTCGTTTCCAATGGTCATTTACTTATGTGGTAGACAGTGGCAGGCTCCCTTGAGATGTCTCATCCAGTCCTCACTGTGGAAATAAACCGCACTGTGTCCACTAAAACACGTGTGTCTGTATGTATGCATGTACGTTGGTGTGTCTGTGTGTGCATATATGTATGTGTTGTGTGTGTGTGTGTATATGTATGTGTGTGTTGTGCGTCTGTGTGTATATGTATGTATGTGTTGAGTGTGCATGGGGGGGTATGAGTGTGTGTGTGTGTGTGTGTGTGTGTGTGAACAGTGTGGGTTTTCCTCTGTGCAGTTCTGGATGGAGCCCCGGAAACCACTAAGCCACACCCTCAGCCCTAGCTTCTTTTAAAAAGGACTTTCAAGCCAATAGGCAGGGAAGCTCTCAGCCTGTGGAGCTGAGCTGTGTGTGAAGCAAGTGAGGAGAGGGCAGCAGAGAAATGTACTCACCAGCACCTCCCCAAGGAAAGTCAAATCCTTGGGGGGCTAGAAAGATGGATGGCTCAGAAGGAAGAGCACCTGTCCTGCAGAGCCCAGGGGGGACCCCCAGCACCCACACGGTGGCTCACAGCGTCCTGCAGAGCCCAGGGGAGACCCCCAGCACCCACACGGTGGCTCACAGCCTTTTCAAAGAAAAACAGCCCAGCTGGAAATCATTTTTCTTCTGCCTGGAATTCTGCACACTCACTGGTTGTACAGAGAACACTTGCACGGCTGCCTTGAAACACAGTTCCTACATCCAAGACAACTTTCCCTTGGACCCGGCGTCCCAGCAGTATTTCTTTAGTTTCAGTTTACTTGTATTTGGCCCTTGGCAAACGAATAAAATATGTGTTGCATGAAAGTACAAAAGAAACAAACAGCAATCCTCCACGTTGAGATATTTGCCCAAAATGGGATCACTATGACATTTCTCAACAGCCCTCAGACTTTAAAAAAAAAAAAATGCTTTTTTCCCCCCTGTAAAATGCTGTAAAATGGTCACCCTCTCTCCACCCTCTTTCGGTAAATCTACAAAATTAGATAAGAACTGTCCTTTTGTTGCACCCGCTCTGAGTCAGCTACTGAACACAGTTCCTGGGGTGGAAGTGGAGAGGACGGGGCTGGGGAAACTAGTGGAAGAAAGAGAAGGCTTGGGGGGAGGTGGGAGGGAGTTTATTTGTGGAATAGGCACAATGTTTTGCACAGGTTCGGCTTTTTTGGTTTTGTTTTTTGACCAACTATCAGGTTCAACAGGCAGGGGTGTGTCCGGTTCCTATGAGCACAGCGGGGGGTGAGTAGGGGTGGGGTCCTCCGTGGCAGTCACAAATGGGCCGACTTCCACACGTGTTAACTCATCTCTGAGAGTCTCGGTTCTAGACACACGTGGTGGAGGAAAGATGGGTTAGGCGATATATTTCAGTCCTCCTCGGGTGCCCAGACCACATCCTGTTTGATTCCCCTGGGCACCGGGCTCGCCCGCACTACCCAACCAGTAGGGGAACCCGGGGGCCGGGCTAGGCGTCTGAGCCTGGTAGAAATGGAGGACGGCTTCCCAGGCAGCATGGAGTCAGGGGCTAATCCCGATCGGTTCAGCTCCCGCCAAGGTCCCTTCTCTAGGTCCCTGTCCAACCAGAGCTGCCAGCCTCGGGTGTCTCCGTCTCCCAATTCCGAGGCCCGGATGGAATTGTCACTCCCACCTCGCGCTGCCCGTGACACCGGCGCCCGCGTAGTTTCCCTAGAACTCCCTCTCGTTCCTGGTGTTGTCGCCAGTAAGTCTCCACGTCGCGCTCACGTCCAGGCCTCCTCCGAGTCCCGAGGGCGGACTTTCAAAGCCTCCACCCTCCCTCCCACCCCCGGCCCACCGGAGTAGGGGCTGCCTACTCCTTCGCACCCCCGACGGTCCTTCTCACCCCAGCCCTTCTGACAGTCCTCCACCACCCTCCGCTGTCCTCTCCACCACCCGCGACGGCCCCAGCATCCTCGCACCGCCGGGCTTCGTTCTCACCTCCTGCGCGCAGACCGGAGCCGGGAAGTCCAAGAGGCGCGGGGTGGCGCGGCCCGGGGCCAGCGCGCTCAGCAGCAGAAGCAGCAGTCCCAGCGCGGGCCCGGGAACCACCGGTGGGCGGCGGCGCGGAGTCCCCATGGTCCCGGCACTGTGGCGGAGCGCCGGCCGCTGGCTCCGCCGGACAGCGAGGGCTTCCCCAGCCCCAGACTTGGGCTAGTTAGTATGCCTCACAGGGCCTCCTTCCCCGAGCCTCCTACACCCGGCTTCCGGCTCCCCCGAGGGCGGGCCGCTCGGGACGGGGGCGGGGAGGGGGTGCTGGGCTGGGCTGTCCTTCCTCTGGCCCCGCCCCCGTCCCCACCTAGGTGCGCTGCTCCACCTCCTTGGCTCACCTCGTGTGTCGGCTCCGCCCCGCTGTCAACTTGCTGTGGAGCCCTGACTGCCCTCGCCATTGTACCTTCTTCCCCATTTACACTGACCCTGTCAAGATCTATTTCTCCAGTTAGTCATTTTAGTCCAATACCTGACGCGGGATTCAAGGGAGTCTGTTTGCTCAGTCTTTCCCCAATCCTGTGTTTATGCATTGTAGCGCTGTTAATAGGGAAACGAGCCCGTCTCACTGTCGTAATGCTCATTTGTTGTCATTTTTCTGTACCTCTTTCTAGTCTTTGATGGCTGGACAATGTAATTTAAGCCATATTTATCAATTCCATGAAAGTCTGTAGTTTCTCCCTTTAAGCATTGAATCCTACCTTCGCATACTCAACAAACACTTAGATCTATCTGTTCATGTCGCTCACCGATGATTTAGCACCAAACGGTTATATGCAGTTTTCCCCCCCACTTGCAGTATGATTTACACAGTCATTTCTCTGAAATTACATAGTAAGTTAAACATAAATTGAGCCAAGTTTTTCTATTCTTGCCTATCTAGAAATGTTAAATCCAAGGACATTATAGTTTAAAGTATGATCTATGACCTTAAATAACTAAACTAAAGTATTTGAAAAGTAAAAGCACCAAGAGCACCATTAACAGAATTACCCTGAGTATAGGGCTTTGAGATATAAGGCAAGTAAAAAACAAAAAAATAAAGAAATAAATGTGACAGTGCCAGGCGTGGTGGTGCACGCCTTTACTCTCAGCACTCTGGCAGGCAGAGGCAGGCAGATCGCTGTGAGTTTGAGGCCAGCCTAGTCCACAAAGTGAGTCCAGGACAGCCAAGGCTACACAGAGAAACCCTGTTGGGGACGATAGGTCATATGGCCAAGATAGGTTCAGCCATCTTGTCCAAGTCTGCACCTTTAAGTCTCTGTCTTTCCCAGAGCTTGCATTTCACCAGAAACAGCTGACCCTGTTGTGAGTCAGCAGTTAGACTAAAGACAGATAGAGATGGAGCGACCCTGTTGTGAGTCATCTAGACTAAAGCTAGATGAAGACAAAGCAAGATACCCTGTGTGGCAGGACGTTATGACCCTGCCTGGAATTCCCTGTGTTTTGAGAAAAGCCTGCAGCTGGGTTGCTATAGCAATATGCTTCCCTGACTTCTGAACTATAAGAGCTGCTTCCTGACTAATAAAGTTTGAGAGTCTGATCAATGAGACTTGCTCTCCTTCTTTGTGTCTTACATTCTCAACAGGTGAACTCCATCCCGAGTTTTAGTCGAACCCCGCAGGTCGGGTCAAAACCCTGTCTCGAAAAACCAAAAACAAAGCATGGCCAGGGAATTAGTCATCTCATGGCTTGAGCAAAGCAAACAGATGGGGCCTTTAACATTGCTGAGTGTGAAGGGTTAAAAGTGGGTCAGAGGACAGAAGTGGAGACCGCTTGTGTAGACAGCCAGCTCCTGAGCCCACTGGAAAGACCGGCCTTTCCACTGCTGGGAATGTGAGAGGGAACAGAAATGGTGAAAATAACCAGGCGTGGTGGTGCACTCCTTTAACCCAGCAGCGCTCGGGAGGCAGAGGCAGGCAGGTCTCTGACCAAGGCCAGCCTGGTCTATAGAGTGAGTTCCAGGACAGCCAGGGTAACATAGAAAAACCTTGTCTCAAACTAACTAACTAACTAACTAACTAAATAAATAAATAAATAAATAAATGAAAAGGCGAAAATAGGCTTGTGAGTTTGGAAGGACAGCAAGGGTCTTGCTTGGGTGGTGACTCTGTGCTTTCGGTTTTGAAGAGGAGACACGGTTTAAGAGTCAGAGGATCAGAAAGGTGTAGAAGCTGCTCCGTAAAGACGCTGCTGGTTTCTCCCGGATTCAGGCATTTGGGACCTTGGAATCCAGGTGCATATTGAAATAAAGGGACAGATCCAGACAGGACTAACACTAAGGCCCTGGATTATTCTTAGATCAGGCTCCTGGCACCTAAACCCTACCTTGTAAACCTCAAAAGGCTTATCTTTAGATTCCCTTTGGCCTGGTCAACCCAGCAGGTGACTGGCAGGGGCCAGAAAGACACAGCCCATGGGGTAGCTTTCTAAAGGAGCAGCTGGCAGCAGGAGGTTCCCAGTACAGGAACAGGCTTCTACAAGAGGCTAAGGGACTCAGCTGTGGCCCCAGCAGCAGCACAATCTAACTGCTAACCAGCTGGTTTAGAAGTAAGTCTTTTAAGCAGAAACTGGATCTTAATTTTCTAATTTATAAACCAGTAATAACTGTGCCCAGGTCACAAGGTCAGTCTAAGGACTGAGTTCACACCTGCTCTGTCCGTGAGAAAGTGCTCAGCGAAGTGTCGTCCCTCCCTTCCTGATCATCCAGCCCACTTGGCAGGGCCATCGGCTAGTCTGGCGCCCACCTCCCACCTCTTCTGCTGCCCCTGCATGAACTGCTCCAGCGTCACCTGACACTTGAGTGGTTTGCAAGTATTGCTCACACAGTGCACATATCCAGAGACGCATCTGGAGTGGCTGTATCAATAAAGCTTAAATTATTATTCTACTTTTTGCTTAAAAATTATTCTTTGACCAATTTGATACATGTATACAATGTAACCTATTCTCTTACCTCGGTTCCCCGCGCCCCTGCCCGGATTTGTCTCCTTCTCGCCTTCACACACACATCCTCTTTTTTCAAAAGTGACTCACTGGGTCCAATTAGTGCTCTCCACATGGCCACGGGTGTGGGGCCATCCATAGGAGCGTTGGCAGCCTGCCTACCAGAGGCCATACACACACCCAAAGAAAATCGACCCTACCCTTTCCCTGCAGCCAGCGACGGCCAATAGTGTCTCGGCTAGGGGTGGGGCCTTGCGAGCTCCTCCCCGCCGCCGCCGAAGCTGGAATGTCGACTGCCTTGATTTTGTGCAGATGACCAGAGATGCTATGAGTTCACGAGTGCAACAGCCATGTCGTGTCCAGGAGACAGCACTTCACATCGCTCCTCCTTATCCTCTGGCTCGTTTATTCTTCCGACTACCTCTCTGCCTTGTTTCCCCTGCTTTGGGGTAAGGGGGCGGATACAAAAGTCTCACTTAGGACTGAGCATCAACAGCCACTCTTTACGAGTGTCTGCATTAACTGCTGCCCGTCTTTTGGGCAAGGCTGAGAACAGCAGAAATCTACGGGTATAAACAAATACTTAGAAGGCAGTTCGAGAACCAGGCATGAATTCCTTCCTGTGGAACAGGCGTCGAATTCAACCAGAATCTTGAGGTTACTCCCAGAAGAGTCACTGAGTCATGTCACTGTTGCACAAGTGGTCATTTCCCTCCCCTCACCCTGCCCCCCCCTCTCCCCGCCCCCACCCCTCCTCCACCCCCTCCGTACTGTAAAAGCTAGTCAACAGGAAGTTTTCAGGTCAGTTCCAGACTGACTTCTCTGTCTGAAAACAAAGTGTGTCATGTCTTCTACAATCTAGACGTGCCTTGCCATCTAGTGATGGGGAGCAGCCAAGATCTCTGGACACAGACATAGGTCTCCAGGACCTCCCTGACCAATAAGAACTCACAGGGAAGTGTCCTGTACAGACACTGAAGTTTTTGTTTTAAAAAGCTTGTCTTGTCAGGAGTGGTGTCACACACCTTTAAGGGCTCTCTGAGTTCAAGGTCAGCCTAGTCTACAGAGTGAGTTCCAGGACAACAGGGTTTCACAGAGAAACCCTGTGTTAAAAAAAGAAGAAGAAGAAAAAGAAGAAGAAGAAGAAGAAGAAGGAAAAAAAGAAAAAGAAAAAGAGAGAGACCTGAAAAAAAAAGTAGGTCTTAAATGTGGGAAATGTAAACAAAATGTACTGTCTTTCTTATCAGAGGGTTAAATAACACATAGCTCAATTAAAAAAAACAAACAAACAAAAAAAAAAACCAAAGAAGCCACTTGGTAGGAATTCAAATTCCTCCAGGGTTAATACTTCCTGTAATCGAAATATGAGCTCTTGGTTGCACTCTGCTAAAAATCGTGTCATGTAAGAATGTGAGGCCAAGGTCTGTCCCCAGAGTGAGGCCCAGGACCCTTGAGTGTTGGGAGTAAAGACCTGCAGGACTCCCACGGGATGTGATCAAGTGTTCAGTTTGACGCGGCTGTGCGGCCTTCTGCAGAAGCAAACTTTTGCCTTGCTCAAACCCTTTGGATCATGTGATCATCTTCTTGAAACACACGCCCAGACCCAGCAAGGGGCTCTCTCCTCATTACCAAGGGTCTTGGGAGCTGAATCCCACCTTGGGAGGTACACCCTGCAGCCTTCGATGTGGAGACACCCTCTGGTTTCAGGACTAACAGGGACCCCAAACCAGAAGTACACCAGGAACACAAAGGCTCAAGTGAGCACTCAGGCATGAACTAAGGTAGGAGCACCACAGTTTAGAGCACTTCCTCGGTGGCACTGCAATATAGAGCACTCCCTTGGTGGCACTGCAGTTTAGAGCACTTCCTTGGTGGCACCTCCTTGGTGGCACCGCAGTATAGAGCACTCCCTTGGTGCCACTGCAGTATAGAGCACTCCCTTGGTGGCACCACAGTTTAGGGCACTTCCTTGGTGACTGGGGATTTTCAGAGGGTGAGAATGTGACTGAGCTAAAAAATGGGGAACAAAAGATCCAGGGAAAATAAGAAAAACTGCCAGTGTGGGTGGTGGTGGGGGGCATTGTAAAAGAGGAGGAAGTGAAGATTATTCCCTCCTACAGTGCAATGTGCACACACACACACACACACACACACACACACATACACACACACACAGAGTAATTAAAAAATGTAAAAGCCATCAATTTAACTAAATTATTTATAAAGAACCATTTAAGGTCCCTGTTGTTATAAAGAATGAGAAATCCCAAATTGTTCAATTTTTACCAATGAAGACTCAGGTGCCAGATGCTGGGGTGAAACCTGCTAGCTCAGAAAAGGCAAAGAGCACCCAGGTGACCTTTCTACTTGGCTCACTTGCTGAAGGAAAAGTCAAAAACCAAAAGCTCAAAGCCAAAAAGCCCAAGGCCAAAAGCTTGCTAGCTCACCCGACAGTTCAGGAGGAAAAAGCCAAAGGCCTAAAAGCCAAAGAGCTCCATCTGCTTCTCCACACCCGTCTTGAATACTCTTCTCTCAAAGCCCCCCCCCCCCCATCCTACTTACTCCCTGTCAGCTGGTTTCTTGCCTCTTGACCTAGGGTTAATTAACTTATTAAGTCCTGTATACAAATAACTCTTGAAATTAAGGTGTGTGCTAGAGCTGAGCTACACCAAACAAGAAACAGGTTCATTTTTCATTTTTAAATAGTTATTTATTATGTATACAGTGTTCTGCCTGTACACCAGAAGAGGGCACCCGATGTCATTATAGATGGTTATAAGCCAACATGTGGTTGCTGGGAATTGAACTCAGGGCCTTTGGAAGAACAGCCAGTGCTCTTAACCTCTGAGTCATCTCTCCAGCCCCAAGAAACAGGTTTGTACAGCTCACAATCTCAGGGTTTACAATGGGATCAAATGTCCTGCAACATGTATGCTCTTTGGCCTCAAAGTAAATTCAATATTCTTCCCTTTTATTTCTGGTTCCTATAACCAACCCTTTAAAACAATAACAAACATCCATCACCTATAGAATGACCAAATGCCATCTACCTCTTCTGGAAACGGGGCATAGTTTTCTCAAATTGCCCTCTGATGACTTGATATGTAGTTTTTCTTTTTAGGAGCCCAAGAAAAATGGAATATTGCCCGTCTTTGTTTGTTTGTTTGTTTGTTTTTTCGAGACAGGGTTTCTCTGTGTGGCCTTGGTTGTCCTGGAACTCACTCGGTAGACCAGGCTGGCCTTGAACTCACCAAGATTTGATTGTCTCTCCCTCCCAAGTGCTGGTATTAAAGGCGTGCACCACCACTACCCTGCCTGTACCATCTTAAGAAAGTTAGCTGTAACTTTTGCTGTCCAGTCTCTGAGTGCTGAGAAAGTTCAGAGCTTAACTAAAGTCCCAACTGGAGCGGCATGTGATGCTGGATAATCAGGATAGTTGTTTTGAAACTGTCTCGCATGAAGATTTTTGAGGAAACAGTTCTTGAGGTCATCTGTGAGGCTGGATCATCTGGGCTACTTGCCTGGTCTTTTTTGGTATCTGGTCCCCCTTGCTCTGCAAAATATATAAACCTATTTGAGCAGGAAAGGCACCAGAATGTAATATAAATTTTTATTTATGCCATTCAAAAGAGTGTCATTAAAAAAAAATAAAAATAAAAAGAGTGCCATGATAAGTCCAGAGGATTTTGTAGCCAAAGATTCATTGGCATAGCTGAAGTCTTGGCTGGAGACATGTTCACGTCTCAGTCACTCTCAGAGCTGTTCCTATGTGGAGGGATCAACAAATTATGCTTCCTGATGTCTTGATATCTTCCCTTCCATCTGTAGCCAAGATCTTCAGGAGGTCTTCCCCTGTCAAATCTGATTTCCATCAGTTTACATGGAATACATGGGATTGGAGAGATGGCTCAGTGGTTAAGAGCAATGCCTGCTCTTCTAAAGGACCCAGGTTCAATTCCCAGCACCCACATAGCAGCTCACAACTGTCTGTAACTCTAAGATCTGACACCCCCACACCAATGCACATAAATTTAAAATTAAATAAAATGCTTTTTTAAAAAAAGGAATACATAGCTTTTTCTTTCCTGTTGAGACAAGAGCATATTTTCCTCCCCCAACGAAACATATTTCTTGTCTTCCATTTTGGAATTAGGACCTTTATAAGCTGATCTAATTCAGCAGTCAGTGTATCTTAGCAGGTGTGCTGCTCGCTTCTGTTTTGTGACCACCTTTTAAGAATTGTCAGATCTTTTCACAATTGTATGACCTATAGGGCAGGTTTCATGTCATAATGTCTAAAAAGTTGTTTTCCAACGGATATACATGCTGAAGCACCATCAACCTGATTTGCAAAAGCATCTCCCAAGACAGTCACCATCTCTAGCAAATGTGTAACCATAGACTCATGCTCTAGTTGAGGGCAAAAGGCTGCAGGAATTTTGAATAGGACCCTATAGTATGGTGGGGATACTTCAGTTCTCCAAACTCTGAAGAATGGAGCGCACAAGCCACCATATGGCCTTGTTCCAGGGCAGCACCCATTTTTACTTCAGCATACAGACCTTCATCCAGTAATTGAGGCTTAAAAACATATACACAACGTCTAGTCAGATCATGTTGACCTATGACCCATGGCGGAAGCCTTGCTACCAACATCTCAGTGGGCTGCCATTCTGCGATCTCTTCAAGCCTTTGCAGATTTTCCTCATCTGTGTCACACGTGTCCCCAAGTGAGCTCGAAGCACCAACCTTTCAGCCAACAGCCGAACTCGATAACTGACTGTGCCACGGAGACACGATTTTCCTCATCTGGAACTACCTCTTTTTGGTGTGATTATAAGTTCTAGATTGGATTTGTCTGTATGGGTTCCCTATTTTTTTTTTTTTTTTCGAGACAGGGTCTCTCTGTGTAGCCTTGGCTGTCCTAGACTCACTTTGTAGACCAGGCTGGCCTCGAACTCACAGCGATCTGCCTGCCTCTGCCTCCCAAGTGCTGGGATTAAAGGCGTGCGCCACCACCGCCCGGCAGGTTCCCTATTTTGATTCAAAGGTTCCTCCAACCTCTGTTCTATGGCCTTTAATTTAGTATATAATGTATATGTCTTAGTCTCTTCTTTCTCCAAGTCTGTCTTATCCTGACCTCTCCCCAAGAGGAGATACAAAACTGTAACCATCACTGAAAAACTTACTTGTATGCTAAAGGAAACAAACTCAAATGGAATCCAGAAGCACTGCGTCTCTGTGTCCTCCTTCATTTTCAACACAGAAAATAATCTTCTTTAGTCTCACAACCTCTCCCTAAGGACTTTACTTTTCTTAGACCCAGCTTCCCTTCTAGACCTCACCAGCTCAGATGGCTTCCCAGTCTGTCTCCGGCCCCTGCTTCCAGGGAGAGATGTTTTTTCTGCCTCCCTCCTGGCCCTTTCCCCACTCTGGGAAGTCATTGACCTACAAGCGTTTGTTCCTGCAGCCTGCAGGAGTCAGGCCAGCAAGAGGCCCTTCTCAAAGGGATTTCTGCCTTGGCTAGGAAAATCTGGCTTTGAGAAGTTTGCTTGTGTTAAAGAGCCACTTTTTTTTCCTTAGCAACGGTTCCCTAAAAGAACTGCCCCTCTGGGGTTTGTATCAGTTTCTTTGTTTTTTCCTTGCAGCCTCCTGGAGGCCTTGCTGCTCTGTGGGCCTGGGGGTGGGGTGAAGGGGGACTGTGTCCAATCAGGAAGCTGTGGGCTCTTGCCTTAGAAACTGCAGTTGCTCTCTTAATGAACAGAACTAAGAAACTGCTCTGTAGTTTTACTGTCTACGTAAGTTTGGGCCCACTTTGTACTCCAAAATGTTAAAGTTATTTTATAAAACTGTTTCTCAGTTTCTCTCTTAACCCGGTTATCACACAAACAATTGAGATTCTTTTATATTTGTTTAATAATAAGCTTGACAACACAATAGCTGAGCACTTATTATTCTATTCTTAACCCTTTAAACTATCTGGTTTCCTCCCAGCATACATAACAGAGATACTTGCACTTTGTAACCTTCCTTGCTCCAGCTCCTCTCCTGATGTCAGCTGGACCTCTCCCATGGCTGAATCCCCTACTTCCTCCCCTAAATCCTCTTCCCCTGGCTGGCAGGAAGTCCAGCATTATTCTCTTCCCTGTTCAGCGATTGGCTGTAAGCTGCTTTACTGGTGTATCAGGGGACAAATGAGGAGCAGAGTTTGTACAACATCGAGACAGGAGATTCTCAGACCAAGGATTGCCACCAGATATTGGGGTACAGACACCAGCATTTGAATTATACAATAATTATACCTACAGGTGCTGAAAACCCAACTCTGCTTCTCTTAAGGAGGGATAAACGCTCTTAACAGAGGAACCATCTCTCCAGCCCAGATAGTGTGACTTTTTCTAATTCTCAGGCCACAGGGTGAAAAGAGTGTGATAGTGGCAAAGATCCAAGTAGAGAGTTTTTTGTTTGTTTTTTTGTTTTTTGTTTGTTTTTTTTGTTTTTTTGTTTTTGAGACTTACAACCGTCTTGGTAACTTGGAAATTTAAAATAGAGGCATTCTTAATTTTCTACAAAATGCCATGTATTTAATTTATCTTTGGGGTGGAAAATAATCAGCAATTATGAGAAAGAACTGTTGAAAAAGATTTAAGTATGGCCATGCACACCTTTAATCCCAGCACTCGGGAGGCAGAGGCAGGTGGATTGCTGTGAGTTCGAGGCCAGCCTGGTCTACAAAGTGAGTCTAGGATCGCCAAGGCTACACAGAGAAACCCTGTCTTGGAAAAAAAAAAAGATTTAAGTATGAAGTTAAGGGGTTAACAAGAAAAGAGAATATTTTAGATGAGGTGGATTTTGTGTGATAAAATAAGATTTTGTTCTAAGAACGAAGAAAGTGGAACAAAACTGTAAAAATTTAAAACAAAGCCACTGAAGTTTTGACTACATTGTGCAAGGTTTGTGGAGAATGGGTCTTGAGGATGATATATGTTAGGTGGATAAAGTTTATTAGAATTACTAAGGTTATACTGATCTATGCGTAGCAGCATTTATAGGAACTGGTCAAAGGGCCAAGAATATATGCACGCCTAACTAAGATAACTACCTGTGGGGCTGGAGAGATGGCTCAGTGGGTAAGAGCACTGTCTGTTCTTCCAGAGGTCCTGAGTTCAACTCCCAGCAACCACATGGTGCCTCACAACCATCTATAATGTGATCTGATGCCCTCGTCTGGCCTGCAGGTATACATGAAGATAAAATACTCATATATATTAAATAAATAAATAATGAATTTGAAAAATAAAAAAAGGATAGCTATCTGTGCCTTAGCTAACTTTTTTTTTTTTAAGGCTTTAACCACTCGGGAAATTGAGTCATAGCAAGACCAAGATTTCAAAAAAAATATTTGGATCATTTTGTCCAAACTTTACCTAAATGTTACATAGATGTTCAAGTGACAAGATTGGTGAAGCTGTCCTGTGTTCAGGGAAGCTTGGAAGCCTGCACCAATGAGGTTAAGGGGGGACAAAAAGGATTGCCAGTATCCTGGCCCTTGTCTTTGAAAGTCAGCCAGCCGAGACCCCCGAGACAACAGGACCCCTCTTATACATTATACCTGGGACAGTGCAGAGACTGGAGACCACAAGAAGGTGTTGGGTCACTCATTTGTGGTGAGAGGTTTTTGTGGGACGCACAGCTTGCTATAGATGGAGATAACACGGTGCCCAGATTTTACGTGGAGTCTGGGCATCTGAACTCAAGTCCTCTTTCCTGAGCGTGAATTTTCCTGCTGAGCTATTTCTTCCGACATCTGAGTGAGCCTCCTATGCTACAGGCCTCTAGCTCTGTGTGGCCTGTGTATCAGGAGGAACCACCTACAAACCAGCCCCTGGTTCTCTTTTCTTCAGGCAACTGATCTGATGTAACTCTCAATGAGGCCTACGAAGGAGTTAGTGTGGAAAGTGTCAGTGTCAAAGGAAACGGCTCGTAACTTTTTTTTTTGTACTGCATGTTTATGTGAACTCAGGCTGTAAATGGCCTCTGCACTTGACGACAGATTGTTGAAGTGCACACCTAGCTTTATGGCTGATGCAAGATAACACAAAGTTCCTGGCAGGAAGCTTTCCACATCTGCATGGTTACCTGCCACCTCGTAACTGGATGTTTAATATTTTTAAATTTGTGTGTGTGTGTGTGTGTGTGTGTGTGTGTGTGTGTCTTTTACCTGCATGTATGCCTGGTGCCTACAGAGGCCAGAAAAGGGTGTCACATCCCTCAGAACTGGAGTTACAGACAGTTGTAAACCACCATGTGGGTACTGGAAATCAATCCTGAGTCCTGTGGATTGATTAACAGCTGAGCCGTTTCTCCAGCCCTGCATGTATAATTTTGGGGGCGGGGTACATGTATAATCTTTACTGACAGTATCAAGTTGGAAAAACTCAGAAAAGTGAGCAAGCTTCGCAGTGGGGCATGGGAGAAACACTGTAAGCAGATGTGTGAGGGAGGGGCTTCTGGGGAAGATAAGTACATTATCTCATTAATCTCCTTAGCATGACTTCAGGTAAATCAGTTTTCCTGATTCTTCTTGGTGACTGACAGGCATAGTGGATTAACTGTTTTTTTTTGTTTGTTTGTTTTGTTTTTTGAGACAGGATTTTTCTGTGTAGCCTTGGCTGTCCTGGACTTACTTTGTAGACCAGGCTGGCCTTGAACTCACAGAGATTCGCCTGCCTCGGCCTCCCAGATTACTGGTATTACAAGTGTGCACCACCATGCCCCACTCTGGATTAACTCTTAAGGGAATAGACAACAGTATATAACTTCTGGGCACATTGAATTTCATGTCTCTACCCAGGGCTGGAGGTAGAACACAGAATCCATTATTTTGACTAGAAGGAAGCTTTCACTCAATAGACCTCAACTAATCTTTGAAATTTCCACCTTCTATGTGGTAGTATAAATCTTTGGGTTTTTTTGTTTGTTTGTTTGTTTTGTTTTTGGCTGGCTGGTTGAGTTTTTTGAGACAGAGTTTCTCTGTAGCCTTTGCTGTCCTGGACTCACTCTGTACATCAAGGTGGCCTCAAACTCAGAGATCCACCTGCCTCTGCCTCCCAAGTGATGGGATTAAAGTCATGCACCACCACACTCAGCCAAAAACAAATTCTTAAAATACTGTTTAGTGCTTTTAATCCTAGCACTCAGGAGGCAGAGGCAGGCAGATTTCTGAGTTTGAGGCAAGTCTGGTCTACAGAGTGAGTTCCAGGACAGCCATGACTACACAGAGAAACCATGTCTCAAAAACAAAAGAAGGGCTGGAGAGATGGCTCAGCAGTTAAGAGCCCCATCTGCTGTTGCTGAGGTCCTGAGTTCAATCCCCAGCAACCACATGGTGGCTCAGGGCCATCTATACTGAGATCTGGTGCCCTCTTCTGGCCTGCCAGTATACACCCAGGCAGAGCACTATATATATAATCATAAATAAATAAAACTTGAAAGAAAGAAAACAGCTGGGTGTGGTGGCACAGTGAGCAGATAGAGTAACTAGCAAGGAAATCCAGCTTGAGGTTTAACTCAACAGACAGCTTAATAAAAGAAGCTTCAGGAGCTTAGCTGCCAAAGTGCACAGGTGGATATGGGTAGCTGGTTGGGAAATAATGTGTGTACTTTGTACAGTCTTTGTAGGAGAACTTTGAAAAATACACTGACTGTCTACCATTATCTCACGTTTTAAAAATTGAAACATATCACGTAATTGACACTGTTGGATCTTTATCTGAGAATTTGCTCCATCTTGACCATAAATTTAGACAAAGATAGAAAGAATACAAGAGATCAATTAGTACTCCCCAGCATTACATACAGTTTGGGAATTAGTAAGACTCACCTAAAAATGTTGACATTCTAACATAAAGATACCAGTGTAAAACTAAAACTGGATTCCTGTGTCTAAAGTAAACAACAATGCTAAAGATTTAATTACTTTTTTTTTTTTTTTTTTTTTTGGTTTTTCGAGACAGGGTTTCTCTATGTATCCTAGGCTGTCCTGGACTCACTTTTGTAGACCAGGCTGGCCTCGAACTCACAGCGATCCGCCTGCCTCTGCCTCCCGAGTGCTGGGATTAAAGGCGTGCGCCACCACGCCCGGCTTTAATTACTTTTCTATTGCAGTGACAAAACACCATGACCAAGGCAACTTATAAAAGAAAGTATTTTGGCCTGGAGAGATGGCTCAGAGGTTAAGAGCACTGGCTGCTGCTCTTCCAGAGGTCCTGAGTTCAATTCCCAACAGCCACATGGTGGCTCACAAACATCTATAATGAGATCTGGTGCCCTCTTCTGGTGGTCAGGCAGAACACTGTATACTAATAAACAAACAAACAAATAAATATTAAAAAAAAAAAAAAGAAAGTAGGGGCTGGAGAGATGGCAAAGGTTAAGAGCACTGTCTGTTCTTCCAAAGGTCCTGAGTTCAATTCCCAGCAACCACATGGTGGTTCATAATCATCCAAAATGAGATCTAGTGCCCTCTTCTGGAGTGCAGGCCTACATGTAGACAGAATACTCTACAAGTTATAAATAAGAAAACCTTAAAAAAAAAAAAAAGAATGAAAGTATGTAAGTTTGGGCCTATGGTTTCAGGGGGTTAGAGTCCAAGACAGTGGACCAAAGGCATGGGGGCTGGGACAGCTGAGGGTCCATAACTTGATCCATCTGTAGGACAAAGAAAATACTGGGAATGGTCTGCATCTTTTGAAACCTGAGAGCTGGGCCCAGTGACCACACCTCCTTATCCTTCCCAAATAGTTAGGGACCAAGCATTCAAACACATGAGCCTATGGAGCATGGGGCATTCTCATTCAAACCACCACAGAGATATTGTTCTGTTCTTAGTAACATTTTGTAGTTGACTTAAAACACAGGATTTTATATTTTGTTTAAAAAAATGTTTGTTTGGGACTGGAGAAATGGCTCAGCAGTTAAGAGCACTGGTTGTCCTTCCAAAGGTCCTGAGTGCAACTCTCAGCAACCACATGGTGGCTCACAACCATCTGTAATGAGATCTGATGCCCTCTTCTGGACTGCTGGTATACATGCAGGCAGGATATTGTATAAGTAATATGTAAATAAATCTAAAAAAAAAATCATAATGTTAAAAAAGTGTTTATTTGTTTGGGTTTTGGTTTTTGAGACAGGGTTTCTCTGTGTGTAGTCCTGGTTGTCCTGGACTTGTTTTGTAGACCAGGCTGGCCTCGAACACACACACACACACACACACACACACATATATATTTGAGGCAGGGTTTCTCTGTGTAGCCATGGCTGTTTTGGAACTCACTCTGTAGACCAGGCTGGCCTCGAACTCAGAGATTGGCCTACCTCTGCCTCCTAAGTGATGGCATTAAAGGCGTGCACCACCACCATCCAGCTTTGTTCTTTTTATTTATAAACGTTTGTTGTTGATCCTAAGTAACAGAAAGGCACACTCACACTAAGTGCCCTGTAACTGCTTTCTTATCTTTCCCACTCCAAATGAACAGCAGGCTCCATGTTTTGTTATGCTACTGGACTCTGACAGTCCCTTCTCCTCTACGTCAGATGTTCAGTTCTTTTGGCCTGCCAGCCTGACCCCCTCTGCATCAGGTGTTGTGCTCTGTAGGCCTCCAGGCCTGATTCTTTCCCACAGTGTGTGTTATGCTCTGCCTCGTCAGCCTCTGGCCCCTCATCTTCTGCCTCTTGCCCTCCTCCACCAGTGGACAAGGTCTGTAGCTAGCCTGCTGGTGAATTCTGCTGAGTTCACCCACTGACTGCTGCCTGTTGTCAAAATCCAAAGTTGGGTCTGAAGACCCCATCAAAATATCTTCTCGGGCCAGGTGTGGTGGTGGCACACACCTTTAATCCCAGCACTCAGGAGGCAGAGGCAGGAGGATCTCTATGAGTTCAAGGCTAGCCTGGTCTACAAAGCGAGACCTAGATAGCCAAGGCTACACAGAGAGACCTTGTCTCAAAAAAAAAAAAGAAAAAAAAATCTTTTCAGCTGGGAAGTGGTGGTGTATGCCTTTAATCCCAGCACTTGGGAGGCAGAGGCAGGTGGATCGCTGTGAGTTCAAGGCCAGCCTGGACTACAGAGCGAGTTCCAGGACAGCCAGAGTTGTTACACACAGAGAAACTCTGTCTCGGAAAAAACAAAACCAAAACGAAAACCAAAACAAAACCAAAAAATATCTTCTCAGACCAGTTGGATCTTCAGGACAATGACCTGCCAGTTATGGTCCCTTATCTCACAAGTCATTAGAACCACCTGCACCTCTCTCAAATCCTGTCTTTGACCCCCCACTCAAACAGGGCAGCTCAAGGTGGCCCCACGATCAATCTGAAAGTAAGTTCCTTTCAGCTCCTCTGTAAGGATAGCCTGCTGTTTGCCACCCTCCTCAATGCTCTTCACACCTGCTGAGAGCCACCCCGCTCTCCTCCCTCTCTCGTTCCTTTTGCCTGCCTTTGTGAGAAATAAACATGATGGCCCATTTTCAACGCAAGGGTGCCTTAGATGAGTTTAATTGTAGGATAAGCAAGTGCACTGGGTCCCCCAAGGCTGGTACCTGCTTGCTTCTCCTCATTTCAAACCAAAAGTTTGTCTCAAGATGAGAAAACACAGGCTGAATACTACGTAGCTAAGCATTGGCATGGAAAGAGGGGGTGAGGAATAAAACATGTGCAGTACGGATAGACTAGCTTCCCTTGGTACTCAGCCAGTGGTGGAAGAGCGGGAGGGACCTGCTGTCCCAGTGTGCACGGTAACCCATGCCTTCAACCCAAGCACTCAGCGGGCAGAGGCAGGGTGGATCTCTGTGAGTTCTAGGCCAGCCAGGACTATACAGTGAGAACTTGCCTCAAAAACAAAGCAAAACATAGCTGGGCGTGGTGGGGAATGCCTTTAATCCCAGTGCTCCGGGAGGCAGAGGCAAGAGGATTGCTGTGAGTTCGAGGCCAGCCTGGTCTACAAAGCGAGTCAAAGACAGCCAAGGCTACACAGAGAAACCCTGTCTCGAAAAACAAAAACAAAAGCAAGACAAAAAACCACCACCACAACAAAATCCTGTTTCATGACTAAACAGAGTGTCTGCCCTTATGGTACCCCACCTTGCAAGATTGTAAAAATAAACCACCTGGGTTCTGCCATTCTGAGTCTCTGGAAGCCTTATGAAGTGGGGAGTCCCATTCCTCACAATTTGGGGATTCCTCTAGTAATTCTGTATTTAGAAAAAGAACCCCTTGACATCTAGAGAGTGGGAGAGGAGTCCTGCTTGACTTTAAGGGTGGGAAACCCATGTGGGGACTTGAAAAGCTCTTTGTTGGAAAGGGACATCATTTTTGTGTGTTTGTTTAAAAATTTTTAAAAAAATATTTATTTATTTATTATGAATACAGTGCTCTGCCTGCTTGTACACATGCAGGCCAGAAGAGGGAATCAGATCACATTACAGATGGTTGGGAGCCACCATGTGGTTGCTAGGAATTGAACTCAGGACTTCTGGAGAAGCAGTCTGTGCCCTTAACCTCTGAGCCAGTTCTGTTTGTTTGTTTTAAGACAGGGTTTATCTGTGTAGTGCTGGCTGTCCTGGAACTCACCCTGTAGTCCAGGCTGCCTCGAACTGCTGGGCAATGGTGGCACACGTTTAGTCTCATTACTGTGGAGTCAGAAGCAGGTAGAGAGGTCTGTGAGTTCTAGGCCAGTCTTGTCTACGGAGTGAGTTCCAGAGAAATCCTATCTCAAACAAAACAAAACAAACAACAACAACAACAACCACAAAACCAAACCAAACCAAAACAAAAAACAAACCTCAAAATCTCTTCTGAGACTCAAGGCAATCTCTCTTAATTGTAGCACTGGTAAATCAAAAAAGCAAATTACATACTTCTGGCTAACAATGGCACACAATATACATTACCATTCCAATAGAAAGGAAAGGGGACATAATAAATAAATACTGGTCCAAAGAAAGACCAGAAACCAGCCAGGGGTTGTGGTGCATGCCTCTAATCCCAGCACTTGGGAGGCAGAGGCAGGCAGATCTCTGTGAGTTTGAGGCCAGTCTGGTGTACAAAGCGAGTCCAGGACAGCTATACAGCCAGGGCTGTTACACAGAGAAACCCTGTCTCAAAAAAAAAAAAAAAAAAAAAAAAAAAAGAGAAAAGAAAAAATGTTTTAGGTCTACAGAGTTTTCTAGGAAAGCCAGGGCTGCACAGAGAAACCATGTCTAGAAAAACAAAACAAAATAATACAAAATGCCTTACAGCTGGACCTTAAGGAGACATTTTCCCAATTGAGGTTTCTTCTTTCAGCTAATTCTAGTTTGTGTGTTAGGTTGATGTAAGACTAGGCAGCACACTGGATCAAAAGCCCTCTGCTGGGGAGGTGTGCTAGTTTGCATGTGAAATGTCCCCAACAGGTGCAGATTTTTGGACACTTAGTTCCTATGTGGTGCCACTGTTTGGGGATGTTCGTGTAGTGCATTCTTGCCGGGGGATGTATGTGTGTCACTAGAAGCAGGCTTTTCAGTTATACAGCCTTGCCCTATTCGCCCACTCTTTGTGCTTGGGTTTGACATCAGCTCTCAGTTTCCTACTCCTGCCTCCTTGCTGTTATGTCTGCCTGCCAAGTTCTCCATGAGGACTGCAAGCCCCAAAAGATCTCCCTTTTAGGGCTGGAGCGATGGCTCAGAGGTTAAGAGCACTGACTGCTCTTCCAGAGGTCCTGAGTTCAACTCCCATCAACCACATGGCAACTCCCAACCATCTATAATGTGATCTGATGCCCTCTTGTGGCCTGCAGGTGTACATGCAGGTAGAGCATTGTATCTGTAATAGTAAATAAAGAAATCTTTTTTTTTTTAATCTCCCTTCTATAAGTTGCTGTATAGTATTTTAGCCCAACAACAGAAAAGCATCTAATAGGATGTCATGGGCCCTAGCAGAAAAGCTGTTCCTGTTATTTTGCTAAATGTCATAGATCAGGAGTCAGCTAGGTGGCTCAGTAAGTCTGATGGGACCTCCAGGGGCTCATAACTGGTCAGAAGTGATAAGTGACCGTTGAGTGTTTGGCCATTAATGATGCATCTATGTTGCACACACTCTACACCACCAAGGCTCTTGGTAGAAAGAAATGTAAAGAACCAAAAGGGAGGGAGTGACGTGAAAGTCACCTTCTGGGAAAGCACGGACATTACTTTCTTTCTTTTTTTTTAATTGGGGGCTGGAGAGATGGCTCAGTGGTTAACAAGCACTTACTGCTTTTGCAGCGGACCAAAGTTCAGATCCCAGCATTGACATGGTGGTTCACAACCTCAGGAACTTCACTTCCAGGAAATCTAATGCCCTCTTTTGGCCTCAGCTGGCACAAGGCACACATGTGATGCACACACATACACGCAAGCAGACAGACACATAAGATAAATTCTTTAAATGTCTAGATTTTATTATTGTATAGGTATGAGTGATTGGAGGCAGAGAGGAAGAAAGAAGAGGGTGGCAGATAGGAAAGGGAGCAGGTAGGGTAGAGAGTGTGAGAGGGAGACGAAGGGAGAGAAACATACATGTAGAGGTCAGAGGGCAACTCTCTGGAATTGGCTCTCTCCCTTTCCACTGTGGGTTTCACACCTCTAAGTTTGTCAAGACTTCTGCAGCAAGCCCTTTGACCCACTGACCCATCTCATTGCCCCCACTGCCGTGTTTTCTTGAGACAAGGGCTCACTTATCACAGCCTTGCCTTAAAACATGCAGCTGAGGGTGGTCCTAAATGCTCCTTCTTCCTGCTATCCCCATGTGAGCGCTGGCATTATGGGTGCTCCTATGATAATGTGTATACATAATACAACAAGTCTATGGTGATAGTTATGCATAATTGGTAACCAACACAGCAAGCATACTGAACACACACATATGTGAGGGTGCATTTACACTACAGGTTTTGAAATGACTATACTGATGCAGAGATGCAAGCATATATATGACCAATAGCAGATGAATGAACAAAATGCTGTTTGTAACTTGAGAAATGCAGCCAAGGGCTGGAGAGATGGTTCAGAGGCTAAGAGCACTGTCTGCTCTTCCGGAGGTCCTGAGTTCAATTCCCAGCAACCACATGGTGGCTCACAACCATCTACACCCTCCAGTGCCTTCTTCTGGCCTGCAGGTATACATGCAGATAAAGCACTCATATATATCAAATAAAATATTTTTTAAAAAGCTGTAGAAATGCAGTCAAGGGGGGAATAAACTAAAGAAAGCTGGCATTTCACACACTGATTAACTCAAGACAGAACAAAAACATAACAAAGAATAAAACTATCAAAGTACTAAGCCATCAGGGAGGCCCTCTAATACCATGTAATGGTGGAGGTCATTTTAAATATGCCAGAAAAACCACACGTCATAAATTAAAGAAGTTGATTATATAAAAGCTAAAGAAAAATTATAGTTAAAAGACTAATGACAAGGTGCTCAAAATCTGCAACACAAAATATAGATTGCTTACAACATATATAGATCTCAAAAAAAAATCAAGAGTTGCTGGGCCCAGTGGCAACACTTGTAATCCCAGCACCCTGGGAGGCAGGGGCAGAGGCAGGTGGATTGCTATGATATCCTTTGAGGCACCCCCCCCCCCCCCCGCAAGACAGGGTTTCTCTGTGTAGCCTTGGCTGTCCCGGACTCACTTTGTAGACCAGGCTGGCCTCAAACTTACAGAGATAAGCCTGCCTCTGCCTCCCGAGTGCTGGGATTAAAAGTGTGCGCCACCAATGCCCGGCAATATTTTTTTTTTTAATGTGTGGGAATCATTAGTGGATCTATAAAGCAATACCCAGAAAAGGAGCACCAGTGAGAAAGAGCCTGAAGGAAAGTAATTTTAATTCTTACATTTTTATTATGTACTTATTGCGTGTGCAGGCACATGGCACAGTAAGTACATGGAGGTCTGAGGACAACTTTTGGGAGTCAGTTCTTTCCTTCCACGTGATATTGGGAATCACTCAGGTTAACAAACTTGGGGACAAATGCCTTTATTTGATGCACCATATTAACAGCCCCCAAGTAATTTTAAGAATGGAAAAAACGTAAGTACCAGTCATTTCTGGAGATTACATCATCTTAGAGATGTTTCTCATATACCTTCTAGCATTGTTAGGCTCGGGAGAGAAACACTGCTTAGAGAGGCTTTGATATTAATTTATATTTAAAAGATTTATTACTTATACAGTATTCTACCCACATGTGTGCCTGCATGTCAGAAGAGGGCACCAGATCTCATTATAGATGGTTGTGAGCCACCATATGGTTGCTGGGAATTGAACTCAGGACTTCAGGAAGAACAACCAGTGCTCTTAACCTCTGAGCCATTTCTCCAGCCTCCTTATTTATTTATCCATCCATCCATCCATCCATCCATCCATCCATTTGTTTTTTGAGACAGGTTTTCTGTGTAGCCTTGGCTGTTCTGGAGTTGCTTTGTAGATCAGGCTGGCCTTGAACTCACAGAGATCTGCATGTGGCTCCTGTAAATCTGTGCTAAACGCCATTGAAGACAAAACAAAACAAAAAACCGGACATGTGAAATCCTAAATAACTACTTCTCCCTACACTCTCTTTTCCCAAAACAAACAGGCTACCCACACCACCAAATCATTTTTTCAGCTTGGCAATTTATTTTATAAATGGCAGGTAAAGTATTAAAAACAGTTGGCCCAGGTTAAAAGTGGCTCCCGTTTATTAATGAATTTTCTTAAAGATTTTCTGTATTCATTCTCAGAATTTACCTTTACTTGGTTAGCATATTAAAATCACCAACAGCTGGATGTGGTGGCACATGTCTTTAATCCCAGCACTCAAGAGGTAGGCTGGTCCCTGTGAGTTCAAAGGCCAACCTGGTCTACAAATCGAGTTCAGGATAGCCAGGGTTACACAGAGAAACCCTATCTCGAAAAACAAAATAAAAAAACAACAAAATCAGCCGGGCATGGTGGTGCACACCTTTAATCCCAGCACCTGGGAGGCAGAGGCAGGCGGATTGCTGTGAGTTTGAGGCCAGCCTGGTCTACAAAGCGAGTCCAGGACAGCCAAGGCTACACAGAGAGACCCTGTCTTGAAAAACCAAAAAAAAAAAAAAAAAACCAAAAAAAAAAAAAACAAAAAAAACAAACAAACCCCCCCCCCAAAAAAAAAACCCAAAAAACCCAAAACAACAACAACAAAATCACCACCAATACAAATTACGGGATGGGTTGAGAGTTGCGATGGGGAATCTGAGCACAGACAAAATGGGAAAAAATTTTGATGTAATAAAATTAACCACATATACTATTTTATCAGATCAAAAAGAAAAAAGTAAAAAAGAAAAACATGCTCAAACATCATGAAGTTGTAAGTTCTGTGTAAGGCACAACCAACAAGGCTGGTAAAATTTAATGACTATGTAAGGAAATCATCAACTGACTGGTTGTGGTTCTTAAATATAGTTTAGACAAACACGTTATTATAGAAGAGCGATGGTGTTATCTTCTCCCAGTGCACATCCTATGCCGTACAGTGATGAGGGGACCCAGGCCATGAGAATACTCCAATTTCAAATGTTCATTCTTTCCCTCTTTGGCTATAAGCACTTGGCAAATCCACACAGTCATGACACAGTTTGATTTAAAGGGACTGGACGTCTGGAAGGTCCTGTACTTAAGGACCTACTACAAAAGCAACACACCACACACACAAAGCTAATTCACATATGAACCTTTATTGGACCTGGGTTTAAAGTTATTTGGGACTTCAACAGCTTTGAATTTCCAATTTTCAAAATCCACTCCAAATCGCTGATTTCTCCCATAAGTCCTAACCTTTGAAAGGCAAGCTTGCTTTTTTTCAGAGACAGGGTCTCTGTGTAGCCTTGGCTGTCCTGGAACTTGCTCTGTAGACCAGGCTGGCCTTGAACTCAAGAGATCAGCTTGCTTCTGCCGCTGAGATTAAAGGTGTGCAGCACTACTACTCGGCAAAGGCAGGCTTGTTTCCCCCCCCTTTCCCTATATTACTGGGGGACACACAAGACAAGCAGTTTCTTGTTTTTCATTCTTTTTTCTGAGGGTGGGGGGAAGGCAGGTTCTCTATTATGCAGTTCTGGCTGTCCTGGAACACACTATATAAACCAGGCCACCTCTGTCTTTCAAATGCCAGGACTAAAAGGTATGTGCCACCATGCCCAGATGACAAGCAGTTTCTTTGTGCTCTGAACTGCATCCAGCAAACTAAAGATGAATTGACATTCCTTGGACCCCTGCTGAGGACAAAAGCAGAGACGGGAGGGAAGTACTAGTGAAATCACGCTAATCTCACGGGTCTGGCAGGGTTTGCCATGTTCCTATCAGGCTATGGACAATCAGAGTAATGTGTGCCTTTCAGCTCTTGCAAGTGCGGCACACAGTAATTCATTGTCCTACTCAACTCAGAGTCAGACAAGCTCAGAGGAACTTAGTGAGGGAGCCACACCTCTCCATCTCCACACTGCACAAGTGACTTCTGCAGGAACACCAGGAAGTGACACACGCATCTGTGAGAGGATGATGCTTCTCTCCCAACTAGGGACAACTATTGCTACCTTGTACTTCTGAATATGGGCTTGCACAGTTCAAATGACTTTCCCTGTTAAGAATTATCAAAGACTAAATTACTACTGCTTTTCTTCTTCTTTTTTTGAGACAGGATCTTCATTTATAGCCCTAACTGGTATGGAATTCACTATGTAGACTAGGCTGATCATAAACTCCTGCTTAAATGCTGGGATTAGTGTGTGTGCCACCACACCCAGCAGACTTCAACTTTTTTCATTCTTTGGTTACTTTTGTTAAAATATCTGTAATTAAGGCAGTGATAAATAGCTTAGAAAATATTTTTGTTTTCTTTCTTCAACCTGTGGTGCGCCTCTAGGCAACAGAGGCCATTGTGAGGCCAATCCAAGATACTTGAGGAACTCTAGAAAATATTAAATGCTTAAGTTAAAACACTAGTAATAAAGAACTGAAGCTTTGAGGAGACAGAAAGAGAAACATAAATCAAGTTTTAATATAAAATGTAAACAAATACAGAAAAATTTAGTTGTAATTTTTGTGAAACAATGCTTTACATTAGAACATCTACGTTTCCTTAAATAGACAACTCTTATTTCGTTAACCACAAACTATAGGTTTTTTTGATTTGTGGGTGGAGTGCTAGTAGTTTCTCACAGCCTTAAAAGAAAAAGATTTTTTAAAAGACTTTAATTACTTCTATTTTATATGTCTGAGTACCTTCCTGAATGTATGTCTGCGTACCACATGTATGCAGTGCTTTTAGAATCCAGAAGAGGACCCCAGAGTAGGGTCCCTGGGACTGAAGTTACAGATGGATGTGAGCCACCGTGTAGTGCTGAGAACTGAACCTGGGTCCTCTGGAAGAGCAGCCAGTGCTCTTAACCGTTGAGTCATCTTTCCAGCCCGTCTCTTACATGCTTTTGAGTTTTGGTCTAATTCTATGGTTAAGACAAACCAAATTCTTCAAATAAGTACAGAAAGAGCCAAATTAATCAATTAAATTTATATTTAAAAGTTTGAAGATATCAGAAGATGACACGCAGCTATCCACAGGTCACCACTGCCTATTTCTGAAGTCTCCAGCAGATGAACACTGTACAAAGCACACAAATGATTCCTCAGACAGCCACCTTTCAGTATCCTCATGACTGTACTGTTGGTGACACAGTTACTGGAAAGCAGTTAACTGGAAGGAAAATCAAAATTTAAAAATGTATTCTGGGATTCCATCACTTATGTTTTAAATTTCTGAAGAGTTGGAGTATACTCAATTTTTAAACCACAAGTATGCCAAGTCTTTTACAAAGACAAAGTTAAGAAATATTGTGCTTTTTTCATTATAACAATAACCAAATAAAATTCTTAAGTGACATTTTCATAGTTTGGCAAAATAAGCATGTATGAAATTAACTAATTACTTAGTTAACTGTGTAATCATTATTGAAACTTTAACCCACACTCACATCAGATGGAAATTCAAGACACAAACACAGCAACACATTCAAACCATGAAACTGGTCAAGATATTAAAATGTTACCTAATATTAAGTGAAGAGACCAAAAAGTAGGTAGTATAAACCAGAGCAAGTGTTTACAGAAACTGGATGTTGTACCTACAGCTGTACCATCTGCATGTGTGTGTCTCATCTGACCTTGGATGCTAAGCATGGTCAAGCCTGGTTGGCACTCGGGATAAGGGGTTTTGTAAGAAAACCTTTTCTTTTCCTAAGATGCCTTTTGAGGTTACCCTCATACCCACAGTCTGTAACTGGACAGTACATCTCACTTCTAGTTACTAGAAGACAATTCTTTAGGAGACTGAGGCAAAGGAGAGCAGAGACTATAAACTTTCTAGGTTTGCTCAATGCTCCCTTTAAAAGGACAACTGATGAGTTTAAGTCAAACTGCAGGTTCTTAAACCAAAATAAAGAACACAGGAAAATGAAGATAAACATTATTTTTAGAAAAATTTTTTGTCCTTTAAAATATATTAGTCCCCTTCTAGTAGGAGTTTACAGAGTACACCTAAGACCTTTGTAAGAACACAGAACCCAATGCGGGGGTGGGGGGTGAGAGACACAGCACCATAGTTTCAAACGTACAAAACATTCAGCACTGACTAAGACCAAGCTGCCCAACACACAGGGAGAAGTCCCAACATGGAAGAAATATATTATCTATTTGAATAGAAGAAAAGTGGAAGATATGTTTAGGTGAGAATGAAGAAGGGAGTGCTAACTCCTTGAACTACAAGAAAGGAATGGGATTTATCAAAAAGCAGAAAGAAAATGCAAACTCCCAAATGGATTTTTGATGCTCAAACTCTGTCGTACGTTGCTGGTAACAGTAAATATATATATATCTATATCTATATTCATATATGTATGTTAAAAAAGGAAAAATAATCTATAGAACAGTCAGTAGTCAGAGACATTTAGAAAAAAGTAAAAACAAGTCTTTCTTTTAAAAACAGATTTACTAAAACAGCTTCACACCCAGAGGACCTATAACTCCAAATCCTCTGAGGAAGCCATGGTATTATTCATTGACATCTGCTGGGGCCATGTTGGAAACGAGCATTAGGGTTAGGGCTGCAAGGCAAAAGCTGTTATTTGCCAGTCTTGCTCATGGCCATGCCTGAAGCATGGTGGAGTCTGGAATACTTGTGAACAAGGGTTTCCCAGGTAAGCATGCATCACTGAGGCTCAGTAAAGTGTTCTCATAGTTCCCCCTACTTCCTCCAGAAGCCTGGATCCAAGCGGCTCTCGTCTCTAAAGCATACACCCAGACAGATTTCTCAAACCAAGGCTACTAGCCTTGAAATAAGAAAAACAAACAAGCAAACCCATTCTTCTCAGAATCCAGTCTAGTCAGATTTTCTTATTGATACAAATGAGCACAAGCAGCTGAGGTCCGTAGGCTGCACTGCCACTCCAAGACTTCTAAAAACTTCTAAACTTTGGCCTGCTGCTCCCAACTGGTTCAGTAGTGCATAAATGCCAGTAACTATGGAAAGAGAGTTGTACTCTGACTCCTGTCCAACTATCCTAACTAAGGAGATTCAAACAACCAGGGCCTTCTGATGGCACCACCACAACTAGTATCAATTGGTCACAAGCCACATCTTATATGCCCCACTAAGCACATCAATGTGTTAACGCCAAACAGCCACCTCAGAGTTCCATGAAGAACCTGACCTTAATTTAGCAAACCATACTCAAAGGAGTCAAGCCTTGAAATACTTGGCTGCTGCACCAAAGAAGACACCCCCTGCACAGACGATAGAGAATGGAACCCACACAATCCATGCACAGAGGAAGCCAGCAGTAAGAGGACTTTCTCTGAAGTCCATTCATCTTTGGAAACAACATTCTGAGTGGTTGGGACCACTCTGCTTGATGAGTAAGGTCTCAGTGTGGTCCAGTTCCCCCCATGTTGCAAGCTAACCAAACATCTGCTAACTGTTCTCTTTAAGATCCTCCACTGGTACTTTGTAGGTCATTATGAAGGGAGGTGGTGGTGCTTGGCTCGGGCTATCTGGCCCCTGCTTCTTTGCACAGTTTATACAGATGTAATCTTCATTTTCAGCCATTTCTGGGGATACACCAACACAAACTTGATGAAACCACTCATCACAGCCACCATCACATTGTACCCAGTCTACCTGTAGAAAATAAAGATTGGGAAATGTTTAGTATCATAACAGTAAGGCCAGAGTAAAAGCAAACCAGAGAGCGTTCTTGGATTAAAGAAGAGCAAACAACTGGGATATCCAGAGATAGATATCACTTCTTATGGGGTTATTTTTCAAAGAAAGAAGCTGAGAAGTTAATACCCCCAAATTATATTTTACCATAGTGTGTCCACAACATTAGGCCTCTTAGGTACTCCATTACCTCATGAATACCTGGGGTTCCTTGTGAGGCAGAAACGTGATTGGGGAATACTTGACAAAAAAAGAAACTTCTAATAGAGCAGCCAAGTAGTTTTAGCTAATATTAACAATTTCTAGGCTCTAAGATAATGCAATTAACAATCAAGAAAGGAAGAGTACAACAATGTGAGGCAATCCTGTGGATTAGCTTTATTTCAAAGAGATAAGCCAAAGTACTAAGAGCATTAAATACCTTTTTAGAAAAGCAGTCACATAGGCCACTTTTAAAACTACTATTTTTTATTCTTCTCTTCTTCCGTTACAAATACAACTCCCTATAAAAAGTTAGCAAATATCAGAGGTCAAATCTTACAAGTTAACCAATTACAACAGTCAAAGACACAGGTCAATAGATTATTCTGGGGTTTAAAATTAGTCTGAAAAAAATGACAGGTGTCAGTGGCACATGCCAGACAAACACTGATTCTTCATAGCCTACAGTGACTAGAAGAGACAGGAAAGGGCTTTAGTTTGGTGACTTAAAACCTTGGAGTTAACAGTAAAGGAGGAATGTGTAACTTTAGGCTTCTCGGTTTGGAAGGTGATTGCAGTTCTTATACTTAATGTCATGGAAGACAAGACTCTTTCATTAAGATGAAAAGAGCTACGGCCATCCCCCTTCATAATATAAAGGATGATTGATCACTGTGGTGTCGATACAGGAAGCCACTTAAAACCATGAGCTTTATCAGACCTTGGGGCAAAGGAATATGAAGGGATCAAAAAAGTCTCTCAGCACAGCCAGTGAATAAGAACAAAGGAAGCCTTGGCTAGGTAAATAAGTTTTATTTAGGGAAGGTGAGTGGTTTTCAAAATGCTTCCATAGTTTATAAAACTTATGAGAGCCATGTTAGTAAGTTTTGCACTTGTAAAAGAGATGGAAAAATTTTTTATAAAAAATTGCCATTTAGCTTTTATCATTTCTTTTATAAGCATTCTTAAATATCTGCTTTTTTGTATTCCTGTAATCACATTCTTTAGGTGTTCCTTCCTAAGCATACAGTCTTGCTAGCTGCAAACTTCATCTTCAGTCTAGCACTCTACCAGGCTCAAACGTGAGACCTCCCATCTCAGCCTTCACAACGTTGGGATCACTGTGGCTAAGTTATAAGTTTATTAAGCAAAGGAAAGTACACACTCAGAGAACAAAGCGTCGATTTCTAGATGATTCTTATAAATTTAAGTCAGACCACTGCTCTCTCTTCTTTGTGCTTCCTATAAATTCAGAGCAACTTTTCTTTTGTTGTTGTTGGTTTTTTGAGATCCTCCTGCCTCTGCTTCTTGAGTGCTGGAATTAAAGGTGTGTGCCACAATGTCTGGCTAATTCAGAGCAATTTAACTATTCCCACCTCAATTAAATTCCATTTGTAACTATATGCTTTGCCTCACAAGAAAGCAAAAGTATAGTTAAGAAATTGAGAGCTGGGCGTGGAGGCGCACACCTTTAATCTCAGCACTCGGGAAGCAGAGGCAGGCAGATTGCTGTGAGTTCGAGGCCAGCCTGGTCTACAAAATGAGTCCAGAATAGCCAAGGCTACACTGTCTCGAACGCCCCCCCAAATCTAATAATACAGTATAATACATTAGTTATTGTGCTCAGATGTCTGTTCAAAAGAGAAATAGGGCCAGAAAGATCTTTTGTAGGTGAGAGGCCTTGCTGCCAAGCCTTACAGCTTGAGTTGACTCTTTGGTTAGACACCACATGGTAGGAGGAGAGAACTGGCTACTGTTCTCTGACTATCACATGACTCTCTCCCCCTCTCCCCCGACATCAAGTAATATAGTAAGCTGGATGTCTATCAGCTTAGTGCTAAGAATGCTTGCTTAGCATCTTTAAGGATCTGAGCTTTATCCCCAGCACCATCAAGAGAAAGAAGAAATAGAAGGGGAAATGGAGGGAAATGGAAGAGGAGAAATAGTGATAGCTTGACATTCTTATTTTGTTGTATTATTTCATACTCAGACTTAAGGTCTTGGCAATCTGTATTTTATTGACATCGTATAGCATAATACTATTGGGGAGTTGATGTTTAGTGATATTTCAGCTTACTAGTTTTAACCAATTTATGTACCAACACTCTAACTAACCATTTCAGTTTGTCTAAGAATGACAGATTTCCCAGTTTCTGAAATCTTCAGTGTTAAAATCTAGGCAGCCCTGAGAAAACTGTGACAGCTGGTCACAATCCTTAGTACCAGGTATGTGTCTTAGACAGCTACTTCATCTAGCTTTTGATAATCCACACTAAAAGGAGCTATGACTGGTAAAGCCAATAATACAAATTATTTGATTGACCCACATCTTCACAAAATTCTTTCAACACCAAAGGGTAGCAAATACTAAATATGTAAGACAAATATTCATAAATGTAAATATTTTAATTTACTGTAACAAACTTCCCCTGCCCCCCAACACACACACACAAGACAGGGTTTCCCTGTGTAGCCTTGGCTGTCCTGGAATCACTTTGTAGAACAGGCTGGCCTTGAACTCACAGCGATCCACCTGCCTCTGCCTCCTGAGTGCTGGGATTAAAGGTGTGCACCATCACACCCAGCTCATAGCAAACTTCTTATGAAGAAGTGAATAATAAAAAGTTCCACGAAGAGAGTTCAGAGGAGGCTGGAGAGATGGCTCAGAGGTTAAGAGCACTGCCTGCTCTGTTCTTCCAAAGATCCTGAGTTCAATTCCCAGCAATCACATGGTGGCTCACAACCATCTATAATGAGATCTGGTGCCCTCTTCTGCCTGCATGTATGCCTGTAGAACACTGTATCCATAATAAATTCGAGAGGGGGGGTACACTTGTATCTGAGTGCTGAGATTAAAAGTTAATTTTAGCTCAAACTGCATAACTGATGAAAGACACAAACTTTCAGAAAACTTCCCCTTACTCTGATATTACCTTTCTTTACTCTTTGTAAGCTGTTTTGAAACTGAAGTTATGTACATTCAAGTAGCCACTTAATCTTTTTTTTAAAATTTCTCAATCTTTCCATTTTTAGAAAAAATAACAGCCATTACTGATAGGAGAAATGATGAAGGGGCATTCAGTATGATATTTTAAAGAACATGATATGTTTTTGAAAAAGTTTTTTTTTGAGACAGGGATTCTCTGTGTTATCTTGGCCAGCCTCGAACTCACAGAGATCCTCATTCCTCTGCCTCCCAAGTGCTGGCATTAAAGGCATGCACCATCACGGCCGGCATTAAAAGTGTTTTTCTTATTATCTTGTTGTTTTGAAGTTGTACATCAAACATTTGATTAAGATAGTTAAAATTCTTTTTGCTTTTTGAGGCAGCTTCATAAGTTAATTTACACTTAATTGTATATATAGTGAATGGAGTGGTGGTGCCTTTGGTGGCTACATGCTAAAGGAAGATGAGAGGGATAAATGAAGTGACATACTGTTAGCATTGAAATGATTAAAAGTTAGCTAAAGAAGAAAGAAGAGATAAGAAAGATCTAACAACACCGAGCTGCTGTTTTCATAGCTAAAGAGGAAAGGCTAACTTTCTATTGGCCGGCCTCTTTAGTAAATGAACAAAAAATGATTCACAACTTGGGGTATTAGCAGAGAATGTGAGTCTGGAACAGTCAAAGAGCCAAGGTTGGCTTTTGGTTTGTGGTTCTACCATTAGTTCGTTATGTAACTTAGGTCATATCATCATCTGTAAACATAAGATGCTCGTATGTCTCTTTTAGGCTCCAAAAATATGTTAAGTTTTTAATTCAGAAGGTAAATGGGGTACAACTTCAGGAAACAGTGGTATAGTTTAATTAATTCTTTATTTTCAAAACTGAGGAGCTAATAAATTCTAAATATCAAACAGTATGAGACTACATTTAAAATTACAAGCTGTGTGTGGCAGCAGGAGGTTGACAGCATGTCTTCCTCTAATGCTTTCCATTTTATTCTGAGAAAGGATTTCTCACTGATCCGAGAGCTCAGCAAGTGGCTGGACTGTCATCAAGTTTGGGGGCTACACCTGCCTTCCTTCTCCTTCACCTCGGAGCTACCATTACAGACACATGCTTTTATGCCCAGTTTGTATAAGGATCCAAACTCAGGACCTCATGCTTGCATGCAAGCCCTTCAACTGAGCCTTCTCCCCAGAGCCCTTTAAAATTATACATATTGTTGTAACAGGGTCTCACTAGGTAGCCCAAACTAGCCTCTAATTTGAATTTCACATTTCCCAGGTACTGAATTACAAATCTGTATCACCACAATGGCTCCTTATTAGTATTCTTAACAGGAAGAATAAAATATATCTCCAATCACTCAAAAGAATTGAGATTTTGAAGATGGAGAGATTGCTTAGTGGTTAAGAGCACTGGCCGCTCTTCCAGAGGTCCTGAGTTCAATTCCCAGCAACTACATGGTGGTTCACAACCATCTATAATGTACTCTGATGTCCTCTTCTGGCATACAGGTGTACATGCAAATGGAGCACTCATATATAGCAAACAAACAAATAGCTGGGTGTGGTGGTACACACCTTTAATCCCAGCACTAGGGAGGCAGAAGCAGGTGGATTGCTGTGAGTTTGAGGCCAGCCTGGTCTACAAAGCGAGTCCAGGACAGTCAAGGCTACACAGAAAAACCAACCAACCAACTGGGGGGGAGGGAGAAAGAGAGAGAATTGAGTTTTTATCCCCCTAGTAAAGTCAACACTAAATTATGTACTTAAAGTTTATGGTTAAATAGTTACTACATGTATCTGCAATACACCTAACAGTCTCATTAAAAATCATTCCATTTAAGAGAGTACCTTCATCTAGAGTGTGAATAAGATAAAGACAGACTTTTCAGGCTACTGTGGCTAATAGCCCTGAATCACACCACAGGGAGGGAGGTGGAAAGAGTATTTTGAAGCTTGACCTGCATACTGATTATGAAGTACAATGCTCGCCAAGAGTGTCAATTAACTTTTTTATGTTTCTGTATGTTTCTAGTAAATGACTTTAAAAAAATTATTTATTTATTAAGTATATACTATTTTGCCTACATGTACACTTGAATGCCAGAAGAAGGCACCAGATCTCATTATAGATGGTTGTGAGCCACCATGTGGTTGCTGGGAATTGAACTCAGGATCTTTGGAAGAGCAGAGCAGGCAGTGCTCTTAACCTCTGAGCTATCTCTCCAGGTTGTAAATGACTTTTTGTTTTGTCTTTGGTTTTTTTTTGAGACAGGGTCTCTCTGTGTAGCCTTGGCTGTCCTGGACTCACTCTGTAGACCAGGCTAGCCTCGAACTCACAGCGATCTGCCTGCCTCTGTCTCCCAAGTGCTGGGATTAAAGGCATGTGACACCACTGCTTGGCTGTAAATGACTTTTAAAAGTTGTGTTTCTTCCATTAAAGCACACTTAAGGAGCTTAATTAAAATGGTTTATATAAACTGTAGGAAAAAAATATGCTTAAAGTTCAAATCCTAGAATCACAACTATACTGTTGTATTACACATATCTATCTCTACAACCATCAGCTCTGGCCCTTTCATACCAGCCAGCGAACGCTTACACCTCACCTTGTCCTTGCACGGCCTTTGGCAGTTCTGTGCTGCACATACAGCATTCTCATCATCAGACTCCTCTGCTCCTGACCAGTCATACTTGGAGGGGATATCCAGCACCTTTTTCTCTCTTTTCTTCTCAGTACTCTCTTTCACAAGCTCTACTTTGGCTGCAGCAGCCTTTTCTTTCTTTTTCTTTCGCTCTTCTTCTTTTGCTAATTTCTTGGCCAATTTATTTAGCTCTTTTGATTTGTCTACATTTAATTTTAATTTCTTCTTTTTAGGCTTATCTATTTTCTTTAGTTCCTTTGTCTTCTGTTTTCCTTCTCCAAAAAATTGTTCTACCTTTTCTAGCTTCCGTTTCCGTTTCTTCTCTGAAGAATCTTTTCCTTTCATTTTTAATGGTTTCTCTTCCATACTATCATCCTTCAAAAATAAACAAACAGAATCAATGCAAAACTTTACAAAGTGTCATTCTCTTAACTGAGGTACTTTAGAACAAGAAAATTAGCAGACACACAAAAAACCAAAAAACCGAATAGGAGGTAAAGAGGGGAAACAATTAATTTTAATGGTACAGGTCTGGAATAACTAGAGTTGTAGGAAGCTGGGCATGATGCACATGGGTGATGCACATCTGTAATCCCAGCACATGGGAGCCAGTCACTGGGATTGCTGCAAGTTCAAGGGCAGCTTGGTTTTTTCCTCCACTTCCCACTCCCCAAAATGAGTTCTAGGAATGGACTGTGATGGTGTTTGCATACAATATGAATGTATATAATACAAGTGAACTATTTATTCAAAAAGGAACAATGAAGGCTTTTGTGTTGTAGCCACTGTACCAACATTCTTCATACAACAAAAAAATGTATTATTCTAAAGCTGTTTAAGAGACAGATTTGCTGGGCATGTAGCTCAGCTGGTAGAATGTTAACAAAGCCCTGAGTTTGATGCCCAGTACATCATAAACCATAAAACCAGACATGGGGACTGCTTGCCTGTAATCCCAGCACTTGGGAGGTAGAGGCAGGAAGATCAGGAGGTTATGGTCATCCTTTGCTACTCAGAAAGTGTGACAGTAAGCTGGGTTGCTGAAGTCCCTGACTCAAGAAAAAAGGAAAGTAAGTAGACTGATTAAGCTAACTGTGGTTTTGTACAACTTTAATCTCCCAGAACTCCAGAGGCAGAAGCAAGTAGATCTTGTTGAGGTCAAAGACAAGGTGACACAGTGTGACCTCTTTGAGAGACAAAAGAATATTCAATGAAGAAAAAAAGAGTAGAAAACAATAGCAACCCCAAACAGAAATGGATTGATCATGTCTATAATCCAAGCATGATGAAAAGGGATCATGGATGTAAAAACATCATTATGAAATATAAATTGCTAAGCCAGACTCTACGGAGGCAGAGGCAGGTGGATTGCTGTGAGTTCAAGGCCAGCCTGGCCTATAAAGCGAGTCCAGGACAGCCAAGGCTACAGAGAAACCCTGTCTTGAAAAAACAAAACAACAACAACAACAACAACAACAAAAAAAAAACCCCAACAACAACAGCAACAAAAACCCCAAAAACAAAACTAAACTGCTAATACAAATGTAGTACATGAGTGTGAACTCCCTTCCAACTCATCCGGTTCTACTTAGCCACCCCTAGCCTTTTCTTTCCTTTGTGTGCATGTGTACGCATACACATGTAGGTTCAAGTGCATATGGTATTCGTATACAAGTTCCAACGTGTGTGGAGGCCTGAGGTTAACCTCAGGTATCTTCCTCAATCACTCTCTACCTTATAAACTGAGATACAGTCTCTTGTTGAACATGGAACTCACCATTTTGACTAGCATGGTTAACAGCTTACTCCAAAGATACTCTGCCTTTGCCTCCCACAAACTGGGATTATAGGTAGGCCACCAAGAACACTGACTGTCTGGGGGTGGGAGGGCGAGGGGCTGGTTGAAACAGGGTTTCTTTGTGTAGCCTTGGCTGTCCTGTACTTGCTTTGTAGACCAACTGGCTTTGAACTCAAGAGAGATCCACCTGCCTCTGCCTCCCTGAGTGCGAGAATTAATGGCATGTGCCACTGTGTCCAGCTATACTTTTTTAAAAAAATATGTACATGTAAAATTCTGGTCTTCATATTTGCACAGCAAGCACTTTACTCACTGAATCATTTCCTCAGCACTACCTAATTAAAAATTAGAACATTTACCCAGTTAACTAAGATAACTGTTATAGAACTACTTGATTTTTAAAAGAAGAGATATTTTAAATTAATGTATGTATGTATGTCTCTGTATGGGTATATACATGTGAGTATAAGGGCTTTTGGGTTTCAGATCTTTTGGATCTGGAGTTACAGGTGGTTGTAAACTACACAACCTGGGTGCTAGGAACCAACCTAGAGCATATATATGTTCTTAACATCTCTGCAGCCCCTAAACTGCTTGTTATTTTTGTTTCTAAGACAAGGGCTTGTGTGGCTGAGCCAAAGATGACTTTGAATGCCTGATCTTCTTGCCTCCATTTCCCCTGTTTTAGGATTAAAGCCTTCACCATAATACTTGGCTAAACTGTTTTTTAATTCTTCCTTCTTTCATCTAGAAATAAAAGAATTACTGAGCCAGGCAGTAGTGGATCACACCTTTAATGCCAGCACTCAGGAGGCTGAGGCAGGTGGATTTCCTTGAGTTTGAAGAACATCCTAGTCTACACAGTGAGTTCCAGGACAGCCAAGACTACAAAGAGAAACCTGTTCCCAGGGGTGGGAAGTAGGGGGGGAGGGGAAGAATTATTACATAGAATTTCCATAAAGTGCTAGCCCACATGTTGGTGTACGCCTTTAATCCCAGCACTTGGAGGCAGAGGAAGGCAGATCCCTGTTGAGTTCAAGGCCCGCCTGGTCTACAAAGCCAGTCCAGGGCAGCCAAGGCTACACAGAGAAAGCCTGTCTCAAAAAACCAAAGAATCTCAATAAAGGAAACAAGGAAGTACATATGAGAGAACAGGACTCTGGAACTACTGTCTACTCAGCCATCCCTCTGCCAGTATCTGTGGTGCTCCTAAGGAAAATATGCATGATAACTCCCTAATAAAGTTGGTATGAAGTCATACCTCCATGATATGTAAGAATCTGTCCTCTGAGGGTGGATGTGTGGCCTGCAAAATCCGCCATATGTGCTGTGTCTCATCCAGAGACACTTCCAGGAGGTCTCCCACCATCATGAGTTCTTCCAACTGGGCTTTCGCTGCAGGAGACAATTCCAATACTGGAGGCTCCAAACTCCTGGGAATCAAAGGGCTCTTCCGAGGCTGCTTTCTCGGAGTGCTAGAACCTTCTCCCCAAGACAACAAGAAACAAAGCAAAGAAGTGAAAATGGTATATGAATTTTTAAAAAGTAAATGTTAAGAAAAAAGTTACCTTTCCCCTCTATAGTAAATTTATATAACTTTATTCATTTTATTCATACAAAATGGGGTTTTATGCATGTTGCTTTAAAAGAGAAAAAAAAACCAACACATACACACACACACCCCTTTAATCCAAGCACTCAGAAGGCAGAGGCAGGTCTACAGAGCTTGATCCAGAACCAAGGCTACACAGAGAAGCCCTACCTCAAAAAAATAAAAACACAACTCATGTTCTCTCCATTTTATGTAATACAGAAAAATTATGACGTTAGCTATAGAAACAAACACTTACCTTTCTAATAAACAGAAAGTAATATAATAATAATATAATGATCCATAAAATCCTAAAAATTTTTCATAGAGAAAATAATTTGATATTCCAGGAGTAAAATAAAGTAGTACTCATTTTCTCTCGGCACAAGAAAAGTGAACATCACTGAGAAAGCATTCGCCTAAAGAAAGACCTTCCTAGCATCAAGATTACTAAAACCTGGGACTTGTGAGATGGCTCAGTGGTTAAGAACATTTGCTCTTGCTGCTCATGGTGGCGCATGTCCTTAATCTGAGTACTCCGCAAACAGAGGCAGGTAGATCACTATGAGTTCACAAAGCAAGTCCAGGACAGCCAAGGCTACACAGAGAAACCCTGTCTAGAAAACAAACAAAAAACCAACCAAACAAACAAAAAACATTTGTTGTTCTTGCAGAAGACACAGAGTCCCATCACCTACACGGTAACTTACAACTACCTATAACTCCAGTTCCAGGGGATCCAATGCCCTCTTCATCAGGTACCAGGCATGTACACAGAAGATAAAACACTCATACACACCAGGCATGGTAGCCCACGCTTTTAATCCTAGCACTTGGGAGGCAGAGGCAAGCGGATCTCTGTGAGTTCGAGGCCAGCTTGGTCTACAAAGAGATTCCAGGACAGCCAGGGCTCTGTTATACAGAGAAACCCTGTCTCAAAAAATGAAAAAAACAAAAACAAAAACAAAAAACTTAAGACAAAAAATGAAAAACCCAGCTGGGCACGGTGGTGCATGCCTTTAATACCACCACCACCAACCACCACCACAAACCAAACAAAAAGAACTTACCAAACAAACAAATACTGAAGTCTAACTGGGTACAGTGGCACACACACACTTGTAATCCCAGCACTCAGGAGGCAGAGGCAGGTGGATCTCTCTGAGTTTAGGGCCAGCTTGGTCTATAAATCAAGTCCAGAGTAGTTAAGTCTACAGAGAGAAAAGAAACCCTGTCTCAAAAAACCATTAAAAAAAAAAAAGCTGATGCTAGAGGATTGCTGTAAATTGGAAGCCAATGGAGGCTACACAAAGGGAATTAGACCAGTTAAAGCTACAGACTGAGACTCTGTCTCTAAACACAAAAACAAAACAAAACAGAAAAATCTATACAAAATAAAAGTCTATCCAAGGCCAGTATGAACAGTCTTAAGCAGCAGTGAGCTCCTTAACAGCTGGTACTAATCAAGCATAGGGTAAGCAAAGGTCTGACCGAGAGTACATACAAATATGACACGTGATCATGCAAGTTGTAAAAATTCCCCTAATTAGGACTCTATAATTCTATTACCTTTTCAGGCTATCATCTAATTACAGAAAATGAAAACAGATTTTGGCTTTTTACAACTACAATTGTGTTTTCAAGTTCTCTTAGTAAGTGATAACCAGGTTATGTATTCAAGAGGAAATGACAATGTGCAGTAATATGATGTCTTTTCCATCTGTTTTACCTTACTTACTAAATAGGTATTATTTTCTTTTCTTTTTGGTCTCAGGGCTTGGGACCAAACCTAGACCTTGTACTTGCTAGACAAATACTCTACCACTGAACTCCATCTCCAACCCTTGTTTCCTTTTTATTTATATGTGAGTGTGCACATGAGGACAGGTACACATGCACCACAGCATGTTCCAAATCCTTTGTTGAGGGACCTATTATTTTTCTTGTTGTGGTGTTTACTGAAGACTGGCTGGCCTGAGAACTCCCAGCCAAATCTCCTATCCCCACTGCTGACTTCCTGCACCAGCACTAGGATTATAGATGTATGCCATGGCATCCTGCATTTTTTGAGGGTTCTGGAAATCAAATTTAGGTTGTCAAACTTGCATGGCTGGTACTGAAACATCTCCCAGGCCTATTTCTGATTTTATAAAGACAAGGTCTCATGTAGCTTACACTGGCCTCAAATTTGCTATCTAGTCAGGAATTAACTTGAACTCTTGGGCTCTCTCTCCTGCCTGCACCTTCCATGTGCTTGGATTACAAACATGTGCCAATACGCCCAGATTCTACACCTTTCCAAAAGTAACTAATACCTTGAGAACAACTCTTAGAAGCAGAAGAATATGCATGCTCTGCACAGAATGAAGGTGCTGTCCACATGTGAGTGACCACTTCCTCAGACTTGATGGGAATCTCTTCATCACAAAAGAGGTTGGGTTCCAGACTGCTAGAGGACTTCACACTGGCTGTATCCTAAAGAACAAAGAGATGTTATCAGAATTATAACCACTTAGCCTACAAAAAACTATAAATGAAGGTTTTCAGGCTAAAAACTTCTGATATAAGAAACTTTTTTGATAAAAATATGACATCAGAATTAACTATAATATTAAATAATACAGAAAATATCAACCTGGCACCCTCCTGCACACCAAAAACAGCTTTAATGACTTGATCCCAAAAGGGAAAGTCAAGCAAAAAATAATCTACAAAGATAAGGTACAAAGTACAACTAAATAATCTACCTCCAAGGGCTGGAGAGATGGCTCAGTGGTTAAGAGCACTGGCTACTCTTCCAGAGGACCGGGGTTTAATTCCCAGCACCCACATGACAGCTCACAATTGTCTGCAGCTCCAGTTCCAGAGGATCTGACATCCTCACACAGACATACATACAGGTAAAACACCAATGCACATAAAATAAATAAATCTTTTTTAAAAAGTAATCTACCTCCTGGAATGAATCTATTGCCCATAAAAACATCCTTACTACTAATAATCATTTTTTAGAATTTATTTTTAATTGTATGTGTGTGTGACCATACATGTGAGAACAGGTACCCATGAGGTCAGAGATACTGGCTCTCCCTGGAGCTGGGTGTGAGCTATCCAATGTAGGTGCTGAAAAACAAATTCATGTCCTCTGCAAGAGAAGTATGTACTCTTGACCACTGAACCATCTCTTTAGCCCCAAGTTAGTAATTCTTGACCTTTTAACAGAAACACAAAATGGACTTAAGAAGACGAAGGAAAGTTCAAATGTGACTTTTTAAAGACAGGCAATCTTTTCTAAAGGTTTTCAAACCTACAACTGTACCAACTTCTCTTGTGTAATACAATGGTGAACTTGAATGACAATATACAAATTATACATTTCTGACAGTTCTAGTTAGGTCTCAGATGATTCTCCAAGGAATTTTTTTCCCTCTCACTTATTTTTCATTATCACTTTAATAATTTTAACTTCAAAAATTAGGAAAATTTGGTCATTTTCATTCCTCTGGTGGTAGTAATTGGCTAATAACTGTATTTCTATATCTGATTTGTCTAATCATAGAGATTTGTCTTCTCTCTAAGTGATATTGGGCATTGAGCTATCAAGAGAGTATTGCTCACTAAGAAAACCCCAAATAAAATCAGAAGAGGGAAGTGGACTTATCTCTACTGAGTTCAAGGCTAGCATAGTCTAGATATGGAGTTCCAGGCTAGCCAGGAAAAGAAAAGGAATGGACTGCAACAAGGTAGGGCAGCAAGACAGCTCAGCTGGTAAGGATACTTGCTGTCAAGTATGACCCAAGTTTCATTCCCAAGAGCCATGCATTGTATTGGAAGTAAAGAACCAATTTCCACAAGTTGTCCTATGATCTCTATACATGTATCACAAGGGAATGAGTATGTACATGAAAACAAATGTGATTTTTAAAATTTAAAATAAGGCTGATGGCTCCTTGAGAAGCCATACCATGGTTGACTTGTGGATCCACACACATGCACACATACCCACACACCCATTTCCATACACACAAGACAACACCACAAACTTTTTGGTTCAGTGGTTAAAAGCGTACATGGTAGTCTGCAATTATCTGTAACTCCAGTTCCAGGGGTCTGATCCTCTCTTCTAGCCTCTGTGGGTGGCAGGCACACATATGGTGCACTGCAGGCAAAGTATGTGTATATATATGAATGAAAAAATAAAATAAATAAACTTTTAGACTTGGTAAATACTTCAAGCAAGTAGCAGGATACAAAATCAACAGAACAATCACTAGCTTCAGGTGGGGAGATGAGTCAGTCATGCTTGCTGCATAAACACAAAAATGTCAAGTCTGAATTGGGCATGGTGGCACGCACCTTTTATCCCAGCACTCAGGTTGCAGAGGCAGGTGGATTACTGTGAGTTCCAGGCCAGCCTGGTCTACAGAGTGAGTCCAAGATAGCCTAGGCTGTTACTCAGAGAAACCCTGTCTCAAACCAAACCAAACCAAACAAACAAAAAACATCAAGCCTGATCCCAGTACCTAGGCAGAAAAATAAAGCCAAATATGGCTGCACACCTGAACACTAAGAACTGGAGAGGCAGAGACAGAAAGGCCCTGGGACTTTTTGGCCTCAGGTTTTGAAGACGGCTTGGTGGATAAAAGTGCTTGCTGGAAAAGTGTGATGACTAGAGTTTTTAAATGAAAAACCTGAGCAGGCAACTATCTGTGTCCTGGAGGCAGACGGGATCTTTGGGAGCAAGATAACTAGCTGGAATCTGAGAGCCACAGAGTTAACAGGAGACACTCTACCAACAAATAAAGAGAAAAGTGGCCCAGAAAAACACACCCAATATCAACCTTAGACCTCTACATAAAATGCACACAAGCACGCATACACATACCCTCACTCATACATAGGTAAACACACATACAACATACACAAACTTACATGCAAACAAAAAATAGAAAGCAACAAAGGAACCTATCAACTCCTGGCTTTCATGCACACCTACACACACACATAAATATGTATATACACATATACATCAAAATATAAAAATCACTAGCTTTTCTATATCCCAAAAACAAGCACACTAAGAATGTTTACACTGAAAGTTAAAACCAAAAAACCAAAAAACTCACAACACTAGACAAAACAACTTCTTATTTCATAAATCAAAAGAATATTGTAGAAATTACCAAAATTATAGATTCAATGCAATCCAAAGGCAGCCTTCACAGAAATAAAAAGCCCTCAAATAGCCAAAGCATATTTTGAGCAAAGGAAGCATCAACCCTGATTTCAAAGTATATTAAAGAGCCACAGTAATAGCCAGGCATAGTGGCACACGTCTTTAATCTCAGCACTCAGGAGGCAGAGGCAGACTGATCTCTGTGAGTTTGAGGCCAGCCTGGTCTACAAAATGAGTCCAGGACAGCCAAGGCTACACAGAGAAACCCTGTCTCGAACAAACAAACAAACAGCGAACCACAGTAATAAAAGATGAACAGTACTAGCGTACAAAGAGACAAGACTAACATTATAATATAGGACCCAGCAGACCCACGCAGTTACAGCTTTCTGATTTCTCACAAAGGTACCCAAAACAAACACTGAAGAAAAAGCAGCTTTTTCAGCAGACGAGATAACTGGATATCCTGTCAAAAACAAACTCAAAATCAATGAAAGACCTTAATATAGGACATGAAACTTTGAATCTACTCAAGAAAATCACTTCATGATATAGTCAGAGATAAACATTTTAAAATAAGTCTTCAATCACCAAGAAAATAATACCAAGAAGTGATTGCCTAAAATTAAAAGGTCTGTGCATAGCAAAGGAAACAACAGAGAGGAGCGTGGGGGAAAATCTTTGTCAGTCATATATCTGAGAGGATTATAGTGGAAAATATATGAAGAACTCTAAAACAAAATTACCCAAAGAAACAAATAATTCATCAATAGACAGATAAACTGAATAAACATTTTCAAAGAAGCCCAAAGAGTAATAAGCTCATGAAAGTTCTAACATAATTAGCTATTAGAGAAATACCAATTAAAACTACACTAAAATAGGGCAGTGGTGTGCACACCTTTAATTCCAGCATGTAGGAGGCAGGGGTAGAAGGATCTCTGTAAATTCAAGGTTAGCCTGGTCTACAGAGTGAGATCCTGGACAGCCAAGGCTAGACAGAGAAACCCTGTCTTGAAAGAAAAAAAAAAAAAACAAACAAACAAAACCCAAAAACCTACATTAAGATTCCCCTATTATTATACAACAGCTGTCATCAAGAATCCTCTAAGAAGGAAAATTACAGTCTGATCCCACGAGTGGCAAATCTGCAAAGTGGCCTCTCACTAGGTGTGTTTAACAGAGCCGTTACTTTAGATATATAACACAAAAGTTTCAGACAAATACAGTCTTCCATGAGCTACCTGTGTAAAAAGAAAATGTGAAAGATTCTGAGCTGCTTCTTTTTTTTTTTTTGATAATAGACAATTGGCTTATATAAAGAAACCTCTGGGAAATAGTCACTATATGGTATACTTTCCTACAGTTGCAAGCACAAACTATAACATGCAGAGTTTTGGTAAGGTAAAGGATCCATGAGAGGCTTTTCTCTCAGAACTATTTTCTTGATGCTGTTCAAGATATTTTACTGGTGGTACCAGTACTGCATTAAAAATGAAGCGATTAAAACAAGAAACCAGCTGGTTTGACGTGTAAATGTTAAAGTTATAACAAAGAGCAAACGATTGATTTTATTTTACAATGCATCTTTCTAAAAGCATGAGGCTTTTTCTTTTTCTCTCCTTTTTTTTGGTTTTTCAAGACAGGGTTTCTCTGGGTAACAGTCCTGGCTGTCCTGGACTCACTTTGTAGACCAGGCTAGCCTCAAACTCACAGTGATCTGTCTACCTCTGCCTTCTGAGTGCTGGGATTAAAGGTGTGTGCCCCCACGCCTTTTCTTATTCTCCGTCTCTTCTTCTTCTTCTTTTTTTTTTAAGACAGGATTTCTGTATGTTAGCCTTGGCTTTTTAGACCAGGATGGCCTCTCCGCCTGCCTCTGCCTCCTGAGTGCTGGGATTAAAGGTGTGCACCACCAAGCCCAGCTTTTCTTATTCTCTTAAGAAAACATTTGGGATGGGTAAGATGGCTCAGGAGGAAAAGGTACTACCACAAAACTATCCATTGAGCGGAATCCCTGAAATCCACATAGCGGAAGAAGAAAACTGACTTTGCTAAGTTGTCCCCTGCCCTCCTAATTGTCACGGCAGGGGTACTTCACCACAAATGTAAATTATTTTTTAAAGTTTCAGGTTTTTTTTTTTCTTTAAATTTTGAAAAACTGCTGTCACCACATACTCAATACAAATGTATGACTAGGCTTCTCTTCCACCCTTAGCCCTCAAATATCGATGGTCATCTATTTTTAAAATAGAACTCAACAGATACGTCTCCCTATCCTCTCCCTGTAATTACCTTCATGTCATAGCCGTATGTCTCCCGAATATCCTCATCAGAATCTGTTTCTTCATCATCATAGTCCATTGTTTGGCGGGGGGAAGATGATACACTGCTTACCGCTCGGTTAAAAGCAGACTGCTGGAAACTAGGTAAGTGTCCCTAAACAACAAAGGTGAACAGACAGACTAAACAAACATAGGTAATCAATGTATGCTTAACACCAACAAAATGTAACTAACTAAAGATTTCAACAGTTAGCAGAAAATAAATGTGCTCTAATCTACGTGAATATTTTCAGATGGTATTTCACTAAAATGACTTGAATTTTTACTTAAAGGAAGAAAAGCAAAGCTGTGTACGCAGAAGGAGGAAGATGCTATGGATCATATAACTGCTAACAAATTATAGCTGCTTTCCTACCTAAGTCAACAAGTTAAATACATTTAATTTACCAGTCACACACTGACAAACATTACCGCATAAAACAAAAGGGTAAATTAGAAGCTCACCTGTAAGTCTGGATTGGCCGCTGCTTTTTGGAGTTCTGCACTGATAATCTTTTCAGTTTTTTCTCGAGCTGCTTGTTCCACCATACGCTGGCTTAACACAGAGAGTTTGGCCAGGGCAGAGGACAGTTCATCTGTGGCTAAGGCTTGCCGTGCTCTATCTTGCCAACTCATGGCTCGTTCTGTCAAACACTGTAGTGCCTCTCCTTCAGGCAACCGTACTGGCAACTTTTGAAGGGATACCAAAAGTGACAAAATAGTCTCTAGCCTCGGCCTTCGAGATCTCATGCAAAGAGGACAAAGGAATTTTACATCTTTAGCCTGCCAGCTGGATCCCTTTTTCTGGGAACTTGATTTAGGAAGAGGAACACAGCTATTATGGAACCAGTCTTTGCAGAGCTCACACTGTAGCATAAACCGACTGGCTGTCTTGCGGCAAATACAAAATTTCACTTCTTCTATACGGTCCACAATTGTCATCTTGGCTAGGTTGGCTGCTCTGAGGGAATGCATGGCTTCAATCTCCTTTTGCTCTCGTTCTTTGAAAACTGCCACCTGTACATAACAAGCATTTAATTAAAGAGAGTCATTCGGCTGGGCACAGTGCTGCACACCTGTAACCCCAGCACGTGGGAGGCAGAGGCAGGCGGATCACTGTGAGTTTGAGGCCAGCCTGGTCTACAAAGCTAGTCTAGGACAGCCAAGGCTACACAGAGAAACCCTGTCTCAAAATACCAAAAAGAGGGAGTCATTCTAAAGTACCCACAAAATAGCAAATGCTCAAGCTGAGGGATGTTTCTCCAAAGTTCCAGCATCATAAGTAAGTACTGCCTGTACTTTGAACACCACCAGTGGCAATTTCCTGACATGTGGGTTCTCCTTCCAGTTTCCACACAAACATTTCTCCTCTGTGAAATCGACATATCATAGTACTTTCTACAGGGGACAGTATAAGGAGGGTATGTCGTGAGATCAAGCAGCCTAGGTACCAAGTCTGGCTATTGGAGTTGCTGACCATTGATCTGTAGCACAACTTTTCTGGGTTTAAGTCTTCTGAAAAGGACAGGCTTGCTAACTATATTTTATTGTTTTAAGGATTAAATACAATAATACACCAAAGTGCCTCATCCAATACCCAGCACGACACAAATAGGAACTATTGGTATACCATTCCTCAAGGGCAACTTCTGTTCATATATACATTCTTTCTTTCCTCTGGGAGACATCTTCATTTCACTTGGGAACAAATCAAAGCCCAATGATTTACTAGAACAGTATCTTATAAAAGTCATTTTAACACACTAAATAAGAACAAATAGAACTTAAAGATGATGCATACCATCAGCACATTTTCTTTCTAAATTGCTGGTAGGTCCAAAACAGTTGTGCAATAATTTCCAGTTCTATTTGCCAACAAGACTGACTCTCTAATGGAAGGTCATTTTCTGTGGCCTCAAATTTGGGTTACTTATAGACAGAATCTTATTAAGTTGCATAGTGTATATATAGTTTGTTGCATGTATACAACTCCCTTCAATTATGTATTTCCCTTACTAATCTTTATTTTCACTCTACTTCTCAGGCTCTTAAAAAGCCCATTTTTCTTAGTCTATGTTCTTTTTTTCTCCCCTTCGGTTTTTTGAGACAGGGTTTTACGTGTAGCCTTGGTTGCCCTGAACTTTCGTTGTAAACCAGGCTGGCTGTGAACTCAAGAGATCCTCCTGCCTCTGCCTCTCAAGCGCTGGGATCAAAGGCATGCACCACTATGCTCGGCTAAAAAGGCCTACTTTTAAAAGTACATTTAAGAGTAGCTTTTATCCATGTAGTAATAATGTAAGGTATTATTTCAAGACTACCAAAAGATGATCTTAAATATTCTTGCCACAAATAAATAGTAAATATTTGAGATGAAAAGAGGAGGAGGCCATACAAGGAAATTCATTTTCTTACCTATAGTAGCAAAGGCTTAGTAACAAGCAAAATACTTAACAGTGAACGACTGCTGAGCAGACAAGGTGTATTCTAGGAGTCTAGAGCATTCTAGGAGTCACAACACCCACATTTAATCCCAAGGCCACAAAATGAATAACACTACTCAGTAAAGTATGGACTACTTCTATGGAGTACTTCATAAGTACTAGAAGAGCAATAAGGGATAAATGTGGAGCTTGGGAATATAACTCAGTGAGATAGCACTTGACCATACATGAGATCCTAAGTTCAATTCCCAATAGCAGCACCCCGCCCCCCCACCCCCAAAAGGTAGAAGTAAAAACCCTTTTGGGAAGAGAACAAATAGCAACCTTTTTGCTCTCTGTCTCTCTCTCTCTCTGTCTCTCTCGTAAATGAACATTAAAAACCTGCTAACATCTTCACAGAATTTTGCATTCAGAAAGCAAATTCAAGGTCCATCATGTTAGCTCCTTACCACCATGGCTGCATCTCTGGTCTCCTCCAGTCCTTCTTCTAAGTCACTCAAAGGCTCAAGGTCTAGGTCCTTCTCCTTTTCCTTTTCTATTATTTCTTTTACTTTTTTCCTCCTGTTTTTACCACTTCCATATACACCAATATCAGTTCGTGGACTTAGCACCTGCAAAATTTTAAATACAACTCTTGTTTAGAAAAAAAAAAAAAATGAAAACACTTGACATTCGCCATGTCCAAGGTACCTAATTGATCTATTTGTCTTTAATGTTTTAGAGGCAGGATCCTACTCTTTAGCCCAGGCTGGCCTATAATTTGTGGTGATCCTCCTCCCTCAGCTACCACACCACAGCTCCAAGTATTACCATACATCTAATTAAATTTTCACACCTGTATACAGCAGATTATCACTTCCCAGATTTTATTGGTAAGAGAAATAGACTCAGTCAAGAGACAACGTGACCAAGGACAAAGGCTGAACTTCCAGTCTCTCTTCTTTAACTACTATGTTCAACTGCTCAAGATAAATAGAATTAAACTTGTCTTTGAGGGATAATATTCTTCAGTAAAGTCTAATAACAGAGGCTACAATATATGCTGGCTGCTTTGTCTGGATACAGCACAGATTTATGAAAAAAAAAAGTTTGCTTAAAACTCCAGGTTTCAGCACTCGGGAGGCAGAGGCAGGCAGATTGCTGTGGAGTTCGAGGTCAGCCTGGTCTACAAAGCGAGTCCAGGACAGCCAAGGCTTCACAGAGAAACCCTGTCTCAAAACAACAACAAAAACAAAACCCCCAAAAAACCACTCCAGGTTTCAACTTGACATTTAACTCTACCTAACAGTCATATTGAAGACTAATGTAACTGAAAGAACCTTTCACCAACACCTCACAGGTAGTGGTTTATTACCAACTTCTGTCAGAGCGCTGAAGCACACACGTGCATTTCTCCTTACCTGTAACAATGTATGGCTCGAATTCTTCTTAAGGAAGGTCCGCCCAGTCCGTTCTCTCCAGGCCCGAGCTGCTGCTACCTGTGATTCCACCTGAGGCAATGCATCAAGACGCACAGGGATAGGGCGTCCTTTAGCAGATAAGCTCTCAAGCTGCTCCAAGTAAGCATAGTTGGTGCCACTCTGGAAAAAGTAGATTCACACACAATGGAGTCTGGCAATATACTTGGAGGAACTCAGTTAATGTTAACAATATTTTTTTTTTATAAATACAAAAAAGGGAATGGAACCCAGGCCTTGTACACTAGGCAGGCACTGGTCCCACTTAGGGACATCCTCAGTCTTAGCGTTAAGTTTTCTTCTAAATAAAACAATTGGCTACCCCTGCCCCCCAATTTCCCATCTCTCTACTTCTCCCTCTTTCTCTAGAGACAGGGTTTCTCTATGTAGCCCTGGCTGTCCTTAAACTCACAGCAATCAGCCTGCCTCTGCCCCCTGAGTGCTGGGATTAAAGGTGTGCTCCGCCATGCTTGGCCCAGTAATTGGATCTCTTTAATGAATTTCATTTCAAATTTTCTACAGAAAAGGTTAGTAAAAATTAAAACTTTTTTTCAAGATAGTTTCTTTACATAGCTTTGGCTGTCCTCAAACTCAAGAGATATCTACCTGCCTCTACTTCTCAAGTGCTGGGATTAAAGATGTGTGCCACGATCGCCCAGCAAAGAATTAATTTTTTGAATGAACAAGTTACCAAAAATTTTCTTTTAACAATAAAGGCAGCAGTAAGATAATGCCGGGCATGGTGGCGCACACCTTTAATCCCAGCACTTGGGAGGCAGAGGCAGGCGGATCTCTGTGAGTTCGAGGCCAACCTGGTCTACAAAGTAAGTCCAGGACAGCCAGGGCTGTTAGACATAGAAATCCTGTCTCAAAACACCAAAAAAAAAAAAAAAAAAAAAAAAAAAAAAAGTATTTCAAAAGACAAGCTGAAGAACAGAAATATATAAATGTAATTAGAAATGAAGAATGAATTTGCTACTAGATGCAAAAAAATTTTTTTTATTTTATGAGTATGGCTGTCTTGCCTGTATGTATGTGTAGCATGTATTGCGCTCACAGAGTCCAGAGGTGTTGGATCCCCTGGAACTGGAGTTACAGATGACTGTGAGCTGCCATGTGGGGGGTGCTGGGAATTGAACCCAGGTCCTCTGCAGAAGTAGTAAGTCCTCTTAACCCTGAGCCATTGCTTCAGGCCCCATAAATAAAGTCACAATGGAAGAATGTTTGCTATAAAGTGGAAATCCATTTTACCATTACAACTCCAAATAAATTTCTACGGACATTTTTTAAAAGCAGTAACTTAGACTGGATAACCACCTACTGCTTATGTTATACAATGAAAGCTATGAAGAACTATTTTCCTCCCAAATTCATGGTGTGTCAGTATTTCCATGTTATAAAATCACTACTGTTTTCAGAACCATTATACTACATTCTAGTAAAAGGTTATTTCTTGTGTAGTAACTGATATACTTGCTTGAAATTTTTATGTTGAAAGATATGCTGATACATCTGGGAAAATAAAAACAGGAAGTCTATGAATTTATGCCAGAAATGGTGGTACATGCCTATAATCCCAGCTCTCAGAAGATAGGAGGTAGAGTCAGAGTTCAAGGCCCACCTCACCTACACAGCAAATCTGAAGCAGCTTGGGCTATATGAAACACTGTTTCAAAAAAAAACAAACAAACAAATAAATCTATGAATTCTTTAAAATAATAACTCAGAGACTGGGGACTGGAGCGATGAGTCAGTGATTAAGAGCTTTCTGTTCATGCAGAAAACCCAGGTTCAGTTAACAACACCTACATGACAGCTCACAACAGCCTATTACTGCAGGGCCAGGAAGTCTAATACACTCTTCTAGTTTTTGTGAGCTTCTGCATGTATGTGTTACATGTACATACACTAAGGCACAAATACATAAACAGTGATTTTAAGTAATAATATACTGTGCTATTATGAAACACTATATTGGCATAAAGCACTAAGGTACCAGAATAAAAAGAGTTAGCTAAAGATACAAATAAAAATGCTCAGATAGTGACAGGTTCAACAAATAATATTTTCACTTACTTACTCTGGTGTCAAACTACTGTCCCTTGATTACAGAATAACTTGTGGGTAAACCTACAAGTCATGTAACCTGAAGAGTTGTCCTAGTAAAAGACCTGTTCACTTAGAATTTCTGAATCAGCACTCTACCAAAGAGAAGCGTATGCATAAGGTTACTGTGCTGATTTCTGTAGCCCCATATCTGGTTGCAATCCTTGTTCTGAGACTCTCCAGTCTCAATGTTGTGTAAACACTGCTCCAACTATCCCCCGCTATGCCAATAAACCAGCTTACAGGAAAGATAGTTAGGCTCATAGCCACAGACAATAAATAATTCTGCCTAATGAATTGAAAGTGCTTTGACCAAGGCTCTTAAACAAGCATATTATCTAATGAAAGAAAATGAAAAAAGTATGGATAAATTTTGTTTTTCCTTTTCTTTACTCTTTTTGTTTTTTTATTATTTATTTATTTATTTATTTATTTGGTTTTTCGAGACAGGGTCTCTCTGTGTAGCCTTGGCTGTCCTAGACTCACTTTGTAGACCAGGCTAGCCTCGAACTCACAGCGATCCGCCTGCCTCTGCCTCCTAAATGCTGGGATTAAAGGTGTGCGCCACCACCGCCCGGCTTTCTTTTTGTTTTTTTAAAGACAGGGTTTATCTGTGTAGCCTTGGCTGTCCTGGACTCACTTTGTAGACCAGGCTGTCCTTGAACTCAGAGATCTGCTTGCCTCTACCTACCCAAGTGCTGGGATTACAGGCATGTGCCACCATGCCCAGCTGATATATATATATATATATATATTTTTTTTTTTTTAAGATAAATTTTTGTTTTGTTTTGTTTTGTTTTTTCGAGATAGGGTCTCTCTATGTTAGCCTTGGCTGTCCTAGACTCACTCTGTAGATCAGGCCAGCCTCGAACTCACAGCGATCCGCCTGCCTCTGCCTCCCGAGTGCTGAGATTAAAAGCGTGTGCCACCACGCCCGGCTGATAAATTTTGTTTTTAAATTGGCAGTTTCAACTTGAGATGGGAGAACATCAAACTCCATCAACTTTCTTACCTAAAACTAGTAACCTTTAAATATTTATTATTTATTCTGAATTTTAAAATCAGAGGAAAGGGCTGGAGAGATAGCTCAGAGGTTAAGAGCACCGTCTGCTCTTCCGAAGGTCCTGAGTAAAATTCCCAGCAACCACATGGTGGCTTAAGACCCTTCTTGTGGTGGGCAGGCATATGTGTGGGCAGAATACTGTAGAAATAATAAATAAATCTTAAAAAATAAAAAAAGTTAAACATTACAAAAAATAAAGTAAAATCAGAGGAAAGAACAGGTGAGCTCCAGACACTTACTTTATTATACTTATTCTAATAAAGTAAGTTTTATACAATTTGTTTTTGAGAAGGTATTTGCCTGATAGGTAGGCTAATCTGAATGTTTCTTTACCTGAATAGCTTCCACTTTAGCTGTCCATTCACGAGCCTTTTGTAAGGCTTCTTTTAAGGATAACACATTGGGTAAAAAGGCTGGAATGTTCTTGGCTTCATTCACAATATTTTCTAAATTTGCCATACTGTGTCGCGGTCTAAATGAACAATGAAACAGTGAGATACTAAGTAAAAGTCCAATTACTGAAAGAACTAAAATAGCATTTTATACTGCATAAGTAACTCATATTCATGAACTCATTTAATTCTTATCACACTCCCATAAGGCAAACAAAGCAGCTACCAAGCTACCATTGTTATTTCTATTTTACAGACAAGAAAACTAGAGTTCTCATAAAATAGTTGAATTTAGTACAAGACGCACATGACGTATTGATTCAGAATGATCTTGGCTCCAGGCTCCTTTTACTACTACTCTGCCTCTCTACACTACCTGCAATGATCAGAGATGGGCATGGCTAACAACACAGGGAGCAATAGAAGAGAAACCACTAATGTTGGCTATATACTTTCCTTCAACTACATTAATATGTAATTATTCACTGATGAACAAAGCTAAGACCTCATTCTCATTAGTTAAAATCTAAGAATTATACTGGCACTGGAAACTAGGAACAAATTACTTTAGGCTCATAGGCACAGACAGTAGTAAATAATTCTTTCTAGAAAATTTAAAGTGCTTTGACCAAGGCGCTAAACAAGTATATTATGTAATAGGGAAAAAAGTATACACAAATTTTGCTAAGTTGGCAGCTTCTGCTTGAGATGGGAGATAGTGTGGTGGATGCAGGGAACATGTGGAGATGAGTGAGCATGAAATATAAGAATTTGGGCAGTAAACACATGAAGACTCCCGAGTCCCACACATCCACTATGTAGCAATGGAAGTCTCACCCACTGTCTCATCACTCATCAATTCCATGTCAGGAGGCATTCCAGGTATTGAAGACTGTTTATGAGCCAGAGTGACTTTTGTTTTGTTTTCTTTTTTAACTCATAAGTATTTTCAAACTTGGAAGGATGATTTCATTGTGTGTGTGTGTGTGTGTGTGTGTGTGTGTGTGTGTGTGTGTGTGTAGAGAAAAGTTCTTATATAGCTTAGGTTGGCCTTGAATTCTTTATCCTTCAGCTTCTACTTCTCAAGTCCTAGGGTGAGCCACCACATCCAGACATGGGAAGAGGACTACTAAGAAGGGCATGTGAGTTGTGGTGATCGGCACAATGATAAAGGAAAGAAAGGTGTCATCAAATAGAGTAGGAACATATATGGTCTGTCTGTCTCTCTCTCTCTCTGTCTCTCTCTCTCTCTGTCTCTCTCTCTCTCTGTCTCTCTCTCTCTCTCTCTCTCTCTCACACACACACACACACACACACACACACACACACACACACACACACACACACACCCCTGTAATTTCAGTACGCAGGATGCAAAGGAAGGTGGATCTCTCTGAGCTCAAGGTTTACAAAGCAAGTTCTAGGCCAATCAGGGATATGCAGTGAGACTCTGTCTCAGAAAAACCAATAAAACAAAAGCAAAATAGGAGTATTTCACTGACTTAACAGGTGAAGGAAGGCTTCTTAAAAATAAAATGATCCTAACTTTTCTTATCCTTTTAAAATAAGACAGTAAAAAACAATGGTGGTGACAAGCATAGTGTAGAAATATATCACAGATGGTACAGGACGAGGCAACGAAATAAATAGACGAAGGTATGAAGAAAAAGCATGAAATGCTTGAGGAAATGGGAAGATGTGAATCACTATTTGGAATATGCAAGAATAATGGCAAAAGATGAGACTAGATATAAAATCAAGCAATGACACCACCTCTGTTGGGGGGAAGATTTTTGAGACAGTTTCTTTGTGTAGACTTGGTTGTCCTGTAACTTGCTGGCCTAGAACTCACTAGAGATCCACCTGCCTCTGCCTCCTGAGTGCATCACTTGGCCAAACACCACCACCTTTTCTTTTCTTCAAGGCATTAAGTATCTAAAATTCATTTATCCAGGCCGGGTGTGATGGCATACACGAGTAATCCCAGCACTTGGGAGGCAGAAGCAGGGGGATCACTGTGAGTTCAAGGCCAGGCTGATCTACAGAGTGAGTCCAAGACAGCCAAGGCTACAAAGAGAAACCCTGTCTCAAAAAAACAAAAACAAAATAAAATTCATTTACCCACTTTCTCTCCTCACTAAAATATTAGCTCTATGGGAATTGGAACCTTTTGGGTCTTGTTCACTACTGTCCTCACAGTGTAGAAATAGTATGTTATATGAAGTAAGTACTCCACAAACACTGCATTACAAAACACAAGAAAAAATATAAGGAATATTATAAGTAGGTTAGTGGCAATAGAGTTAAAAGACAGATAAAAACATACTGAAGTAAAAATCAGAGTTTAGTGACTAATCAAATATAGGCGATGACAAGCTTCAAAAACAAAACAAAACAAAACAAAACAAAGCACACAAACACACACAAAACAAGGAAATCATGCAATGTGCAGGCAAATGGATGGAACTAGAAAAGATCATCCTGAGTGAGGTAACCCAGACCCAGGAAGATACACATGGTAAGAACTCACTTATAAGTGGATTTTAGCCATATAATACATTATAACCATTCTACAATGCACAGACCAAAAGAAGGTAAGTAACAAGGAGGACTCAGAAGTGGTTAAAGAGCGGAACATGGTAAGAGAGGTATGGAGAGAAATGAGAGTCAACATCAGACCTGGAGTGAGTTGGGGCGCGAGGACAGAGGGCTTACAGAGAGAGAGGAAACCTGAGGCAGGGGCTTCTCTGTGACAAGCTGGAAACCTATGACAGGTTAGGCTCCAGGGAGGATATGAGGGTGACTCCAGCTGAGACTCCTAGTACAGCAGGGGTCATGAGGACTGAAGAGGACACCCTTTAACTAGACATGATGATTTCTAGACACAGAAACTTTGACCCAGGACTTGTACATCTTGTAGGACCAGAGATGGAAAAGATTGAGGAAATGTCCAGCCAGTGCCTGGACCAATCTGAGACCCACCCATGGAAGACAGCCAACCCCTGGTACTATTGATGATACTCTGTTGTGCTTATGGATGGTAGCTTAGTATGGCTGCCCTCTGAGTGGCTCCACCCAGCAGCTGATGGAAACAAATGCGGAGACCCACAGCCAAACATGGGGTGGAGCTCAGGAAGTCTTGAGGAAGAGTGGGGTAAGGATGGAGGACACAGAAGGGACAGGAATTCCATGGGAGGATCAACAGAGCCAACTAACCAGGGCCCATGAGGGCCTGTGGAAGCTGGGGCTCCAGCCAGGGAACATGCATGGCCTGGACCTGGCCCCCCTGCACAGATATAGCTGATGGGCAGCTCGGTCATTATGTGGATACCCTAGTGAGGGAAGTGGGGCCTGGTTCTGACATGGACTCTGCTGCCTGCTGTTTTTGGCACTTTCCCCTGGCAGGACTGCCTTGCTGGGACACAGACGAAGGGGATGCCCTGAGTCCTGATGTGACTAGACATGCTGGAGTGGGTGGGTGGGGTTCTTCCTCTCTGGGGAGTAAGGGAGAGGATATGGGGGAAATAGGGAGGGAGGGTGGGATCAGGATGAGAGGAGGGAAGGAGCTATGATCAGGATGTAAAGTGAGTAATTAAAAAAAAGACTTAAAGGTAATAATAATTAATAATAACAATGATAATGATAATAATAATAATAATAACAACAACAACAACAACAACAACAGGCTAGTGAGATATCTCAGTAGTTAAGAACACTGGCTGCTCTTCCAAAGGTCCTGAGTTCAATTTCTAACAACCACATGGTGGCTCATGACTATCTATAAAGGGATCCAATGCCCTCTTCTGGCATGTAGGTGTACATGCAGACAGAGCACTGCTACAATTAAAATAATACTAATAATAACTGAAAAAATACTTGTTTCTTATTCCAATGTCATTTTCCTTTCCCCATTTAAAATGTTCCCATCTCCATGAACTGTCACAAATCAGAAGACATATAGCTATTTGAATATTTAGGACTAAATTTTGGTTATGTATTCTATACAACATTTACAAAGCAAAATATCCAGACTACATGGAGGCTCCTTTTAACTGTTTAGTTAGACAGTTTGTTTAAAACTATGAAGCTACCTGAAGTGTCTCCTATCAAATGCTTTCACTAGTGTCTTTGCCTGTGTGTATGTCTGCGTTTGGATCCTCTGGAACTGAAGTTACAGACAGTTTTCAGCCACCATCTGGGTGCTAAGAGTCACACCAGAGAGCCTCTGGAAGAACAGCCAGTGCTCTTAGCTGCTAAGCCAGCACTCTACACCATCAAGGAGCATTTCATAACTCTGATTTTCTAATTGTGTTAACAACATGGACCTGAAACAATACTATTTCCTATCATTTGCAGTTTTTTAACAAGATCCACTACACAAGAGTGTGAACATATCTGAAACTCTCTCCATGTAGGCTCATTTGATAACTAGTGATTAGTCAAGAAGGCACAAGACAAATGTTAAGCTGATGAAATGGGCTTTTTGTTCCTCCATCTCATTCTACTTCTCATTATTTTATGTGTATGGGTGTTTTCTCTTGCATATGTCTATGTACCCACTATGTGTGCACCTGGAGTGAAGGAGGTAAGAAGAGGATATTAAAATCTTCTAGGATTAATTTTACAGACAATTATGTGCTGCCTGTACTGAAACTTGAAACTGAGTCCTCTGGAAGAGCAACCAATGCTCTTTTTTGTTTTTTTGAGCCAGAGTTTCTCTGTGTAACTCTGGCTGTCCTGGAACTCTCTTTGGAAACCAGGCTGGCCTCGAACTCACAGAGATCTGCCTATCTCTGTCTGCCGAGTGTAGGGATTATAGGTGTATGCCACCAAGCCAGACATAACCAGTGCGCCCAAACACTGAGACATCTCTCCCTGCCCCTTTACTTAAGTTATTAAAGAGACAAAATGTGTTCACCTTGCCTGCAGGCAGACCTTAGCCTTCTCCTCCCATCGTTCGGAGACTGTAAGGAGTTCCTGTAGTTCAGCCATCGCCTTTTCCACAGCATGGTGAGGTGCCAAGCCTACTCCTGAGTCTATCAATTTCTTCATGACATCTAACGTGACTTGTTGTGGATCTGACAGGGTTAGTCTTACTTCATCCAGCCACCGAGCCTGCTGTAGCTCTTGCTTCAGCCGAGGCAGCTCAGGTAGTTCCACATAGAGACTAGCGCCCATGTCTATCAACATTTGGAGTTTGGAAGAATCTGGGGTTTCATCCATCATGGCCTCCTGGGCCCGTTCATGAAATTCTTCTACATCATCCAGCAGATTCTGAAAAGGTAAAAAACAGACCAAAAATAAACAGTGAATTTTGTTCGAGCATACAGTTACTTACAGAATACTTGTTTAGCATGTGCAAGGCCTTGGGTTTGATCCCCAACTCTCAACACTACCATTAAAAAAAAAAAAGAAAGAAAAAAGAGCAAATGCAAGAAATAGTGGCAATCTATCAATTTTAAGCCCTCTTTTTTGTGTTTTTTGTTTTGTTTTGTTTTTTCGAGACAGGGTCTCTCTGTGTAGCCTTGGCTGTCCTGGACTTGCTTTGTAAACCAGGCTGGCCTTGAACTCACAAAGATCCACCTGCCTCTGCCTCCTGAGTGCTGGGATTAAAGGGGGGTGCCACCACGCCCGGCCTTTAAGCCCTATTATAATCTTTTCAGAATAGCACAAAAAAATTATTCAGACATAATAAAATCTTTTTTTGTTTTTGTTTCTGTTTTGTTGTTGTTGTTGTTGTTGTTTTGAGATGGGTTTCCTAGCGCTGGCCCTGGCTGTCCTGGCCCCAGACATAATAAAACCTTAAGTATGTTACCTAGTAACTAACTTCTTTCTCTATCTCCCCTCTCCTTTATTTTATTTTTGTTTTTAAGACAGGGTATCTTTAGCCAGGTGTGGTGGCCCATGCCTTTAATCCCAGCACTCTGGAGGCTGAGGCCTCACTCTGTGAGTTCAAGGCCAGCTGATTCTATAATGGGAGTTCCAGGACAGCTAGAGCTGTTACACAGAGAAATCTTGTCTCAAAAAACAAAAAACAAAAACAACAACAAAAGGATAGTATTTCTCTGTATATCCTAGAACTTGCTTTGTAGACTAGGCGGGCCTCCAACTCAGAGATCCACCTTCCTAGCACTGGGATTAAAGGTGTAGGCCACCACTGCCTGGCCACCTTTAAGATTTTTATGTGGGAGAGAGGTGAGAACGGGAAGATACAAGTGAAGGCATAACAATCGGATGTAATCTGAAGAAATTATTTTTAAAATTTTTTATTTAAAGATTTTTTGGGGGGGGGGGATTTTGAGACAGGGTTTCTCTGTGTAGCCCTGGCTGTCCTGGACTCACTTTGTACACCAGGCTGGCCTCAAACTCACAGAGATCCACCTGCCTCTGCCTCCTGAGTGCTGGGATTAAAGGCGTGCATCACCGCGCCTGGCCAAAAAAAAAAAAAAAAGATTTTTATGTGATCAGAGGCTGAAGAGATGGCTCAGTGGTTAGGAGCACTGGCTGTTCTTCCAGAGAACCTGGGTTCAATTCCCAGCAACCACATGACTGTCTGTAACTCTGGTTCCAGGGATACCCTCATATAGACATACATGCAGGCAAAACACCAACATACATAAAATAAAAATAAATTCTTTAAGGCTTTTTTTTTTTAAAGATTCATTTATTTACTATGTATATAATGTTTTGCCTGAATGTACACCTGCAAGCCAGATCTTATTATAGATGGTTACGAGCCACTATGTGGTTGCTGGGAATTGAACTCAAGACCTTTGGAAGAGCAGTCAATGCTCTTAACCTTTGAGCCATCTCTCCAGCCCTAAAAATAAATTATTTAAAAAAAAAAAAGATTTCTATGTGATCATTAAATAATAATAGTCCCAGAAACGTCAAAGCCTGATTATAAAAGCTCGTACGTTATTAGTAACTTATCACTACACCCCTGATTCTTTTTATTAACATTGCATTTAAAATACATTTGGGTTAGATGGGGGCTCCGACCCAAAATGTGTATAGATAATAATTCTAAATTGGCCATAGTTCAGGATTTTTAAATAAAGCTAAGGGGCTGAATAGATGATGGTCCAGTGGTTAAAAGCACGAGCACTGGCTGCTCTTCCAGAGAACCCATGTTGATTCTTAGCACTCACGTCGAAGATAAAAATGATCTGTAACTGCAGTTCTTGGGGGTCTGATGTCCTCTCCTGGCCTCTACGAGTACCTTACACACTTGGTACACAGGTGCACACACACAGACAAAATAACTTAGAAAGAAAGAAAGAAAGAAAGAAAGAAAGAAAGAAAGAAAGCCAAAAGACTGCCTAATAAGTAACCTTAGATAACATATATATGAGGAAAAGGAGTAAGTAAAACCAAACACCAGTCTACACATATAATTCTAAGTTGGAACAGAAGCTCATTAACAAAACAAAACAGATTAATGTTTCACCTTTACTTGTCGAGTTTGGCTGATGACACATGGAAGACTAAAGAGTTGCTGGACAAAGGCCTTCAATTCTTCTACTGTCAGTTTGGTCCGAGTCTTCCCACTATCTGAACTCTGCCTGATATGAAATAGTATAGAAAAATGACATAGAAAAAATACAGTCACTCTGATATTAAATGGGGCTCCTACTCCCTTCTGAATCCAACACTTAGCAATCCTAGAATTCTAGTGTTGACTAAATCCCCCACAGACAGTTAACATAAAACACAACTCACCAAGTAACAGTCCTTCTAATCTGTAACTGCTAAACATTTGAAACATTAAGTAAATTCCCACGGTGAAACATGATGCTCATTGAGAAGATGAAATCCTGTGTCTTAAGACACTCACACTGGAAACAGGTTTTTCAGTTGCCTCAGACTAATGAACTCCCCAAATCTATCCCAAACTATTATTATTTTTTGTTTTACTAAAGCTATTTTTATTTTCTTTGTATGCATGTTTTGCCTACACATATGTCTGTATGTCGTGAGTGCAATGCTCTAGGAGGGCAGAAGGCGGCATCAGATCTCTTGCAACTGAAGCCATGTGGGTGCTGGGAACTAAACCTGGGTCCTCTAGGATAGTCAGTGGTCTTAACACTAAGCCATCTCTTCAGTTTCCCCCAAAATGTTTTTGTTTTTTATATTCTTGGGGGGGGGGGTGCTTAAAAGTTGTTTGTTTATTTTGTTTTAAAGCAGTCTGGTCCCTGACAGGGGCTTCCTACCCCTCAGCAACTTGCTACAGTTCTGAACATCGCTCAGTCTTGAGCAGCAACACCTCAAACACCAGGGTTGCTCCACCTGGGATCTTTGAGGGAGCTTCCCACTCTCCATACCCTGGCTCAGATGGGATCACCAGCTTCCCTTCTTCTCCTTCACACATCCCTAGCAGCCCCTGGTCCCGGCCCTTGATGACCTGGCCAGTGCCAAGGGAGAAAACAAAGGGCTGGTTCTGTAATAGGCTGCTGTCCCATCTTCTAGCTTCGCTGTGTAATGCATGTGTAAGACATCTCCCTTTCTAGACTTGATGGGACAGTGGCCCACACATTTTTTCACATTAATCTGCAGCTTCCGTTTGCCTTCAGTCTGGGGCTGTGGCCAGAGTACTCACTGTGGCCAGGGTACTCAGGCAAATGGACAGTACTGTCAGGACCCAGCTCAGCCTCATGTCTCTCCTCGCCACGCCTACAGAGCCAATCTCATTCATGTTGTCACCTATGTGTAGGTGCTCCCCAAAAATCTGTTACATAGGTACTTTTTTTGAAAAGAGCTGAGCGCCAGGTGTGGTGGTGCATGCCTTTAATCCCAGCACTTGGGAGGCAGAGGCAGGTGTATCACTGTGGGTTCAAGGCCAGCCTGGTCTACAAAGCGAGTCCAGGACAGCCAAGGTTACATACATAGAGAAACTCTGTCTCAAAGGAAAAAAAAAAAAGAGCTGAGCACTACCTGAAATGAAATAATATTGAGACGTAGAAAAATATGGCCAAGATTTTATGAGACTCTCCAAAGAGGTCAGTGTCCTAAAAGCAAGTTAATGTCCACTGAAAAATATCTCTAGCAAAGGTTCTCTGATTAGATTAAAAAAAAAAGAAAAAAAAAAAAAAGAAAGAAAAAAAAACCCCAAAACTTAAAAATCCAATGCAAAGAATTATGAGAAAAAGCTGTACAAATATTAAGAATGTATAGAATTAAAAAAAAAAAAAAAGAATGAGGAAGGGGGGCTGGAGAAATGGCTCAGAGGTTAAGAGCACTAGCTGTTCTTGAGTTCAATTCCCAGCAACCACATGGTGGTGCACAACCATCTATAATGAGATCTGGTGCCCTCTTCTGGTATGCAGGTGTACATGCACGCAGAACACTGTGTACATAATAAATAAATCTTAAAAAAGAAAACTCTGAACTAAATGAAAAGTAAATGGGAATCCCTAAACAACAGCACACCTGAGATGTATAAAGAACAAGTCAAACAAGAGCTTGTTGAAGAATGTGAAATTAGAAATAGAACTTCTCCTTAAAAAGTAAATCAGTTCTAACTCAAAGTAAGAATAAAGCTAATCACCTGAAATAAAAATATTTTGTTCAGATCTTCTGTTATTATATAACTTGACCAATGTTGTTAAGAGAGCTTAATTTGCACTTGGGAGGAAGAGGCAGGTGGATCTCTGTGAATTTGAGGGCAGTCGGGTCTACAAAGTGAATGTAGGACAGTAAAACCCTGTCTCAAAAAACAAAAAATAAACAAACAAACAAAAGGCTTAATTTGCTGGGTGTTGTGGTGCACAACTTTAATCCTACTACGTGGGAGGCACAGGTAGGAGAATCGCTGTGAGTTTGAGCCTATGTGTTTTTAGTTATTTCAGATAAAGATGAATATATAGCCCAGTCTTTGCTCCAAAGACACTACATAAACATCAGCATTGTTTTTCAGTATTGAAACTAGCAGGTGTATTTGCTATTTTATTGATGTAGTTTACAGCTAGCTTAAATTTAAAGAACTTTTTTTTACAATTTATGAACATAGACAAGTGGGGCATGAAGAGGAAGATGGGAAGTTACTGCGGATGGAAGAGACATGGCCATAGCAAAAATAACACAGGGCCGTATAGGCCAATTAAAATAAAAAGGACAGAAACCCAGGAAGAATCCCACTCTTATTAATTTACCTGTGTTTTTGCTTTTTGCTGAGGAGCAGCTGAGCCACAGAACCACAGGTCTCCGCTTCTTTCACTGCATCCCTGAGCTTTCGAAAGAGATCATTCTCTGGGTATTTTCTATCCTCAGCATCTTCAAGCATCACTCTTAATTCAATCAAATCTGTAAAGATAAATACTATGATAGGCACAAAAGACTATTACACAACAGTCACAGAGCTCACCCAAGAAAGTCACTAACATACCAGTAGAAATGATGAAGCTTTGAAGTCTCCAGTATAAATGCTTCTGACGAGGTGCTTATTTGAAGACTTCACTCAAATAAGTAAGTTTAATCTCTCGCCTTCATCCCTATTCCCTTCTTCCCTTTCCTTGTCTCTCTCAAAAACAGGGAGGCAGAGGCAGGTGGATCTCTGTGAGTTCGAGGCCAATCCAGTCTACAAAGTGAGTCCAGGACAGCCAAGGATACACAGAGAAGCACTGTCTCAAAAAACCAAAAAAAAAAAAAAAAAAAAAAAAAAAAAAAAAAAAAAAAAAATAATAATAATAATAATAATAAAGTTAAATAAAAAACAAAGACTTTTCAGTGTCTTTACTAAATTTAGCTCTCTACTTACACCTACTACAATGTATCTGTCCCACTTTATGTCAGCCTTTTGATTTAAAAGTGATTCTCATTAGATGTAGTGATACAGTATTGTAATCTCAGTATTGACACCAAGGGAAGCAAAGTCATCAGACTGAGGCTACCGAGGGCAACAAAGCACACTCCAGGTCACAGGAGATTATCTTACAAGTAGGCATGGCCTACAGCCATAGCAAACCACCACACCTAATATCTGATCTCAGAAGCTAGTTATATCAGGTCTGTTTAATACATGGATATGAGAAAAGTAAGTGCATATTCCATTTGTTAGGGGAGAATAAAAAACAAAGGTTTCTTTTAAAGTGACAGTTTTCATAATAAAGGAGGAAACTTAACCTTTCTTATGGTTGAAGCTAGCTGATAACGCTTCTGTAACACGGCTGACCCAAGTGTCATAGGACTGTGCTCTCACTTTTACACCATAAAGTAGAGATGGGAGGTCTTCTAGTGGATAGCGGTACCTATAAAAAATAAAAATAAAAACTATAGAAGTAAAGGTTTCAAAATACAACAAGCTGGAAATAAGAGAAAAATCAAAGAAACTCATAGTTTTAATGAAGAGAGAGACAGAACAAGAAACATATGGCATTAACTGGCCATGAAACTAATTACAGTGAGGCTGGTTAGGGCTAATTTTAAAGGACTGGTCCTTCAATTGATAAGTAGGTATCAAGGAGAAGTTACTTGTTTAGGAACAGGAAAGAAAGCAAAGAACATTAAGACTTTCTTTTTGTAAAAGATAATGTGTGACTGCTTTTACCCCAGCACTCTCTGTGAGTTCAAAGCTAGCCTAATCTACATAGTGAGCTCCAGAACAGACAGAAGAACATAGAGACCCTATCTCTAACAAACAAACAAAACAACAAACAAAAACCCTTTAAATACCTAAGGCATTTGTTCTGCATGGGGCATGAGCACAAATCAGTTGGATGGTGCAGACATACAAGCCGCTCAGGATTACAGGAGCATGTGAGAGCTGAGAGAAAACACGTGGTTCTGCATGCTGAACACTGTCGCTCATCATCAGGAACAAGTTCAAAGACTTCTTCTTCTGACATCACCACACCCTAGAATATAAGTTGTATTATCAGATCAGGTCTCAATTGAAACATAAAACAGTAGCTTAAAAAAAAATTAAAAATCAGGCATGGTGGCACACTTTTAGTCCCAGCATTCAGAAGACAGATGCAGGCAGATCTCTCTGAAAGTTTCAGGACAGCCAGGACTACATAGTGAGACTGTGTCTTAAAAAAAAAAACAAAAAACAAAAAACCTTGAAATTCTATCACTAGAAACAGCACAAAAAATTAAGAAAAGTGCTGGGAGTGGTGGCACACGCCTTTAATCCCAGCACTTGGGAGGCAGAGGCAGGCAGATCGCTGTGAGTTCAAGGCCAGCCTGTCTACAAAGTGAGTCTAGGACAGCCAAGGCTACACAGAGAAACCCTATCTCTAAAAACAAAACAAAACAAAAACTCGAAGCTGAAAATAAATCTTCTTTATGACTCACTTGTGCCACTACTTGGCATGTGCCCAAAGGACTTGACACTCTTTTCCATAGATAGATGCTAAGCCATGTTCACTGCTGCTCTACTCACAATAGCTGGGAAATGGCAACAACCTAAATATCCTTTAACTGATAAATGGATAATAAAAATGTTGTTCATATACACAATGGAATACTATTTAACTGTAAGAAACATGATATTAAATTTGCAGGTAAATGAAAATAACTAGAAAACATATTGAGTGAGGTAACCCAGACCCAGAAAGACAAACACTGCAAGTTCTTTATTTGTAGTTCCTAGCTCCAAGTCTTCAGATATAAGTACATAACCTCGAGTAACCACAGAAACTGGGAAAATTTTAAAAAGAGGATCACAGAGGGTGGTGACTGTGTGGGAACAACCCTAGAGAATAGCAGGACACAGGTGCTATTAAGAGGGAAATAGGAGAAGCGAGGAGAAAGCAGACACAATACTGAGTGAGAAGGAACAAAGGATAAAGAAGACTAGAAACTCAGGATATTTGTAAATGCCATAGAGATTCAAACTGTGTATCTAAAATTGCACAGAATATAGATAATATGTACACACACACACACACACACACACAAATTTAAGTGAAATTATATGACACTTGGGGTGATAATGCTCCCCCTAAGTACTACAGAATATCTAATAAAAAACCCAGTACTAGACATGGAAGAAAGCTCCTTGAGTTGCTAGCCAAGTGAGTCTAAGAGACTCCCAAAAGAATATAGGCTAATGTTGTTGCCCTTGTTTGCCTCCCAGAAGTTGAGGGTATATCCCTATTGCTGAAGACATCGTACACTTTGGAGACAGGACTAAGAGGAATCAAGTTCGCTCTAATCCAGAAGCCTGCAGCCTGGCTTTCATGGTACCAGAGGAACTATGCAGGCTGCCAAAGGAAAAAAAGCAGTCAATAGTCCTATCCAGTGTGACACTTGCAAAGCACAATAATGACCAACACGGCAAGATATCACCAGAGGTTCGATAGTGGCACTTGTATCTTGGCAGTAACCAACAGCTGCAGAACTGGACTTAGGCTTAGTCAATAGGAAGGAATTCAAGCCTGGTACTACAAACCTAGTCAACTACCTAGAAAAGAATCTACTGCTTTCCTAAATTGGGATAATTTCTAGCTGCATTCTAAATATTTGCCTTTATATCCACAGACTAAAGGTTTCTTTTTGGCAGAGACCATTACAAAAACCCAATAAACTAGCCCAAATGGAGCCAGAAGCTGACGGGGTTACATAGAACTAATGGACACATCTAACAACATAAACCCTAAACATAAGGCTCAGGAAAAATGACAGAAGAGGGGCAAGGAAAGACAGATGGTCAGAGTGTCTGATGGGAGATGTGTCTTCTGTCTGTGACAGGGGAAGCTGCACTCATGAAATCTAAACAACATAGTAGCCTCAACAAGACCTAGACAATGACACCACCAGCTGACATGCCAGCATGAATGGGGAAATCTCAAGAGGCCCCACCCCCAGAAGAGCTATAGGTTAAGTCATGACTGCTCAGAGACGGAGAAGCAGGCTTCCCAGTGATGCGTCCTCTAGTTGGTTATCTAATACTAAGTAGTCAGTCCCCCAAAACATAAACATACAAGCAAGACTAAGTGGACTCTGAAGGTTGTGTTTATATATTAACTCATATACATTAGTTTAAGAAATTAAATAGTAATTTAAGGAAAAAGAGGCCATTAATTTAAGGCGAGGTGAGGAGAAATAGGGGAAGAGTTAGAGGAGGAGTGGGGAATGATGAAATACACTTCATATATAACTTATTTTATTTTTTATTTTTTGGTTTTTCAAGACAGGGTTTCGTGTGTAGCGTTGGCTGTCCTGGACTCACTTGGTAGACCAGGCTGGCCTTGGAATTCAGAGATCCGCCCGCCTCTGCCTCCCGAGTGCAGGGATTAAAGGCCTGTATCACCACACCCAGCCATCATATATATAAAATTTGTAAGAACAAAAAACAAAACAAAATAAAATAGCTATTAAAACAAGAGGGAAGGCAGGAAAGGAATGTACTCAGCATACTCACCATCTGAACAACTGATTGCCTTAATCGTGTTTCTTCTTCAGTCATGAGGGTCAACTCTTTGCAAACCATGGCAGCCAACCCTACATCTAAGCATTCTGGATCTGCTGCCATCTTGAAAATGAGTTCCTCATGTGAAAAGACACAATGGCGCCTTAGCCGACGATAGTGATTTACACACTGACGTCCAATGGGCAACTGAAAACAACAGATTTCCTTATTAAATTACTTATCATATGTTCTAACAAATAGACCTTTATTTACCTTCTCACTTTTATTATAAAGAACATAAAATAATGCTTTGTAACCCAGCCAAAATTTCATAGGTCTTTCCCCAGATAATATCCATAAACTGAGATGCTAAGTTTCTGCCCTAAGCTGTAGATTTTCTAACTCACTGTGTATATCAAGAAACTGAAGAGAGCTGGGACTAGTACCACACGTCTTTAATCTCAGCACTTCGGAGACAGAGGCAAGAGGATCTTTGAATTCAAAGCCAGCCTAGTCTACATAGTGAGACCCCTTGTCTCAAACAAACAAATAAACAACAAAACAAAAGCAAACCACCACCCAACCAAACCTAACAAAAAAGAAACTGAAGAGCAGGACAGGACGACATAAAGTTATGATTCCATCATTTGGGACATGATGAAGATCAGAAGTTCAAGGCCATCCTTTGCTCAATGGCACATAGACTAGGACACACAAAACTCCATTAAAAAATAAACAAACAAACAAACAAAATAAAAGTGAGGTATCTTGTTATATGAGGTACCAAATTCTAAAACCAGTCTAACATAGGGCTACTCTTAGGTGAAAAAGAAAAAATATTGCAAAAAATTTAAAGTTCAGGTCATAAAGTATTAAGTGGAAGTATTCAAAACTTAAGAGTCCATAGAACAAAAAGTAAAGTATTATCAGAAGGGACAAAAATGAAAAGAAAGGAGGGTATTATTAAGCAATTTACATCGCTTGACTTGTCATTTTTAAAAAAATAAGAACCAAAACAAAAGATGAGTTATATTCCAGCTTCTACAGCTAGCCTTGCAGAAAGATTTCAAAACTGAAATTCCTAGATAATATACTTTGTTTTCTCAAACAGTAAAATAAATGATATTTTAAAAAAAAAAGATTTATTTACTATTATGTATACAGCGTTCTGCTTGCATGTACACCTGCATGCCAGAAGAGGGCATCAGATCACATTATAGATGGTTGTGAGCCACCATGTGGTTGCTGGGGATTGAGCTCAGGTCCTCTGGAAGAGCAGTCAGTGCTCTTAACAGCTGAGCCATCTCTCCAGCCCAATAAATGACATTTTAAACAAATCAACAGATATACTCTGTCATTGGGAGGTATAGTTAACTGGTACAGCATGCCTTAGCAAGCACAAGGTCCTGGGTTAGACTGGAATCACCAGCCACCCAAACCGAAATACAAAGTCTCCTTAAGATGGAATCTGAAAGTTTCTACAGCCAATTTGTAAACGAAGTTATAAAACAAACTACATATATTTTCTCCTTTCATCTTTCCTATGCTCAGTTAAAAAAAAATTGTGTGTGTGTGTTTGTGTGTGTGTGTGTTTAAACCTCTTATTTAAATTCAAACCTGTAACAGAATGGAAAAATAAGAAAATGGACCTGCCGGGCGTGGTGACACACGCCTTTATTCCCAGGACTAGAGAGGCAGAGGCAGGTGAATCACTGTGAGTTCAAGGCCAGCCTGGTCTACAAAGAGAGTCCCAGACAGAACTACACAGAGAAACCCCATCTTGAAAAACCGAAATCAATAAATAGTCTTCAACTCTTACCTGAATCATCCTGTATCCTACCCTATACCTATTCAGTATCATTAAATCATAATTGTTAGTTATTTTTCAAAAGAGCTCAGGCCCAAAGCAAACCCTTAGCTGAGTTTTAATTGCACTGTATTATTGCACAGCCAAATAAGGAAGAAGTTTAGAATACTGGACTGAAACAAGACACAGCTCATAGGCTAGAAGTTCATGGGCAGGTTAAGCAACAGAGCAAGGTTCCATGCCAAAACACAAAACATTACCCATTTTATCACTGTATTTTCTCTGTATGACTAATCATGAAATTTAACAATTTAGTTACACACAGAAAATATAAGATCAGGCTGGACAAGGTGGCGCGTGTCTGTAATCCCAGCACTCTGGGAGGCAGAGGCAGGCAGATCTCTGTGAGTTCGAGGCCAGCCTGGTCTACAAAGTTAGTCTAGGACAGCCAAGGTTACATAGAGAAACCCTGTCTCAAAAAACCAAACACCAAAAACAAACAAACAAAAAAAGAAAATGTTAAGATCAATGTTACTAAAGTATTCCCCTACCAAACTGTTAAAAGGCCAAAGAACCCAGCATCCCTGAGGGAGAAAAACAGTGTGTAGTAAGTAACCGTATTTTCAGGTATATAAGACGACCCTCCAACTTTAACTTTTCCAGCTAAAATATAGAGTTTGCAGCCTGAGTCTGTTGCACAGGGTGTGCGTTAGAAGAGGGCGCCAGCTTATACACAGGAAAATGGCAGTCTTTTCCCAATCAACATGATATAGCCATAACTCATTATGTTTTTATTTAGCAAGCGTTGCATTATCATTTATACTTTTTTAAAAGATGTATTTATTTTTATTTTATGTGTATTGAGGTGTTTTGTGTCTGTATGTGGGACGTCAGATCCCCAGGAACTGGAGTTACAGATAGTTGTGATCTGCCGTGTGGGATCTGGGTATTGAACCCAAGTCCTATAGAAGAGCAGACACAGCTCTCAACTGCTGAGAATCTCTTCAGTACCGCCACTTATACATTTAAGATCCAAAAGTGCTCAGAGAAAATGAAGACTAGAGGAAACATATATATTCCCTCATAAAATGACAAACAAGTAACCTCACATTTAATTGCAAACATACCAGGGAAAATAGTAAATAAGCAACACAATGAAAATTCTAATTACAATAGCCACTCCAATATGCCCTAAAATATTCATGGGCTCTATCAAAAATCCAGCTAAGTAAATACTGCATTTTATAGGGGTGTTAGTAGACGTACAACAGCCACGTGCTATAGAACAGACCCAGTCAGCAGTACAGAAGTTCACAGCTTCAGCAAAGTTGTATCCCTGGTTAAATCCAGAATGATAGGCACGAGGAAACGTCACAACGAACTCTCCAGCACACTGATTAGTCCTGAACACCTAAATGCAAATTAGAAAGAGAGAATATAGAACATTACCTTATGCACATCAGAGAAAATAGGATTAAAAAAAAAACAGAACTCTGCTGTCTTAAAATACTGATTAATGTTATAATATACAACAAGAATTAGCAGCCAAAAGAAACTCTTAAACAGAAAAATGGTACTCACTTTCCTAAGTTAAAATTCTTACACTTAATGGTGATGTCTTATTATTCTTGAGCTTGGGAAAAGGAAACAGGAGGATCATGAGCTCAAGATTATTCACTGCTATAAGCTTGGGTTAAATGAGACCCTGCTTTAAAAAAGTTTTTTTTTTTTTTTAATTTAAAACTAAAAAACTTGGTTTTTGTTCCTGTGTTGTAAATAGAAGTAAAATAATAAATTTCCTACAATCGTGGATAATTTTTAGAAACTAAACTATCAGTGGATGTCATGGGATATCTCCCAGTCAGTTTTCTCAAATGTTACTTTGTTTTGTGATAATAGTATGAGTACTTTTAAAATTAATTTTAATAATTTATTTTTATTTTATATGCATTTTATGTCTGTGGGTGTCAGATTTTGGAGTTACAGACAGTTGTGAGCTGCCATGTGGATGCTGGGAATTGAACCTGGGTCCTCTGGAAGAACAGTCAGTGCTCCCAACCGCTGAGCCATCTCTCCAGCCCTAAAATTAATTTTAATAGCAGTTTGGTTTCTCTCTCTCTCTTTTCTTTCAAGATAGGGTTTTTCTGTGTAGCATGCACCACCATGCCCGACTTTATTTTGTTTTTTTTGAGACAGGTTTCTCTATGTAACACTCCTGGCTATCTTAGAATTTTATCTGTAGACCAGGCTGGCCCCTATTCAAGAGACCGGTCTGCTTCTGCCTTCAAGTGCTGGGATTAAAGGCGTACACCACTATACTGGTTTAATAACAGTTTAAGACCTTCAAAAATATATTTAACAGCCGTGCGTGGTAATCCCAGTACTTGGGAGGCAGAGGCAGGTGGATGGATTTCTGTGAGTTTGAGGCCAGCCTACTCTACAAAGTGAGTCCAGAACAGCCAAAGCTACACAGAAAAACCCTGTCTCAAATATATATGTGTGTGTGTGTGTGTGTGTGTGTGTGTGTGTGTGTGTGTGTGTGTGTGTAAAAAATAACAGTGTATCCAACAGATACACATCAGTTTTTGATTCAGAGAAAATTAGCAAGTAAATATGAAAGGTATGGCCGGGCGTGGTGGCGCACACCTGTAATCCCAGCACTCGGGAGGCAGAGGCAGGTGGATCGCTGTGAGTTTGAGGCCAACCTGGTCTACAAAGTGAGTCCAGGGCAGTCAAGGCTACACAGAGAAACCCTGTCTCGAAAAGCCAAAATAAATAAATGAGCAAATAGTAATAAAAGGAGTCATATTCATATGAATATGAAAGGTATTTCAAGACAGTGGCAACAACTGTAAGTAGTCTTAATACTCTTGAGTCCTAGTATAAATCCACCTAGTGAAGACAAAGGTAATATAAATTATTTTATCTACTTTGTACTACCATTATATGAAGTGAACACGGTAGCAGATACTTGTAAATCTAGAACTTGGCAGGCAGAAACAGGATTACAAATTCAGTGCCAAACCCGGACAAAACAAGTAAGCCCTAAGGAAATGTAGCTTAGTGGCACAAGGCCTTGAGTTCTAGCCTCAGTAGCTCAAAGAAACAAAGAAAAAAGAGAAAGGAAAAGGAAAAAAAGGAAAAAAGTTGTACCAAATGCCATATTATCTGTAGCAAACCTCTATAGCAAGTTCAAGTCCAGCTGCTACCCGAGACAAAGCAACAAAACCCAGTCTCAAAAAAACTCACCAAAATCTAAGCTAAAAGGAGATTCCAAAGAACATTTTTATGTTGTTATCTTCTATATAAAAAACTGAAGTGTAGTGCTGGATGTGGTGGCGCATGCCTTTAATCCCAGCACTCAGAAGGCAGAGGCAGGTGGATTGCTGTGAGTTCGAGGCCAACCTGGTCTACAAAGTGACTCCAGGACACGCAAGGCTACACAGAGAAACCCTGTATCAAAAAACCCAAACAAAAAAACAACAAACAAAAAAACTGAAGTGTGATGCCAGCACTCAGGAAGCAGGAGCAGGAATATATCTACCAATCTGAGACCATCCTGTTCATACAGTGCGTTCCAGGACAGTTAGAAGCTACATTGTTAAGACCCTATCTCTAGCCAGGTGGTGGTGATGCAAGCCTTTAATCCCAGCACTTGGGAGGCAAAGGCAGGTAGGTCTCTGTGAGTTCAGGGCAGCTTGGTGTACAAATCAAATCCAGAACAGCCAAGGTTATTATAGAGAAACCCTGTTTTGAAAAAAACACTATCTAATAAAAATGAATAAAAAGGTTTAAAAACAGAAATAAAAATGAAACATAAAAACTCAAATTTGCTGGACATGAACTCCCTGACTGGCATGCACTACCATGTCCAGCTTAAAATTTTTAATTAGGAGTGCATCAATTGAAGAATTTCCTAGATTAGTCTGGTCTGTGGAAGAAGACTGTTTTGATTAATGTAGCCAGTCAATGTACCACTACTCCAGCTCCCACCATGTAGTGGTACCATTCCCTGGGAAGATGGTCCTAGGCTATATAAAAAGGAAGCTAAGCATCAGCCTGTCTTAGCCAGCAACAGACATCTTCCATGGTTTCTGCAGTATCTTTTTGCTTTGAGTTCTTTGCCCTAAGGTGATGCTGTGTTGAACAGCCATGCAGGCCTGTCTTCAACTTCCTGTTTTTTATTTCCCTCGATGACGGACTAAGTATGATTGGGAATTTTCAGCTGAAATAAATCCTTTCCTTAATTTGTTTTGGTCAGTGTTTTATTACACAACGGAATGAAACTACAACAGCTATCATTTTAAAGAAGTTGTTGTAGTTAAGTAGAAAGAATACAGAATGTAAGATCTAAGAGTTACTGAGGTCATTCAGTGGGCACAGGCTCTTGCTACCCTGCCTGATGACCTGAACTCAATCTCCATGATCCACATGGTGTCATTAGAGAACTGACCCCCACGAGTGTTCTCAAAACTACCACACATACACCATGGAACAACAGGACTGGAGAGATGGCTCAGTCATTAAAGGATCGGCTCACAACCAAAAACACAAAATAAGAAAACACAATAAAAAAATCAAGAACAACAACAATGCTTTAAAAGGGACCAGAGAGATAGATGGCTTAACAGTTAAGAGAGCTTACTGCTCTTCTGAAAGACCCAGGTCAGTTTTCACCACCCACATGGCAGTTGGCAATAGCTGTAACGTCTATTCCATGGGATCTAGTGTCTTCTTTTGGACTCTGAAAGCACCAGGAACACACATAGCACACACATATACACACAAGTGAAACACTCATACACATAAAAATTTTAAAACCTTACAAAAAAAATTCTCACTGGGTAAGCAGTAGCTCACACACACCTTTAATCCCAGCACTAGGGAGGCAGAGGCAGGTGGATCTCTGAATTTGAGGCTAGCCTGGTCTAAAGAGTGAATTCTAGGACAGCCAGAGCCACTCAGAAAAACCCTGTCTCAAAAAAACCAATTAATTAATTCCCAAGGGCTGGAGAGATGTCTCATCCATTAAGAGAACTTATTGCCCCCTGCAGAGGACCCAGGTTTGATTCCCAGCACCCACACTGTGGTTCACAACCATCCTTACCTCCAGTTCCAAGGGACCTAAAGCCCCCTCTGACTTCCTCAGGCACCATATACATACATGATGTACATGCATACTTATAGGAAAAACATTCATACACATAAAATAAATCTTTAATTAAAAAAAATCCCAAACATTTAGAAAACACACAACATACATTAATAAATGCTTTCTTTCTTTCTTTTTTCTCGCCCTCCCCCTTGGCCCCCCCGGTTTTCTTTCTTTTTTGTGTTTAAGACAGGATTTCACTGTGTAGCAACCCTGGCTGTCCTCAAACTCATAGAGATAGTTGCCTCTGCTTCCTGAGAGATGGGATTAAGGGCATGCACTACTACCGTCTGGCAAAACTGAATGTCTTAATAAAAACAAAAATGTATTTCAAATTGTGAAAATGAGCATACAAGTTTTTAAAAACCATTCTTAAAGTCAAGAAGATCTGAGCATGGTGGTGTGTACTTTTAATGCCAGCACTCAGGAAGCAAAAGCAAGTGGATTTCTCCAGTGCAGCCTGGTCCACACTTGCTGTGCAGACCACAGAAGAGTCACCAAGTAACTCTATCTAAAAAACAAAAACAAAACAACAACAAAGTTTAAAAAGAAAAAGAAAACGAACAATTTTTATTGAAAAACAGAAGGCTATTCAAACAGGCGACTGTAAGATATAAAATATGACTCAAAATACTTTAAAGCTTCCCTTTTTAATCAGATTAAAGTTCCAGTTAAAGTATAAATTCTAATTTGGCTATACTACAGGGCCTTTCACGTATAGTTACAACTCCCCTGCCCAAAACAAAACAAAAATCCTTGTGAGTATATCTAATCAGAAGCTAGAAAATCTTTGAAAATGCTGAAGGAAGACACAAAAAGACTCACAGGCACACCATGCTCCATGAGCACATTTGGGTTCATGATGGTTACTAACTGATGTAGGAGATCAGGCTGTGATTCAAATAGCTCAGGGGCCAGCTCCCTCATCACCTCCTCCAGTTGTTCTGCGGCATGAGACGGTACACCATACCATGTCTTTGGCTCACCCCTAGCAAAAGAAATAACTGTTTAGCTAGGTAGAACATGGTACCAATGAAGCCAGGGTCTTTCATTCAAATCCACTAAATTGTAATTAACCATGTCCATAAGTTATATGCCCACAATCCTGGCAAATGTCCCATAAATCCATGACCTAAAGTACATAAATAAAAATACCCTTCCAACAGAAAATGTAATACATGGAAGTCACTGTTCAAAAGGATATGGACATTCTGCCTTGATTCTCAGGAGTCTTCCAATTACCATCACAATGGGTAAAGCAAAGAGTCAATGGTTTTCAGAATATGTGTAAATAACTTCATTAACTTCAATTTTCCTATCCATGTAAATAAGCTAATACTACAAACTATTCAACCTTTAAACATGCTGGTCTACAAAAAAACCCAAAAAAACAAACAACAACAACAACAACAAAAAAAACCAGGCATCATTAGTCGAGTATATTATGGATTAGAGTTCATTTAGAATACTAAATACATACATAGGAAATAGTACTGGCTAGTTTTATGTAAACCCGACAAAAGCTAAGAGACATTTTGGAAGAGGGAACTTAACTGGGAAAATGCCCCCACCAGACTGACCAGTGGTCAAGCCTGTGGTATGTTTTCTTGACTGATGACCCATGTAGGTGGGCCCAGTTTACCATGGGCAATGGTACCTTACCACTAGACTGGTGCTCCTAGGTGCTGTAAGAAAGCAGGCTGAGAAAGCCATGAAAAGGGAGCCAGTAAAAAGTGCTCTTTTTTGAGCTCTGAGTCAGTTCCTGCCTCTAGGTTTCTGTCCTGACTTCCCTGCATGACTGACTATAAGCTGTAAAACAAAATAAATCCTTTCCTCTCTCAGTTGCTTTTGATCATGGTGTTTTGTTTCACAAAGTAAATTTTAAAAACCCAAGAAGAAATGAATTCAATTAATCAAACTATTTACAAAATAGTTGCATTTCCTAATTCTTATAATTCAGAAACCTCTAGATGAGAGCTATTTCTTGTGACCATAGATTCACTGTAGTGATAAGAATAGCTGAGCTGGATCCTGGAGAGATGGCTCAGCAGTTAGGAGAGCTGCTGGTTCTGCAAGAATACACAGGCTCAATTCCAGCACCTACACAGGGCAGCTCACAACTGCCTGGAACTTCAGTTCTGGGGATCTAATGCCCTCTTCTGGTCTCTTCAGGAACCTGCACTTATGTGGGGTAGACACACTCAGAGAGTGAGAGAGGGAGAGGGAGAGGGAGAGGGAGAGGGAGAGAGAGAGAGAGAGAGAGAGAAAAGAGAGAAAAGAGAAAGAGGAGAGAGACACACAGAGAGGATCACATATATATACATAAATAGAATAAAATAAATCTTTAAAAGGTAGTATTTTTTAAAATATATTTTGTTTGTGCCAGTAAATCAAATAGCTCCTAATCACATATGACCATAAAACACTTGAAATATGGCTACTCCAACTGAGGTAGTAAAATTTCAATTTCACCTACTTTTTTTTTTTTTAAGATTTATTTATTTATTATGTATATAATATTCTGCCTGCATGTGTGTCTGCCCACTAGAAGAGGGCACCAGATCTCATTATAGATGATTGTGAGGCACCATGTGGTTGCTGGGAATTAACTCAAGATTGGAAGACCATCCAGTGCCCTTAACCTCTGAGCTGTATCTCCAACCCTCACTTACTTTTAACTAGCTATTAAAAATGAAAGAAAAACAAAGGCGCCCATTTAAAATAGTATTCATATTATAAGGAACTTGCTAAGTAAATGAAAAATCTTTGAGTCCAAAACAAAACAAAACAAAACAAAAACCAGCAAGAGGGGGGGCAAAACAAAACAAAACAAAACAAAAACCGTAGCAAATGAATTTATTTAATGCATCTTAGGCATTTTTAGAGGAAATGTTATAAAAATGAAAAAGTGCTTCAAGTTTCAAATGCCAAATCAAATCTCTTAGCTATCTTAAATATCCCATTTTACCTTCAAGATACTTCAAAACTTGGGGATGGAGTGGCTTGGCAGCTAAGTTCACTTATTGTTCTTTCAGTGGACCAGGGTCAGTTCCCAGCACCTACCCGGCAGCTCACAAACACACAAAACTCCTAGTCCAGGCAATCTGATACCCACTTTTGGCCTCTAAAGGCTCATATACACATGTGGCACACACACATACACTCAGACACACTCACACACCTACATATATACATAAGATATAAATTAAAAATATATGTCAAAATTAGACAGAGGATATACCTCAGAACTTTAATGCTACTATGAACAAGGTCTTTTAATCCCTCACTTTGCAAAATAAAAGTCATCATTAATTATTTTCACATATACTACACAATTTACAACTTGGGGCTAGAAAGATGGCTCAGGGGTTAAGAGTACTGGCCACTCCATCTGAACTCTATCTGATTTCAGTTCCCTGAAGCTGCATGGCTCCTCAAAACTGTGTGTAACTCCAGTTCCAGAAAATCTGGTGCCTGCCTTCTTCTGGCCTCTGTGGCACAGAACACACGTGGCCCATAGACATACACACAAGTAAAACACCCATACACATAAAATAAAAAGTAACAAATAACATTTCGACACACAAACCAAAAGAACCTACTCTAGGATCTAATTATTACACATATTTTGAAAGAGAAATTGGTCTGAAACAGCTCCCCTCTCCATTTCAATACACTATTTTGCTTTTATGTAAAAAGTACTTTTAAAGTCAGTTTTCCCTAATATATCAGCTAATATTATTCCATCTTAAAAAATAAGTAACCAGGCCTAATGTGGTGAACATGCCTATAATTCTAGCACTCTGGTCGTACTATAGTCAGGAGATCCAGCCGCTCAAGGTGAACTACACAGAAGTTTGAGGCTAGCTTATCTCAAAAAAAATTAAAAATTAAACAATGGCTAAAAAAAAAAAAATCAGAGCCGAGGTGATAGCTCATTGGTAGACCAAGTACCTGGCACATATGAGATCCTGGATTTAATTCCTAATATCACTCCCTGCTTTGCCACCAAAACACAAACAAACAAACAAAAACCCAAAACCCAAGTACACATGCTGTAACAAGTGTGGACATACCAATGCAAGTAGTTAATGGAGTAACTCCAGTGATCTTCAATATGCCAGCAAAAAGAGGAAAAACACATTCCCACATAGAGCCACGGCACCTTCATACCAGAAATGTCCACATTAATATGTGCAAGAACAGACTGCTCCAGAACAGGCATGTTATTCAAATTCCAACCAGAAAGTGCATATTCCTATAAAAGGAAAAAAAGTTAAGCAAAAAATCAGAGTTTACAGGTGCTAAATGAGAATCTTTCTAAAAAGGCATTAACTTTCCAGAATGATCATCACAGTATTTAGCAAGAGCACAGTGCTAGACATTGACAAGATACATAATTCTTAATTTACAGTACTATGTTAAGTTGGTATTATACAGAAGATAATTACATCCTCTCCCATCAGGAGATATACATCAGGAAAAACTGGATAAAATTTAAGACTAACAAAGCAGCTTGTTTTATAGATGAACTTAAAAAATGAAAATACCGAGTTTCTAGAGACAATGTAAAAGGTATTGTCAGGGTTAATACAGGCACTTCTAATGGGTGAAGAAAATGGGCATGTGTTTCAGTACTTATCACTCTTATGCAGAGCACTTCTCAAACTAGGTACTAGAGGATCCACATTTTCCTAAAGATGCCAACACATTATTTGTCTTTTTTACTTTGCACAAGTATGAAACTTCCAGAGGAACACTAACCAAATAGAGGAATAAAAACTGCAACAGAAAGTTGGTAACTATGCTGGGCATTGGTGGCACACACCTTTAATCCCAGCATTTGGGAGGCAGAGGCAGGCAGGCAGATCTCTATGAGTTCGAGGACAGCTTGGTCTACAGTGCGAGTTCCAGGACAGCCAGAGTTGTTACACAGAGAAACCCTTTGGGGGGGGGGAGCCTGTAAAATTACTTTTCTTGCTGCTTCATAACTGTAATTTTCCTAGTGTTATTAATTATAATGTAAATATCTATATTTTCTAGTAGTCTTAGGTGACCATTTGAATCCCCCCAAGGGGTTGTGTCCCACAGGTTGAGAATCACTGATCTAAAATTGAAAGTCACCCACACTTTTCAAATTCATTGGCATGTATGTATACACGCACGCACGTATGTATGTAGGTATGTATGTGAGTGTGTATCTATCTATCTTTGAAGCAGAGTTATGTAGTCCTAGGTCTTGCTTTATAGACCAGGCTTGCTTTGAACTCATAAAATCCTCTCGCCTGAATGCTGGGATTAAGGCATGCACCACCACACCCTACACCACTGTATCTTTTGAGATAAGGTTACTTACTGAACCTGCCTACACTGTCTGGCCAACAAGCCCAGGGATGGAGTGGTCTCCACCAGTGCTGGAATTACAGGCATATACTGAGCGTACTTGAGCCATTTCCCTAGTCCTTAATTACTTGCTTCTTCCTAATTAAGGCAAAATGTTTAAATTATTTCCAACAAGCCCCACATGTAGGGGTGCACACCTTTAATCCCACCACTGGGAGGCAGAGGCAGGTGGATCTCTGTGAATTTGAGGCCAGCCTGGTCTACAAAGTGAGTCTAGGACAGCCAAGGATACACAGAGAACCGTGTCTCAAAAGACCAACAAACAAATTACTGATAGCAATAAAGAAATAGAAAAAGTAACAAGTAAAAAGGGGGAAAAAGATCAACTCAACTTAGCTTTGTGCATCTTTACAGGGCAAAGATCTCAAAAGCATACAAGAAACTCTACCTAGCCAGCACTTGAAGAAAACTTATTTTAGAAATTGCAAATAAGAGGTGGGCAGTGGTGGCGCAAGTCTTTAATCCCAGCAATCAGGAGGCAGAGGCAGGTAGATCGCAAAGTTCTAGACCAGCCTGGTCTACAAAGTGAGTTCCAGGACAGCGAGGGCTATACAGAGAAACCATGTCTTGAAAAACAAACAAACAAAAAACAAAAAAGAAAGAAAAAAATTACCAATAAAATTAACCAAAGGTGTCACTTTGGTTACCATTTTATAAAATGGTCTCTTACTATATTGCCAAGGCCAACACAAACTTATAGGTGCAAGCAATTCTCTTTGCTCAGCATCCCAAGTAGATTTATGAGTGTCCAACAAGTATCCAGTTGCACACATCAAACTTAATAGATTTTACTTCCTGTAAGTGTACCTGCATGTATACATGTGTACCCTCAGAGGCCAGAAGAGAATGCCGGATATTTGGAAGAGTTTCTCTTTTTGTTTCTGATTTGTGTAGACAGCGTTTCCATGGCTGTCCTGGACTCTCTTTGTAGACAAGGCTAGTCTCAAACTCACAGAGATCTGCCTGCCTCTGCTTCCCCAGTTCTGGGATTACAGGCATGTGCCACTGCACCAGCTGGAACAAGTCGTTTTCTTCTTTTCTTCTTCTTTCTTCCTCCTCCTCCTTCTTCTTTTCGTTTTTCGAGACAGGGTCTCTCTATGTAGCCTTGGCTGTCCTGAACCAGCTTTGTAGACCAGGCTAGCCTCGAACTCACAGCGATCTGCCCTGCTTCTTCCTCCCAAGAGCTGGGATTAAAGGCGTGTGCCACCACGCCTGGCTGGAACAAGTCTTCTTAACCACCCAGTCATCTTTCCAACCCACTTTCTAGATTGTGGAACAGAAAGAGCTAGGCAAAAACTTTGAACTAGGGCCAGTGACGTGGCTGCGTGAGAAAAGGTACCTGCTGCTAAACCTGACAACCTTAAGTTAGATCCCTAAGACTCACTCTATAGAAAAGAGAACAGGTTCTCATAAATTGCCCTTTTAGTACCCCAAATGATCCTCCAGCATGTGTGATACACACACATATATAAAACAAAACTGTTACTTGTTTTGTTTTGTTTTTTCCTGGAACTTGGTAGATCAGGCTGGCCCCAGAAACATCTGCCTGCCTCTGCATCAAGAGTATAATACATTTTTTAACAAACAACTTTCAAAATGCATTACAAGCTGGGTGTGGTGGCGCACGCCTTTAATCCCAGCACTCAGGAGGCAGAGGCAGGCAGATCGCTGTGAGTTCGAAGCCAGCCTGGTCTACAAAGTGAGTCCAGGACAGTCAAGGCTACACAGAGAAACCCTGTCTCGAAAAACCCAAAAAAAAAAAAAAAAAAAGTAGATTATAATTTTAACTAAATTAGTTTTAAAATTTAGAGATAAAATAATTTTTTACGATTTATGCATTTATTATTATGTATATAGTACTCTGCCTGCATGTACACCCACAGACCAGAAGAGGGCTTCAGATCATACTATAGATAGTTGTGAGCCATCATGTGGTTGCTGGGAATTGAACACAGGACATCTGAAAGAGCAGTCAGTTAGTTCTCTTAACCTCTGAGCCATCTCTCCAGCCCCTGATAAAATAATTCTTAAAGAAATATTGAAGCTGGGCATGGTGGTGCACACCTTTAATCCCAGCACTTAGGAGGCGGAGGCAGAGGCAGACGGATCTCTGTGAGTTCAAGGCCAGCCTGGTCTACAAAATGAGTCGAGGACAGCCAAGGCTACACAGAGAAACCCTGTCTCAGAACACAAGAATCAAAAGAATATTGAATATGATTTGTTCATGACAGTCTCAATATACAGCTCAAGCTGAACTACACATAACTCTCCTACCTCTGTTTCCAAAGCCTTGGGATTATAGGGATGGACACCCATGGCCATTTCATAAGCATTGTTCATAAAATTAAAGATTATTTATGTTGCCTAAATGCTACCTATTTCATATTTTACACTTGCATGGTCCCTTAGGATTAGAGAAAGTTTACTGTGAAAACGCAGTATCAGCTTCCAAGTTTACATAACATTTTACGTAGTTTACATAACAGTAGACACACCTCTTCTTCTGGCAACATCTTTCTCTGACCATCCTTTATCGGGAATCCACTTCCAAAATCTTTTGAAGAAATATCAGCACCATACTCTACAATAACATCTTCTTCAATGCTGCTTACTAGCCGCCAGAATTCCTTTTCTACTAGTTCTGTAGGAACCATCTATTCAAAAAACAAAACAAAACAAAAAACCAAAGATAATAATTAACTCATTTTAACTATAATCCTCTTAAACATAATACACAGACCAACTGAACAAAAACCTAACTAAAAACAAACAAATCATCCCATTTCCTAGAACAGAATCAATTCCCTTATCTCTCTATTGAGAATAGGGAAAAGCTAAAGATAACTAAAATTTAAACTTTAAGATTTTTTCATACATGTTGTAGTGGTGCACACCTTTGATCTCAGCACCAGGAGGCAGAGGCAAGTGGATCTCTGAGTTCCAGGCCAGCCAAGGCTACACAGTGAGACCTCATTTCAAAAACAACAAAAAACAAAAGAGTGAAATTAACAGGTCCCAGACTGGACAGATGGCTCAGAGGTTAAGAGCACTGTCTGTTCTCCCAAAGGTCCTGAGTCAATCCCCAGCAACCACACGGTGGCTCACAACCATCTATAATGAGATCTGACGGTCTCTTCTGACATGCAGGCAGAATACTGAATAAATAAAAAAAGAAATTAAAAGGTCTTTAGTTTTGAGATTTGGTATTCTCTAGCTTTTTTTAATATTGTTCCTGATTTCTAATAAAACTTGACAGAAAAAAAATCTTTGCTTCTCTATAAATCAAGCTAAATGATAGCTACTCACATGGACTGGCATATTGAAATAATCAGACTTAAAATTATCTGCCATCTCTCCAAAGCTTTGAAGTGTGTATTCTCTTACAGCTTGCTCAAATCCAAAGGCTTCTCGAGGTTTGTTACATTCCTGGGGAAGAAAAAGATATCTAAGGGTAAGCTCACTGAAACTGAAAAAGAAAGCATTAAACACTTCAGATACTAAGAGAAATGGATGGTAACTCAATGGAATCATGCTATCAGGCCCTAGGTTCAATATCTAGCCATACAACAAGTAAATGCCTCAACTATGGCTTTTCTTAATCATTTCTCTAGCTGAAACAAATATAATCACCCTTACACAGCAAAACAAGTATCAGTTATTTACAACACATTAATTACTTGAAACCAGAATCTCACTCCATGTTAATTCTTCTAAGGTAATGAGACTGCCTTAGGTACTGGGGCTAGTATTATGTTCTGCCACCAAGACAAGTTCTAAGAGAAGTAAATAAATACTCAAAGGAAAGAAAGGCCTGTGTTGTAGACTATCCATGGAACTCTTAGGCTGGGTGAATGGTTTCTCCATACTACCATCACCAGAAATTCAAATACCTCTAAGTCTTTTAGCAGAAAGCAAGTAGTAATTAAAAGGCCAGGCTGGGCATGGTGGTGCCCCCCCTATATTCCCAACACTTGGGAGGCAGAGGCAGACGGACCTCTGAGTTTGAGGGCAGCCTGGTCTACAAAGCAGTCCAGGTCAGCCTAGGACTACATAGAAAATCTTGTCAAGGAAAAAGAAAGGGAAGGAAGGAGACAGAATGAAGAAAAAAAGAAAGATTAAAAATAAAAGTACAATAAAAAACCAAAAACAAAAAAATAAAAGTACTATCAAGTTACATTTGGACAGCTAAACAGCATCATCTATTTATTTTAGAGTGTCATGTCTAAATCTAAATTTAATTTAAAAATCATCCATAGAAGCTGGAGAAGCGCCTCAGCTGTTAAGAGCACTAGCTGCTCTTCTAGAGGACCTGGGTTTATTTCCCAAAAACTACATATAACTCCAGGTCAGGGAATCTGTGATGGTCTGCACCACTCCCCATACTCTCAGGCATCTGAATGCTTGGTCTAGGAAGGTTTAGAAAGTGTGCTCTTCTTGACACAAATGTGTCACTGGAGGCAGGCTTTTTAGAGTGTCAACGCTTGTGTCCTTTAGTTCATTCTATTTCCTTGAAATTATGGTTCAGAGTGTAAATCCTCAGCTTTCTGCTCCCGTAGCTTTGCCTGCTGCTTTGCTGTGTATCTCAGCCATAACAGACTCTTAGCCCTCTGGAATCAAGTCTACAGTAAACTTTCTTCTACAAGTTCCCTTAGCCGTAATGTCTTATTATCACAGCAATAAAAAAGTAACTAATAGTAGATGTGATCTCTTCTTTTGGCCTCCACAGATATCAAACATGCATGTGGTATAAAAACATAAATGCAGGCAAAACACTCGCGCTCACAAAAAAGAAAACATCTATACGTTACCTTAATTTTTATTCTAACAATATAAATAGGGAGGATGAGGCAAGAGGGTTCCACTGAGTTCAAAGGCAGATTGGGACACAACATAAGACCTTGTCTCAAAGGGGGGAAAAAAATCCTGTTTTTCAAAATGATTATTTCCAAAAGCCCATCTATACAAAGCTTTGTTTAACACCAGGCACGCCTTTAATCCCAGCACTCTGGGAGGCAGAGGCAGGCAGATCTCTGTTAGTTTGAGGCCAGCCTGGTCTACACAGTAAGTCCAGGATAGCCAAGGCTAACACAGAGAAATCCTATCTCAAAAAAAAGAAAAAGAAGAGAGACAGAGAATAAGAAAAGATGTGGGGCACACGCCTTTAATCTCAGCACTCAGGAGGCAGAGGCAGGCGGTACACTGTGAGTTCAAGGCCAGCCTAGACTACAAAGTGAGTCTAGGACAGCCTGGGCTATTACACAGAGAAACCCTGTCTTCAATACCCCCCCCCCCGGAAAATGTCTCATTCAACTAAAATAAAATTAACCAATAGTCAGAGAAAGAAAAAAAAAATTAGACAAGCTGCAGCAAATACAGTTATTACACATCCATTCAAAATAGCTTTTTAAAATCCTAGAGATTTTTCAATGAGACCAGGACAAGCTTTTGGGAATGAGTTAATATTGCATGCATGGATTACTGTCTTTAGTTTTAAATGGACCCATAAGGTTAAGTTTGTACCTCAGCAACACACTTAGGACACCTCCAGTCTCCTTTGGGCACATCAGGTAGTGGTGGAAGCAGACAAAATGTATGATAGCTGTCATCACATCCATCACACAAAAGCAATTTATCTTCATTGTTTCCCCGGCCACAAAACATACAAACATAGAGATCAACCTATGAAAGAAGGTAAGTAAAAATAAGTATATTTTCTATAGTATAAAGTATTTTTTCCCATGAACTACTCCTTAAAATAAATAAAACGTACACTAATAATTAAACATAGCTTAATCCTAAAAATATCTATTTCAAGCAATTTCCCCCAGAACTTCTATAGGCAATTAGCAAAAATATAAGAAGGTACCAGAATCAAAAGCACTATAACCAAGGGTATGGAAAAGTAAATTTATACTTCAAAAGCATCATTCATTCATTCCACATACCAATACTATAATACAGAGTACTGAGAACTGACTATCAAATACTGTTCCTTAATGATTTTTAAGAATCCTTGGAAGACGCTGGAGAGACTGCCCAGTGATTTAGAGCACTGGCTGCTCTTCCAGAGGACCCAGATTCAATTCCCAGCACTCACATGGCAGCTCACAACCGTCTGTAACTCCAGTTCCAGGAGATCCATTTTTTTTTTAATTTTTTATTTTTTGGTTTTTCGAGACAGGGTCTCTCTGTGTAGCCTTGGCTGTCCTACATTCGCTTTGTAGACTAGGCTGGCCTCAAACTCACAGTGATACACCTGCCTCTGCCTCCCAAGTGCTGGGATTAAAGGTGTGGGTCACCACGCCGGGCTGAGATCCAACATTTTTACACAGACTTGCATGCAGGCAAAACACCAATGCACATGAAAATAAATAAACAAATAAAAATGTAAAATCGCTTAAATCCTTGAAATCTGCGAGTGTTGGGGCTGGAGAGATGGCTCAGCGGTGAAGAGCACTAAGTGCTTTCCCAGAGGTCCTGATTTCAATTCCCAGGAACTACATGGTGGCTCACAACCATCTATATGTGATCTAAATGTACACTGTATACATAATAAATAAATTTAAAAGAAAAAAGAAAAAGAAATCCACGAGTGTTTGGTTCCAGGATCCAACCACCAGTACCTACCCAAGTAGATACCAAAACCCATGGGTGTTTATATTCTTTATATAAAATAAAATGACATAATATTTGTCTATGTTTTATACATATCCTCACTCAGAGCAAGTAATCTACAGATTACTTATACTATGTAAATGCTTTAGAAATTGCCACACTAAGCCCTTTAATTCTAGGACTCAGGAGACAGAGTTAGTTTCAAGGCCAGCCTGGCCTACAGAGAGCTCCAGGGCTGTTACATAGATAAACCCTACCTTAAAAAAGCCAAAAGGCCACACTACATTGTTTAGTAAATAATGCCAAAATAGAGGGTTGATGTATGGTGGGCTTATTTGCTGTTGCATGCCTGTAATCCCAGCACAAGAGGTTAAGTCAGAATTACCTCACGTCTAAAGGCCACTTAGGTTCGCTCTGAGCTCTAGGCCAGCCTGGCCTATATAGCCAGAACCTACCTCATTTAAAAACAAAAACAAAAACAACTCTGTACTGCTCAGCACAGTAGTAATTTTTTCCATGTGTATGGAGGGTGTGTTTTTGGGTTCGTTTTGTTTTGTTTTTCTTTGCTGTGTGCCGTGTGCATGCCTGGTGCTGTCAGAAGCCGAAGGGTGGAAGAAGTCATCAGGTCCCTCCAACTAGAATGACAGACAGCGGTGGGCTGCGAGGTGGGTAGGTCTGGGAGTCAGACTGAGCTTCTGGAAGGGCACCCGGCGCATTAGCCACTGCATTAGCCACTGCATTAGCCACTGCGCACCTCTTCAGCCCCAGAAACAACTTCTCCTAAGTCTTCAGTCTGAGCCGGGTATAGTGGCGCACACCTTTAAGCCCAGCACTCGGGAGGGCAGAGGCAGGTGGATTGCCTTGAGTTTGAGGCCAGCCTGATCTAGAGTGAGTGGAAGACAGCCAGGGCTCTGTGTAACAGAGAAACCCTGTCTCAAAAAACAAAACAAACAAACAAACAAAAAAGTTTTCAATCTGTATTTAGTTGAATCAGTGGAAATAGAACCTCAAGGTATAAATGGCCAACTATAAAGATTTCTATTGACTTCTCTAACTCAGTTCCCACACGCATATTATTTAGGGGAGTGTACACAAGACAAAGCACAGTTAACATTACATAAATCAAAGCTACCAGCTGAGCTTTTCTACCATGCCTTCTAGTCAAGTGAGCTAATCTAACACCATATATTAAGAAACACCAGAATAAAAAATAAATCCTTTCCCTCCTGACAAATCCCAAAGCACTTACAAAGTTAACAGAGAGAGTTCCTTTCCGTTGTCTCATTTGCATGTTAAATGAGTCTGACCTGTTGGTAACTTTTCGTCTTCGGGTGACCTCATCTTGAAAGAAAAAGTTATACAATGAAAGTAAAAGCTGAAGTTGAGCGATTACTACAGACAACAAACTATTTTAAATTATTTAAAGTCTTACGACACTATGAGGTAGACTGTTATTGTCTGCAGCTGATGATAAAGAACCTAAGGTACAGAGAAATTAGATAACTTCTTCAAGATCACAGTCAGTATATAGCAGATTTGGGATGCTAATCTAGACAAATCCAGGGAGTTAAAACCTTCAATGCTGCCTGTATGCAGTACTTACTACGTTCTGTCTATATGTATGCTTTAGAGGGGCTCTTAAGGTAGGCACAGCTTTTTCTTTAAGATGACTACATGGAAACAATAACTGTAGGGATGGCAAAAGAAGATCAGGAATGGTTGTGCATACCTTTAATGTCAACACTCAGGAGGAAAGGCAGGCAGATTTATTTGCGTTTGAGACCAGACTGGTTTACATAGCAATTTATAGGACAGCCACAGCTACACAGTGAAACCACATCACAAAACACAGGCATGGTGGCTCACATCTGTAATCTCAGACTTGTGAGGCAAAACAGGAGGGTTGCCAAAAGAATAAAGAAAAGTACCCAGCAAATCAGAACAAAGTTGAAAGATTTATTTATTCATTTAATTTTGGAAAAAGGGTCTCACAATGTCTGTCTGAGACACTTAATTCTTTTTTTTTTTTTTTTTTTAAAGACTTGAACATCAAAAGAGAGCACTAGATCTCATTCTAGATAGTTCTGAGCCACCATATGGTTGCTAAGAATTGAACTCAGAACCTTCGGAAGAACAGAAAATGTTCTTAATCTCTGAGTTATCTCTCCAGCCCCAGGACTTATTCTTAAAAGGGTAATTTAAAAAACATGCCTGATAAGTATTATCACACTGGTTGTGTTGTTCTTTTTTCATTTTTGTAATACCAGACTGATTTTTTTTTCTTCGAGACAGGGTCTCTCTGTGTAGCCTTGGCTGTCCTGGACTCACTTTGTAGACCAGGCTGGCCTCGAACTCACAGCTATCCACCTGTCTCTGCCTCCCGAGTGCTGGGATTAAAGGCGTGCGACACCACGCCCAGCCACCAGACTGATTTTGTATAGGCAAAATACTACTGACCTATATCTCTAGCCTTCTTTAATGCTATTTTGTTTCTCCAAACTGCCCAGATTGGTGAGAAATTTACTCTAGTCCAGCCATGCCTCAAACCTATGTTGTCTAAGCCTTCTCAATAGGTGGAATTATAGCAAACAAGTTTTGAGAGTAGAAGAGTATTATCCGATCCCCTACAGTTCAACTCACAATACCCATCTCATAAATACAGAGTGATATGTGATCTTAATAGTTCATTAGATTATTAGAGTCAAGTATGTCCAGCCTCTTCTTCATGAAAATAATTTTTTAAGTTAACATGTATATAAGAGAGCTGGGTGTGGTGGTGTATCCCTTTAATCCCAGCACTCGGGAGGCAGAGGCAGGTGCATCTCTGTGAGTTTAAGGCCAGCCTGGTCTACAAAGATAGTTTCAGGACAGCCAAGTCTATTACACAGAGAAACCCTGTCTAAAAAAACCGAAGTAAAGCCGGGCGTGGTGGTGCACGCCTTTAATCCCAGCACTTGGGAGGAAGAGGCAGGAGGATTGCTATGAGTTCAAGGCCAGCCTGGTCTACAAAGTGAGTCCAGGACAGCCAGGGCTACACAGAGAAACCTTGTCTTGAAAAACCAAAAAAACAAAACAAAACAAAAAACCGAAGTATGTAAGAATAGTGCAACATGATTGCTACATCAGGAATTCTACTCAGGAAATTTTCTAATATGACACTAAATTAGGTTCCTTAAAGAATTATTTCAATGGTATAACATAAAAAGGACAAATTGGGGCTGGAGAGATGGCTCAGTGGTTAAGAGCACTGTCTGCTCTTCTGAAGGACCCGGGTTCAATTTCCAGCACCCACATGGCAGCTCACAACTGTTTGTAACTCCAGTTCCAAGGGACCTGACATCTCACACCAATGCACATAAAATAAAGTTAAATAAATTTAAAAAAAAAAAGGACAAATTATTTAAAGCATTAAAATGATGGTCAGAGTTTAAAGTTCACCTCTTCTCAGTGTGTTTTCACACTAGAAGTCTGAGAATCCCTTTACTTTAAAAATAACAGCCAGGAGCTGGAGAGATAGCTTCAAGGTTAAGAGCACTGACTGCTCTTCCAGAGGTCCTGAGTTCAATTCCCAGCAACCACATGGTGGCTCACAACCATCTATAATATAATTGATGCCCTCTTCTGGCAGGCAGGTGTACATGCAGGCAGAACACTGTATACATAATAAAGAAATCTTTAAAAAACAAAAACAAAAAACAAAACAAAAAAAACAGCCAGGAGCTGGGCATGTTAGTGCATGCCTGTACTCCCAACACTTGGGAGGCAGAGGAAGGCAGATCTCTGTGAGTTCGAGGCCAGTCTAGTCTACAAAGCAAGTTGACGACAGCCACGGCTACCCAGGGAAACTCTATCTCCAAAAAAAAAAAAAAAAAAAAAAAAAAGGAAAACAAATAAACAAACAAAACCACAACTACTTTTAGACCGCTACATGGCAAGCAGTAACTTAGTTACTAGTGAAACTAAACTACCTTTTAGACACTAAATTTCCATGTTGTATACTGGATATGGAGAAGGACAGATAATTCTTCTAAAAGTCCAAAAATGCAGTGAAATATTCGTTCCTTACATATTACGTTTAATAGTTCTACCACTAAAAAAAAAAACCAAAACAAGCCAGTCTACCTACATACCATGTAGCAAGTTTACAAATGTTACGAATTCCCAGTACAGAGTGAAATTCAAATTATCACTTGAGCCTTTTGACAACCATGTCACTGCACATCATTTCATACCAATAACAGATTTTACCTTCTTTATCTTTTGCTCCTACTGCCAGGCCCACAACTTTGGGTCCAGCCCCAAAAATCTGAAGTTTCTTCAGTTCTGTGTTTCTATTTACTTCTCCAGAATCTGACTAAAATAAATAAATAAATAAAATGAATATTAGCATTATTAGTTTGAATCACACAATTAGTTTTTCTTAAGAGATAAGGTCTTAGCTGGGCAGTGATGGCCCAGGCCTTTAGTCCCAGTACTTGGGAAGCAGAAGCAGGTGGGGCCCTTAAACCAGCCTAGGGGATCCAGGCTCAAAACAAATAACCAAAGAGAAGCTAGGGGAGAGCGAGAGAGAAGGCTCAACAGTTAAGTGCATTAGCTGTTCTTCCAGAGCACCCAAAGTTCAATTCCCAGCACCCACAATGGAAGCTCACAACCATTTGTTTCTCCAGTTCCAGGTGATCCCACACCCTCTTCCTGCCTCCAAGGGTGTAAGTGGTGCACAGATATACATGTAGTTAAAACACCCATACACATAAGTTAAATTAAAATTAAAAGAAAATAGGATCTGGGACCTAGGGAAACTATTTCAATATTTAAAGAGATTGCTATACAAGAATAAGGATCTGGCCAGGCGTGGTGGCGCACGCCGTTAATCCCAGCACTTGGGAGGCAAAGGCAGGTGGATCTCCATGAGCTCGATGCCAGCCTGGTCTACAGAGTTAAGTTCCAGGACAGCTAGAGCTGTTACACAGAGAGAAACCCTGTCTAGAAAAAGACAAAGACAAAAAAAAAAAAAAAAAAAAAAAAAAAGATGCCAGGTGTGGTGGCACACTCTTTTAATCCCAGCACTCAGGAAGTGGAGGCAGAGGCAGGCTGAGTTCGAGGCCAGCCTGGTCTACAAAGCGAGTCCAGGACAGCCAAAGCTACACAGAAAAACCCTGCGGGGGCGGGAATGGTCCAGGGGGCTACTGAAGATGGCTTACCAAGTAAAGCACGTCCCACCGAGCCTGAACTGTGTCCTAGGAACCAACCAAATGGTAAGAGAGAACTGTCTTTCAAAAGCTGTTCTCTGACCTCCACATACATACTATGGTATGTACATAAACACACACCACAGACGAAAGAAAAAATATTTTTTTTCCAAGACAGGGTTTCCTTGGGTAGCCTTGGCTGTCCTAGACTCACTCTGTAGACCAAGCTGGTCTTGAACTCACAGAGATCCGCCTGCCTCTGCCTCCCTGAGTGCTGAGCACAGAAGTGCGAGGCTACACCTGGCTACAAGAAAATTTTAAATGCTCCACAGACACTGACAGATACCTGAGACTTGACACGTCTTGTTCTCTTTGGCGGAATATTCATTCTTGTTCCCCGCTCTGGGGAAGGCTGGATATCAGTACTGAGAACTTCAGCCTCAATTTTTTCCTTAAGATCTAAGTCAGGCATCTGTACACCCTAAAGGAGAAGGACACAAAATAAGAGAAAATACATTAATAAAACAAGTTTTCAAATGAATGGAAAATTAGCAAATTTTGGTAACTTCCTAACAGTACATGAAACCAGATGGCAATCCTGACCTCAACTCATCTATAAACTCAAAATAATCCCTGAAAAAGCAACATCTGCTTTATTCTTCAGAGTGTCTCTTGTAGGCCTAGAACTCCCTAAGTAGCAGACAATGGCTTTGAAGTTCCTATTCTTTAGGATTATAGGCATCCACCACTACACCAAGCTCCCAATGGGCTTTGCTTCTTTGTATTTTTCTTCCTTTCTTCCTTCTTTTTTCAAAGATTTATTTATTATTTTACATTATTCTGCTTGCATGTGAGCCAGCAGGGCACTAGACCTCTTTCTAGGTGGTTATGAGCCACTGTGTAGCTGCTGGGAATTGAACTCAAGACCTTTGGGAGAACAGCCAGTGTTCTTAACCTTTGAGCCACCTTTCCAGCCCCTACTTGTCTGTATTTTTCAACATGCCTACCAGGGTTTCTTTTTATGGAAATTAAAAGCAAACACTAAAATTTATGTGAAAATGCAAACTGTCTGAAAATAATGAAAAAGAACAACATTAGAGAACGTATACTACTAGCTATCAAAATGTACTCAAAACAACAATACTGAAAGAGTGCACTAGGGCTGGAGACGGCTCAGCAGGTAAGACCATACGCTGCTCTTACAGAGGACCCAAATATGGTTCCCAGAACCCACATCAGGCAGCTCTCGAGTGCCTAGACTCCAGCTTCTGGAGAAGACAACCTCTCTGACCTCTGTGGGCACCTGCACTCATTTGCACATACTCACACACAGACATATACAAACTGGATGGGAAAAATGGCCCAGCCATTAAAGGATAGGTTCACAACCAAAACCAGACATGCATAAACATAAAAAACCTTTCAGCCGGGCACAGTGGTGAGTCCAGGACAGCCAATGCCACACAAAGAAACCTTGTCTCAAAGAACTTAAAAACAGAACAAAAACCAACAAAGATAGCAAAGTATTGGTGATAGGCAAGCCCCTCCTATCTGTGCGGCATTTGTTCTAAGCGCCCCAGCAGAGGTCTGAAAATGAAAATGTGCATAGTGCTGAACCCTATATACTTTTCCTGTACATTTATAGTTAGAATAAACTATCTTGCAAAGATTTTTAAAAGATTTTGTGTGTTGAATGTTTTACCTGCATACATATAAGTGCATGCATGTCTGGTGCCCTGGAAGACCAGAAAGGGGACCAGATCCCCAGCAGCTGGAGTTTCAGATGGTTGTAGCTGCCATGTAGGTGGCTAGGAACTGAAGCTGGGTCCTTTGCAAGAGCAGCAAGTCTCTCTGCTGCTGAATTATCTCTCCGAGCCCAAAACTTCAACTTGTAAATTAATCACAGTAAGATACTGACTACTAGGAAGGCCAGTGAGAAAAAAAGAGTATCATTCAAGATTGACCCATTACATTCCTCACAAAATAAGTTAGAACTGAGCTAGAAGCTTCTTCATAGTGGCTAGCTTTCAGAGTACTGGAAAATGCTATGTAGGCTGCTACAAAGACTTATCATCAGTCTTATTCAGTAATGCATGGTGCATTACCAATTTGACAGACATGGTGGACCTACTAACATAATAGTGGCGTGAGAGCTATGGTGGTGACCAACCACTTCATGCTTGGATTTGAAGTCTGTTCCACAGACTAGAAGCCATGCTATACACATAATCAAAAAGCCTATGGCTTAGCCAGGTGCAGTGGCACACGCTTGTAATCTCAGACTAGGGGAGGCAGAGGCAGGCAGATCTCTGAGTTAGAGTCCAGCCTGGTCTACAAATTGAGTCCAGGGCAGCCAAGGCTACACAGAGAAACCTTGTCTTGAAGGAAAAAAAGAAAAGGAAAAAAAAAAAAGCCTATGGCTAGAAAGGTGATAGACCCTAGTGAGGAATTTACCGCTGTTATTTTGCTAAATGGTCAGAATATGCCTGTCAAATTGCATTTTAAATGTTTATGATCATGTATTAGTGCTGGTGTCAACTTTGATCAGAAAAGCTTCTTTCTGCAGTATGTGGTGCTTACTGCAACGACTCGTAACTGGTCAAAGTGCTAAGAATAAGAAACTAAAAAAAAAAAAAAAAAAAAAGGATAAGAAACTATTTAAGGATCAGACTCAAACAGAAACCTCGGAAATGGCCACTTTAAGCTCTAGGCAACATTAGAGAAGTGGGACGAAGGCTGGACCTTGCAACTCTTAGTCAAGATTTCTCTGTGTAATAGCCCTGGCTGTCCTGGTACTCTTATTTGTAGGCCAAACTGGCCTTAATCTCATAGCAGTCCAACTTCCTCTGCCTCCCGAGTGCTAAGATTAAAGGAGTGAGCCACCACACCTGGCACAACTCATACTTTTAACCCCAGCACTTAAGAGGCAGAGGCAGAGGCAGAGGCAGGTAGGCCTCTATAAACTGGAGGCCAATCTGGGCCACAAAGTGAGTTCCAGGCTATACAATGAGACCCTGTCTCAAAAATCCAAAATAAGCTAAGCACAGTGGCCCATGCCTTTAATCCCAGCACTTAGGAGGCAGAGGTAGGCAGATCGCTGTGAGTTGGAGGCCAGGCTGGTCTACAAATTGAGCCTAAGACAGCCAAAGCTACACAGAGAAACTCTGCCTCAAAAAACAAAAGAGAAAACAAAAGCAAAAGATGAAATAAAACCATTTTTAAAAATCCAAAATAGGCCAAAACAAAACTTTTCAAAAATCAAAGATTTATCTTAAATATGAACACATCATTCATTCTCATTATCCTTTTACCTTGTAAACCACTAGAAATAGCTCTAATTTTTAGACTTTAACACTTTTTCTTGTCAAATTTTGGTGTCTAGAGAAAGCCATTCCATGGCGTGTGTGTGTGTGTGTGTGTGTGTGTGTGTGTGTGTGTGTGTGTGTTGAGACTGCGTTTCTCTGTGTAGCCCTGGCTGTCCTGGACTCACTTTGTAGACCAGGCTGGCCTCGAACTCACAGCGATCATCCAGCCTCTGCCTCCCGAGTGCTGGGATTAAAGGCGTGCACCACCACGCCTGGCAGCCATTCCACTTTGTTATGCATAAACATATCACTTATAATGATATCACTTAGTTCATACTTGGCAAATTAGATTTATGACCTCTAAGAACAATGATGCATCTCACCATAAGGCTGACACCAGACTGGAAAAGCTCATATGGGTAGAGAATTCTTTCATAGTGTGACTTCAGAAGAGACCCAGTTCCTTTCCCTGGCAGATATCCTAAGCGGCTACCCACTTTAGACCATTTCTTCTCTTTGGTGACTATTTCAAAACCTCCTTTGCTGGCAACAATCTGAAAAAAAGAAGTTGGAATTCTTTAGGGAAAGATGTTAGTTTCAAGCATCCTAACTTTTATGATCTCAAAAGATAAAAGCTTTTCCTCCAGAGCAGCTGGTAGAGTGCTTGCCTAGTTCGCATGAAAGCCCTGAGTTTGACGCCCAGTACCCCAAAACCTAGGCGTGGTAGTGCACATCTGTAATTCAAGCTCTCAGGAGGTGGAGACAGGAGGGCATCTTTGGCTACATAATAGCCAAAGGTAAGTTCTTGCTGCCAAGCCTGATGCTCTGAGTTGCATCCCTAAAACCCACGTGGGTAGGACAACCAGTTCCTAAAAGTTGTCCTGACTTCCACAAATACTTCATGTCTGAGATCATGCATGTGCACACATACAAAATTAATGTTTTAAAAGTTCCACTGGGGCCGGGCATGGTGACACATGCCTTTAATCCCAGCACTCGGGAGGCAGAGGCAGGTGGATCGATGTGAGTTCAAGGCCAGCCTGGTCTACACAGCGAGTCCAGGACACTAAGGCTACACAGAGAAACCCTGTCTTGAAAAACAAACAAAACAAATCAAACAAAAAAGTTTCACCAGGTAAGTAAAATTCCAGCATCCTAACAATGTATCTTGTCTGTAAATATAAAAACTATTCTGAGGAGGGGAGGCACATGCCTTTAATCGGTAGTACTTGGAAGGCAGAGAGTCAGGGAGATCTCTGTGAATTCAAGGCCAACCTGGTCTATAAAGAGTTCAGGACAGCTAGGGCTGTGTTATACAGAGAAACCTTCTCTCAAAAAACCAACAAAACGAAAAACTATTATGAACTTAAAATGGAAATTTTCAGGCTGGAGAGATGGGTCTGTGGCTAAGAGCCCTGCCTAGCTTCTCTTCCAGAGGCCCTAAGTTCAACTCCCAGGAACCACATGGTGGCTCATAACCATCTACAATGTGATATAATGCCTTCTTCTGGTCTGTAGGTGTACATTCAGACAAAGCACTCAAATACATAAAATAAATAAGATCTTAAAATGCAATTTTTCTTTTATTAAACTGACACTCTGTTAACATACAAAGGAATAAACAATGACTTTTATAAATAGTTCCTAATACCCAAACTGGGAGGAAGCTCATAAAGCTTGTTAATTCTAGCTGCTGTGGGGATCCAATGTCCACCTCTTTAGGACTCCAGAGGCACCTGCATGCACATGTGCATATACACATAAACACAAACACATATACATGTATACACACACACACACAGGGTCGGGGACATGCTCAAAGCTTGAGCATGCCAGTTATGCATATCCCACCACTCAAATAAGAGGATCAGAGCTCAAGGCCAACCTCAGCTTCACAGTGAATACAAAAGTAGTTTTGAGTCACATAAGATTTCATTTGGAGGCTGGATGTCGTGGCAAAGGCTTTTAATCCCAGCACTCAGGAGGCAGAGGCAGGTGGATCGCTGTGAGTTCAGAGGCCAGCCTGGTTTACAAAGCTAGTCTAGGACCACCAAGGAAGGCTACACAGAAAAACCCTGTGTCAAAAAAAACCAAAAAACATGTTTTGTTTGGGTATAACTATATTTATGTAATGAAACAAACAAAAATCCTAAAAGTATGGGCTAGAGTATCAGTAGAGATAGGACGATCAGAATTTCAAGGTTGTCTTGGGCCACTCAAAAAGCTGGAGACACAAGAGACCCTGTCTCTCAAGAGAGGGGGGAAAAAATGTAAGGACATAAAGTGTCCTAGAATTAAGATCTTTTTATGTTGTGCATGGTGGTACACACCTTTAATACCAGCACCACTCAGGAGGCAGATGCAGGTGATCTCTGAGTTTGAGGCCAGGCTGGTCTACAGAAAGAGTTCCACGATATCCAGGGCTCCACAGAGGAATCCAGTCTTAAGAAACCAGTAAACAAATAAAAAGATCTTTTTATTTACTGGGTGTTTATAGTAAGTGGTGCATGTGTACCACCACGCTCTCCTAAAGGCCAGAGGACAATTTTGTGGAGTTTGTTCTTTCTTTCTACCTTCCTTTACTTGGATTCCAGGGATCAAAGTCAAATCATAAAGTAGCACAACAAACACTTTACCACTGAGCCATTTCATTAGATCTACAACTCAGTAAAAAATTCATATATAATATATAGTGCCAAAAAGGGAAAAGCATCATAAATCTAGTACTTGGAAATGCGAAAAGAGTTCAAAAGAGGGTTAGTTGAAATCTTTATTTTGTAAAGCCTATTACTCAGGCCAGCAAGCCAGCTCATCACATAAAAGTACCTGCTGGCCCATGCCTGACAGAGTTTGAATCCCTGGAGCCCACAGTAGAAGGAGAACCAACTCCTGAGAGTTGTCCTCTGACTTCCATATATGCACCATGGCACACAAAAACAGTATTTTGAAAAGTAATGACACTAGGTGGCGTTGAAGCATGCCTGTACTCCCAGCACTTAAGGAAGCAGAGGCAGGCAGATCTGTGAGTTCAAGGTCAGCCTGGTCTACAAAGGGACAAAGGGAGTCCAGGACAGCCAATGCAACACAGAGAAACCCCACCTCAAAAAACAAAAAAAGAATGTGTGTATGTAGTGTGTGTTGTTCCCCCTTCCCCATGCCCCACCCACCCTCCAGCCATCTCTCTCTCACACTCTCTCTCTCTCTCAAAAGAAAGACAGGGTCTCACAATGTCGCCCTAGCTGGCCTACAGCTCACTTAGACCACGCTGGCCTCACACTGAGGGAGACCTATCTCTACCTCTCAAGTGACACGATTCAAAGTATGGACCACCATGTCTAGCCAAAAGAGAATTTTTTTTTTTTAATTCTCAAGACAGGGTTTTTCTGTGTAGCCCTGTCCTGGAACTCAGATATCTGCCTGTCCCTGCCTCCTAAGTGCTGAGATTAAAGGTGTGTGTCACCAATTACCCAACTCCAAAAAACAATCTCTCCCGTCCCCGCACCCCTGGACAGTTTCTCTACGTAGCGTTGACTGTCCTGGACTCTTTTTGTAGGCCAAGTTGGCCCTGAACTCACAGAGATCTGCCTACCTCTGCCTCTCCAGTGCTGGGATTAAAGACTTGAGCCACCACCGCCCAGCTCAAAAAAGAATTCTTAAAACAAACTTATAGGGGCTAAAGAGATAGTTATGATCAATTACCATGCAACTGTGAGGACTTAAATTTGCTACTATACCCATGTAATAAACAAGGCATGGTTTCGTGTGTACCTGTCAATGCTGATGCGATAGAGAACAGAAACAGAAGGATTGCTAGAGCTTGCTGGCTTCCACCCCAGTGGAAAAAACTAAGAGTTTATGAATTTAGATTTCAAGATTCTGCCTCAAAGAAGTAAGGCGGTGGTTTTCAACCTTCCTAATGCTGCAACCCTTTTAATACAGTTCCTTATGTTGTCCCAACCACAAAATTATTTCATTGCTACTTCATAACTATTAATTTTGCTACTGTTACAAATTGTAATGTAAACATCTGCTATGTAGGATTATCTGATAGGCAATCCCTATAGGGTCAAGACCGACAGGTTGAAAAACACTGGAATAAGGGAGAGTGAGATAGAGAGGGACACTCAGTGCCTTCCTCTGGATTCCAAATGTCCATAGGTACACACTGTCACATACACATATACACATAAGCAACTGTAGGGGCCAAGCATGCTGTTGTATGCCTATGTAAGTTTGATGCCGCTGAGGGCAGAACTGGGACATAGCATGTCAACAGCTTTGCCACATGTGACAATACTGTCAGCAGGGTCTAGAATCTCCTGAAGATGGGGTCTGGCTGTGCCTGTGAGGGGTCATCCTGTTTAGGTTAAGTGATATGGGAGAACCATGCCCTGGGTAGAAACCCTGGACTACCCAGAATGCAGAAAGAGAGCTGGGCGCAAGCGTTCATTGCTCTTTGTTCCTTACTGCAGATACCAGAAGCCTCCCTCAAGCTCCTTCGCCACCATGATAGACTCTAACCTGGAACTATGTGACAGAATAAGCCCTTTATCCTTGAAGTAGCTTCGCCAAAGTATTTAATCCCAGCAAAAATAAAAGAAACTAAGACAGCACACAAATAAGTGTGAGAACCTGAATTCAAATCCTCAGAACCCATGCAAAAACTGGGCAAGCTACTATGTCTGCCATTTCAGTGTTCCTATGGATGAGGAAGAGACACATGAACCCCTAGAAACCTGACCGGCTAGCCTAGCACACACAGTGGAGAACATCAAGTAATAGACCCTATCTCAAACAGGTGGAAGATGAGGACCAACACTCAAGGCTGCCATCCGACCTCCACATGCACACTGTGTTGCAAGTGTGTACAAACATACAAAGCCTGAGGCCAGTTTGATCTAAATAGAAAATCTGAGGCCAGCAATAAGGCAAAACACTGCCTCAAATTAATAAAAACAAAAAACAAAAAACAAAAACTTTTTTCTCCTCCTAAATAAATAAATAGTTAGTATGGTGGTGCACACCTGTAATTGTTTTGTTTTGGTTTTTCAAGACAGGGTTTCCCTGTATAACAGAGCCTTGGTTGTCCTAGACTCGATTTGTAGACCAGGCAGCCCTCAAACTCACAGCAATCCACTTGCCTCTGCCTCCTGAGTGCTGGGATTAAAGATGTGCACAGCCACTGCCACCACCACACACCCACCCCCAGGCACACATCTGTAATTGTAACTGAAACATTTAAAGGAAGCAAGAGGATCAAGAAGTTCCAGGGCATCCAGGGACATAAAGCAAGATCCTGTCTCAAAAAACCCACAACAAAAGGGGGCAGTGTTGGTGGTGGAGCCGGGGGAGATGATTCCACAGTTACAGTGGCTATGGTGAAAGCATGAGGACCCGAGTGTAATCCCTAGGGTATGGCTCCTGGCAAAGTGGCTGCCCAGCACTGCAAAAAGTTAAAGTATTTTTAAAACTAAATTGAAAATTTGCCAGCCACGGTGACTCACGCCTTTAACACCAGCACTGGGGGGGCAGAGGCAGGAGGATCTGAGTTTGAGGGCAGCCTAGTCTACAAAGCAAGTTCTAGGACACCCAAGACTTTCACACAGACATTATTTAAAATTTTTAGAATCAAGAATTCACTGAATTCTTAGAATTCAAGAATCATAAACCTCTGCTCAATTTCTTCATGAGAGATCCGGCACAAACTGAGCATGTACTACTAACCACCACTGAGCTGCATCTCAGCTCTTCTGTTCAACTTCTAAGCCAAGTATCAGCCTCACCTTGCTTAAAGCATACAAATCCAGGATTTTTCTCTCCACCACAGGGATCTTCAACGTAGATCCTTGAAGTTCCCAAAACTTTGCCAGTTGATCCAAGAAGTCCAATCTTACTCTAGTCATTGCCTAAAAGTATTAAAATACAGAAATCAGCAACACAGGGCTGGACACACAGCAGAGGGGGCGCGGACTTGAGGGTTGAACTCAGGTTGTGTGGCCACGTTAAAAAGGATTTAATAAATTGAGTGTTAGCAGGCTTGGACACAGAAAACTGCAACACAAGTGAACTCTAGTGTGGAAGCCCAATGATAACTGTGACTGTGAATAGCAATAGGGTATATCAAGTCGCAATACTTCAACACCTTACTGACCAACAAAAAGCCTGAAACCTTTTGTTGTCTTTGCCTCTAATCCAAAAAAAAAGGAGCAGTGCCTAAAGCATCCCCTACCTCAGCTCTGCCTTCTTTCCCATTATTCTGTCTATGACTGCTGCCTCTCTTACTCTTATTTTAAGCTATCTTCCTTTTTTAAAATTTATTTTCATTTTATGTGCATTGGTGTTTTGCCTGCATATATGTCTGTGTGAGGGTGTCAGATCCCCTGAAACTGGAGTTACAGATGGTTGTGAGCTGCCATGTGGGTGCTGGGATTTGACCCTGTGTCCTTTAGAAGAGCTGCCAGTGTTTTTAACTGCTAAGCCATCTCTCTAGTCCCAAAAGCTATCTTTCTTAATAAAGTTCTTTGCTAGATGTTAAAAGAAAGCCTCAGGGGGCTCAAGAAATGGCTCAGGGGTTAAAGGCACTGCCTGCTCTTCCAGAGGTCCTGAGTTCAATTCCCAGCAACTACATGGTGGCTCACAACCATCTATAATGTGATCTGATGCCCTCTTCTGCAGATAAAGCACTCATATCAATAAATAAATCTTTAAAAAATAAATAAACAAATAAAAAAGAAAGCATCAGGCAGTCATGGTGGTCCATGCCTTTAATGCCACACTCAGCAGAGGTAGGGGATCTCAAGTTTGAAGCCAGCCTAGTCTACAGAGTGAGTTCCAGGACAGCCAGGGATACACAGAGAAACCCTGTCTCGAAAAACTAAAACTAAAACAACAACAATAACAATAACAACAAAAAGGCTCTCCTTTCTTGGGGAGTTTTTTGTTCTTGGGGTTTTTTGAATGTGTACGGATGTAGTATGTCTACAGATCTCGCACCTGATCCTGGAACTGAGTTTCAGAAGGTAGAAACCACTATGTCAATGCTGAGAATCCAACCCAGAGCCTCTAAAAGAGCAACAAATCCTTTTTTTGGGGGGGGGGGTTGTTGTTGTTGTTTTGAGACAAGGTTTCTCTGTGTAGCCTTGGCTGTCCTAGAACTAACTCACTTTGTTGACCAGGCTGTCCTAGAACTCAAAGATCCTACTGCCTCTGCCTCCTGAGTGCTGGGATTAAAGGCGTGTGCCACCACCGCCTGGCTGCAACAAGTACTCTTAACTGTTGAGCCATCTCTCTAGCCACTGTTATGCTATTTTAAATGTAATTTTGCTTCTTTCTAATGCTTTCCTACATAAAAGCACAAGCATGGTCTATAGGCCCTTTCTCTAATAAACTTTATTCCCAAAGAGTAATCACTTGTCAGCTTATTTAATGAACTATCCACTGCTGTCTCCATTTTTATATCCAACAATATGAAAACATCATAATTTTGTATGCTATCTTACATAAATTTAATTAGGGGAAAAAAATCCAAGTACAGAGCTGGGCATCATAGCAAGAGCCTTTGGTAACCCCAGAATACTCAGGAGGCTCATAGAGGACTTCCATGAGTTCAAAGCTAGCCTGAACTACATAATAAGTTCCAGACCAAACCATATTAGCTACAAAGAAAGTCTGGTTCATGGAGGTGGGAGGGTGGAAAAAGGACTAGAGGAAGTAGCTCAATTGGAGGAGCACTTGCTGAAACCCAAGGTTCTAGCCCTAGTATCATACAGACTGGACATGATAGTGCACACCTGTGATTCCAACACACAGGAGGTAGAGGCAGAAGATCAGGAGATCCAGGTAGTCCTGGGCTATGTATTAAGGTAAGTGACATCTTAGGCCAAATAAAAAGAAGAAAGAAAGAAAAGTAGATTTCCAGTTATCTCAAGGTAATTACTAGGTTTTTCCACTATGAAAATGTTAAAAAAAAAAAAAAAAAACTTTTCTTTCTTTCTTTCTTTTTTTTTTTTTTTTGGTTTTTCGAGACAGAGTTTCTCTGTGTAGTCTTGGCTGTCCTAGACTCGCCTTGTAGACCAGGCTGGCCTCGAACTCACAGTGATCCTCCTGCCTCTGCCTCCCAAGCACTGGGATTAAAGGCGTGTGCCACCACCGCCGGCAAAAAATACTTTTTTTCTATTATCCCAGTTAAGTGACAAAGAAAAAAGGTAACTGCCTGGCATGGTGAGGCACACTTTTAGCCCCAGTACTTGGGAGGCAGAGGCAGGTGGATCTCTGTGAGTTCTAGGCCAGTCTGGTCTACAACGAGATTTCCAGGACAGCCAGGGCTATTACACAGAGAATCTTGGCTTGAAAAGCTCAAAATAGTAAAATAAAAAATGTAGTAACTTTAACTATTTGAAACAGTCTTAAAAGGCACCTTTCTCAAATATCAACTAACTATTCTATTAAATCCCAGTTAACACAAACTCTGGGCCCTGGTACATGAACTTTTCAAAGTTCTCCATTTATATCCTAAGGTAAACAATCAGGAGGCTGGAGCGATAAAGCCATGGTAGAACATCTGCTTAGTCTGTGGGAAGCCCTGAGCCCCAAACACCACAACCACTAAGAAAGAAGCAAAACAAAACAGAAGGCAGAAATATTGGTCTAATACTCACCTCAAGTTCATTCAGGCGCTGGACTCTGGGAGTGAAACGGAAGGTTTTCACTTCACATGCAAATGGAGGTTGCCAATCCTAAGTGGGAAGAAGTATTCTGGTTATTTTGCATAGAGTTGCCACAAATCATAGTAACACTACATTAGTATATGTAAATCTTCACTGTAGAGACAAAAAAAGCAATATTCCTATAGAAAGTTTTCATTTTAATATTACTTGGAAAAGAAAGTCTCAAATCTTACCACCCCACAATTATACCTCCAAGGTTATCCAGTAGGAATACAATGAGCTTGTGAAACACAAAACAGTGTCCAATAAACACACAGATTTACCAAGTAAAAGTTAAAAAATGATAATAATCCAATGATTGGCTATGGCACATGCCTGTAATCCTGGTACTCAGAAGCAGAGGCAGGAGGATCAAGAGTTCCACGTCAGCCCATACTACATAGCTTGACCATCTCAACAAAAGAAAACCGCACTGCAAAATGTCCAGTCAAAAATTGGTTCTACTCTTAACAGGGCTTACAGAACTCATTTAAACAATATCCAGTTGACCCTGGTGCTGATTTTCCAATGATGGTTTTCTCCCATGTTACTGGGGATTGAATCCAGGGTCTTGCAGCACTCTCTCCACCCCAAAAACATTACTTGGAAAGCACTAGCTTAAAGAATAAAGAAAAAAACCCTTTGACCTTGAGCTTATCACTTAACCTCTTAGGAAATTAATTCCTCTCATGGGGATATTATTTGCTTTCCGAATCTTAAAAAGTAAGAAAAAGTAACCAATTTATAGGCAAATTCGGTTACTTGTATTACAGTTCTAAAATCTTTGTCCCTAACTTTCTTTCTTACAGCAAGAGACGTCAAGGTTTTCCTCCATCCCCATTTATTGATCGACTCTTTGTAAACCTCTACATTTAAAAAACAAAACAAAACAAAATAAATAGCTGACGCTCATTATCTTCCTCAAGGATGCCTTTCTTGTTGCAGTAATAATTAGCTTGGGGGTTCTAGCCTCGTGACATCATTCTGTAGACAACTAGAGCTCAGATGACATCTTGGGAAACCTGAGTAGTGGCCTGCAAAGCTTTGATAGCTGGAGCATTAGCAGGCTGGGACACAGAACAGCCCACAGAAAGTGGAGTTTTTAGGACGGCAACACAATGGCTGTGCACGGGCGAATGACAGGGCACTTCAACCACCTTTCCTAGGAATGGCCCGAAGCCATTTGTCGTCCTTAGCGCCGACCCACACAACAGTATCCGTGCCCAAATCCATTCTGAAGTCAGAAAGGTCCCAGGGACACCACTTTCTCTCGTTTGAAGGTGAAGCTCAGGGCTAGGAAGCCGGCCCAGTCGGGAGGGCCGAGCCTCACAATCTGCCTTCGATCCCTGGGACTCACAACGCAGGAGAGAGTCGACTCCCACAAAATGTCCTCTGACCTCTCTCCGCGCGCGCATACACACACACACACACGCCATTAAAATCAATGTAAAAGTGGACCTGAAACTGCCGAAGAAACCAAGGCAAAAAAAATAAAAATAAAAATAAAAATAAAAATAAAAATAAAAATAAAAAACATCCTCAAAAGTAGCCTCTGGCTACCGAGTAACGAGGAAGGGGCTACAGGAAAGTTCTAGCAAAAGTAAGGACCCCCGGCCGCCCCCCGCCCCCCGTCCCCGGGCTCGGCTACCTTGGGTGGACGGATTTTGCAGATGCCGGTTTTCTCCGCCAAAGGCCGGATGCGGCCGATGAAACTGAGCGGGTCCGTGAACTCCTCCCAGCTGGGCTCAAAGACCGGGCACTCGGGCGGAGGCACGAACTCCGCCGCGTAGCCCCCCGGGCCCACGCCCGCCATGGTTACAGCCAGGGGGGCCCTGAGGCGACAAGCGGGGGGGCGGGGGGGCGGGGGGGGGAGAAGCTGGGTGACGGCCACCAAAAGCCCTCTCACGTCTCTTCACAGGGGCCGCAGCGCATCTTCTCCGGAGAGAACTGGTCCTCACAGAAACCCCAGAAGCCGCTTCCTCCCGTCGTTTGTTATTGTTTCCTTCAGGGCTTTTCCTCTCAGGGACGGGACGCTTCCGGAAGTTAACGTGCTGCGAAATCAGTCCGCCACCGCAGGAAACAAAATCCCCCGCGCCGCGACGCCCTAGTCGGGTCCTGTCCCCTCCCCTTCCTCCCTTTCACGGCAGCCGGCGTGGCTTCTTCTCGGCGTGCCCGCCAAAGCTCCGCGCACCCCGCCCACTCCGGGTGCGTGGCCTTTGAAGGCTCCACGACCTCTCCTCGCGGAAAGGCCACGGAGACGCGAACCCGCAAGGTGGAACGCGCTCTTTCCGGCGCGCGGAGGAATGTGTAATGCCTCAGAGGGCAGAGGTTCTGTTTCCGGTGAGGAGGTTCCTGTTCCTCTTTGTGTGTTAGGGACGCGGAAACAAGGTGGGCCCCCTGCTGTAGCCGCTCCGCCTCGGCTATGGTCTGTGCTTGGACAAGCATCTGACTCTTGACGGAACTTCCGTGCCTCTTATTTTATTCTCTCAAATGTTTACGAGGAATTTCCTACGGGCCTCTCGCCTCTGCGTGACCGGTTGCCGGTCTCCGTGCTCACATCGGCGGCCTTAACCGCCAGCTGCGGATTGCTTTCCCACCACGCGGGGATCTGTATAGCCCCCAGCCGTGCTTTTCCAGCTGTTGTCAGTCACCCTAAAACCACCTTATTAGATTAGTAAACAAGACCTGAAAACTTCTCACTCACTCAGTTTGCTGTGAAAATGGTCGCCTTACCAGAAACCTCTGTTGTAAGGCCGGGCACGGTTGCTTACGCGTAGAGTGCTGATCAGCAAGGGCTGCTTAGTGAAACCTTATTTAAAAAAAAAAAACAAGGGGTTGGGGATTTAGCTCAGTGGTAGAGCGCTTGCCTAGCAAGCGCAAGGCCCTGGGTTCGGTCCTCAGCTCTGGAAAAAAAAAAAAAAAAAAAAAAAAAGACAAAATAAAAAAAAAAACAAAAAACAAAAACAACGCAGGCTGCTGGAACACGCCCCTACAATTCTTCCCTACGTTTAAGTCTTGTCTGTACCAGGTGGAAGGCAAGAGCTAGCTCCACATGCCGTCCCAGCCGCCATGTGCACACTCGGGTGAGTGTGTGCCCCGAGCGGCAGAGGAGTTTGAGGTCTGGCTAGGCCACGGGAGACCTTGTCTACGTGAAGAATAAGTAAATAAACAGGCAAATCAATCAATCTCTGTGTGGTAGACAGGACTAAACTCAGGACTGGGGAGGGAGATGGAGGGGCGTCCGCGTACTGAATTCCAGATCAGTCAGGCCGGAACAATGGCTCCGCGGGCCAGGGCGCTTGCCGCCAAGCCGGAAAGCCTGAGTTTGGTTCCTGGAACCCAGACGGCTGAAGGAGAGACCTGGACGATGTCCTCTGACCTTCACACACATACATGAACATATCCACAATTAAATAAATGAGTGAGAGAGGCAGGGAAAGATACTACGGGGTGAAACCCTGTCTCAACAAGAAAAAGGGGGGGGGGGTTGTACTATTCTGCTAGTCAAAAGGATGGCCCAGGTTCAAGAAAGAGGGGGAAATGGACTCTACTCAGTGTATTCACTAACTTTTCTCTACTAGGAATGGAAGCCAAGTCCTTGAATATATTAGGCAAATGTGCCCTGAGCTGTAACTCCAGTCCAGTCTCCATTTCTTGGGGGGAAAAAGGTTATATACAAGGAGATGTGGACACAGGAAAGTATGACAAATTATATACAATTACTAAACTAATTTATAATAAGACATAGATTGTTTAGTACTTAATCTGAAAAAAGTAGTGAAATTCAAAAACAGTTCTCTCTCTCTCTCTCTCTCTCTCTCTCTCTCTCCTTTTTTTTTTAGGTTTTTGAAGACAAGGGTTTCTCTGTGTAATTGTCCTGGCTGTCCTGGACTCAATTTTGTAGACCAGGCTGTCCTCGAATTCACAGAGATCCACCTAACTCTGCCTCCCGAGTGCTGGAATTAAAAGTGTGGGCCACCATGCTGGTCCTAAATTTATTTATTTATTTATTTATTTATTTATTATGTATACACTGTTTTGCCTGCATGTACACCTGCAGGCCAGAAGAGGGCACCCGATCTCATTACTGATGGTTGTGAGCCACCATGTGGTGGTTGGGAATTGAACTCAGGACCTCTGGAAGAGCACACAGTGCTCTTAACCTCTGAGCTATCTCTCCAGCCCCCCTAAATTTATTTTTTTAATGCAATAAAAATTCACATAGTCAGAGTAACAGGAGTGGGCAAATCTCATTGAGTGAAAAAGTCTATAAATTCTTGAGTTTCTAAAAAAAAAGCCTTTTACAAGTGGATCTCAAAAAAAAACAAAAAGAAAAATGCCTTTTAATTTCAACAGTTAGTAGGTTGTTTGATTTTGCAATAGTAGAGATTGAGCACAGGGCTTCTCACATGCAAGCACTCTGCCACTGAGCAATTAAAAAAAAAAACCCACAGGGCATAGTGGCACACGCCTTTAATCCCAGCGCTCAAGACTACACAGAGAAAGCCTGTCCTTGCAACTCCACCCAAAAAACAACAAAAAGACCCAACAAAACTGTTATTTTATTTTGTGTATGTGGGTGCCAAGCCACGCACTGTGCCATGAAGTGTATATGCAAACCAGGGGCCACCTGCTGGAGTCTGTTCTCTTTCTGCATGGGTTCCAGGAATTGAACTCAAGTCATCTGGCTGTCAGCAAGTGCCTTCATTGCTTAAGCCATCTCAGCAGCCCTGCATCTTGTTGTTTGCTATAAAGATGTTATTGATTGTATGTATGCTCTATCTGCATATGTACTTGCCTGCCAGAAAAGGGCAACAGATTCCAGTGGAGAGGAGGCTGTGAGCCACCATGTGGGTGCTGGGAATCAAACTCAGAACCTCTGGAAGAGCAGGCAGTGCTGTTAACCGATGAGCCATCTCTCCAGCCCTTGATTTTGTTTTTTGAGACAGAGTTTCTCTGTATAACAGCTCTGGCTGTACTGGAACTCACTCTTTAGACCAGGCGGGCCCTGAACTCACAAAGATCTACCTGCCTATGCTACCTGGACTCCCTCAACATTTTTTTTTGTTTGTTTGTTTTTGTTTTTCGAGACAGGGCCTCTCTATGTAGCCTTGGCTGTCCTGGACTCACTTTGTAGACCAAGCTGGCCTCGAACTCACAGAGAATCCACCTGCCTCTGCTTCCCTGAGTGCTGGGATTACAGGCATGCGCCACTCCAGGCTAATAATACATTTTAAATGTCTTCACTGCAGGATAGCCATACCTGGTAATCTGGCATTCAAGGTCATCCTCTGCTACATAGTAAATTTAATATCAGCTTGGCCTATATCATCTTGTTTCAAAAGTCAAAATAACATGTATGTATTTTTAAAGTATTGCAAGACACCAAAATTCTTATGTAGATTGTATATGTGGATATTTATATCTTCCATATAGTATCAATTAAAGCTAATAAACTTTCCTGGCAGAACAGCCCATAATTCCAGCAGAGTAACACTTAAGACATGAGAATCATGGGTTCAAGACCAGCCTGGAACCATTTAACATTTAAGGTTCCTCCTTGGTTTTTGTTTTGTTGTTGTTTTTGTTTTTTGTTTGTTTGTTTGTTTTCTGTTTTTTGAGACAGGGTTTCTCTGTGTAGCCTTGGCTGTCCTGGACTCACTTTGTAGACCAGCCTGTCCTTGAACTCACAGTGGTCCCCTGCCTCTGCTACCCCATGTGCTGGGATTGCAGGTGTGGAAACTAAGGAAGGAGAATTGAGTTAAAAAATAATATGAGCAACTTAGAAGACCCTATACCAAAAGTAAAGTGTTTTTTTTTTTTTTTAAAGGTGAGGGAGTCCAGCACACAGCTTTTTCTTTTTTTCTTAGTTTTTTGTTTTGTTTGTTTGTTTGTTTTTAAACTGGGAGACAGGGTTTGTCTGTGTAGCCCAGGCTGTCCTGGACTCACTTTGTAGACCAGGCTGGCCTCAAACTCACAGGGATCCACCTGCCTCTGCCTCCCAAGTGCAGGGATTAAAGGTGTGCCATCACCGCCCGGCCAAGCCAGTGCTCTTAACCACTGAACTATCTCTCTAGTACACATTTCCAATTTTTAAAAAGGAGGAGAAGGGGGGAAAAAAATCTTAAAAAGCTATGTGCCATGCAGGGCATAGTGGCTCACGCCTTTAATGCCAGCACTCATGTAGGCAGAGGCAGGCAGATCACTGTGAGTTCGAGGTCAGCCTGGTCTATAAAGCAAGTTCAGGACAGCCAAGAAAACACAGAGAAACCTTGTCTCAAAGAAACAAAAACAAAACAAAACAAAAAACAAAAAACCAAAGAACCCAAAACAACAAAACAATGTATTTATACTATATACTAAAATTTCAGTTTTTTATTTATTTTGTTTATGAATGTTTTGTCTACATGTATGTACATAAATCAAATGTGTGCCTAGTGCCCAAGGAAGTCAACAGAGGACATCAGATCCCTTGGAACTGGAGTTAGGGACGGTTATGAGCCACCATGAGGGTGCTAGGAACTCTACTTCTAAGCCACCAAGTCATGGAAGTTTCTCTATTCTGTTTTGACTTTTTTTTTTTTTTTAAGTCTTTTGAGACAGGGCTTCTCTGTGTATCTTGGAATCACACTGTAGACCAGGCTGGCCTCGAACTCTCAGAGAAATCCTCCTGCCTCTGTCTTCCGAGTGCTGGGATTAAAGGCATGTGTCTCCAGCACCCGGCCCCGCTTTGGCTTTTTGAGTCAGGGTCTTAGGTAACACAGGCCTCTATATCGCTATTTGACTGAGGATGACCTTAAACTCCTTTTTACTTCCCTTCCCAGGTATTGGAGTCACAGGCTTGTACAGCTCCATAGGGTTTGTGAAACTTTTCTTGGGTTCGCTTGAAACAAATTGAAGGTTAGACCAAATGACAATGTGTACAAGACACTCCTTTGAGCCACTCGTGATTATGTATGCCATTTATGCAACAGATTCCATTTTAAAAAAAAAATAGTTAAGTTTAGACCGACCCCAGCCACCACATTCCGGCAAGGAGCAAAGTGTGTACAGATGAAAAACTACACTTCCCAGAAACCTCTGCCAGTGAGGCGCAAGGCAACTTGGGAAGTGCTGCTGGACGAACGACTGTCTTATTGGTGTGTCACCCAAAAGGCCGCCTGAGCTCGTGAGCGATTGGTAGAATTTTGTGGACGCTCGCTGATTTGAGTTGTTTTTCAGTTGCGTTGTCGGATGCCGAGGGTTAGCGCTTGGTGAGTGTTGATTTCCAGGAAAAGGGTTTTAGGACAGACGTTGGGAAGAAAATCTGATGGGATGAAAGCATTCGTGATCAGTGCGGAAGGGACTACAGAACAATAAACCTTAGGTCCTTAGGAAGTCTTCGGGCCCTCATGGAAAAGTTTGCCTCAAAAAGAGAGTTCTCCCGGACGCGGAGAGCTGTAAGAGTAAGTGAGCTTAGATCTGGTCAGGAACTGCGTGAACCTGCAAGAGGAGGACAGGATCTAGACGTCCTGGAGATGGAGTTCCGGCTTCTCCTTTCTCTTGCTTGTCTAACGTTCGATTTGTCTACAGTTTGTAAAATAAGGGATAATAAAAATACTTAAGAAAGTAAAGTATGCAGATAAAAACATTTTCGGGACGGGGTTGTCGTCAATATGTAGAGAGTTTGTTTGCTCAGCATGATCGTGCCCTTAAAGTCGATCTCTTAAACCTGCAAAAAGTAAACCCACTAAAACGTGCATTCCTGCCTTGGAAGGTAGTGTTGAGATGGCTGTCTAGAAGATTGATTATCGTAGTAGAACTGCAAATACAGCCACGTTCTAGTGAAAATATTTGGTTGTTTTAAATTTTTATTTATTTTTGCTCTTTGAGTCGGGATCACTCTGCAGCACAGATAGGCTTGCAGTTCACGATGTATACCAGACTGGTCTCGAACTCATGTCAGTACTGGCGCAGCCCTCCAAGTGCTAGGAGTACACGTGCACAATCATTTTGTGGGTTTTGTGCTTGTATTTATTTGAGACAAAGCCTCACTGTTGTCCAAGCTTGCCTGGAACTCTGCCCCCTAGGATGCCCTCGATTTTGGGTAGTCTTTCCAGTGCTAGGTTTGATAGATTGGCTTGATAAATCGTTTTGAATGGAAAAATTCAGGAAAGAGATGAAGGAAATGATATTTAAGATGGATTTTACAGCTGGGTGTGGTGGCACACGCCTTTAATCCCAGCACTCGGGAGGTAGAGGCAGGTGGATCTCTGTGAGTTCGAGGCCAGCCTGCTCTACAAAGTGAGTCCAGGACAGCCAGGGCTACATAGAAAAACCCCGTCTTAAAAAAACAAAACAAAACAAAAATTATTAGAGCCAATTATAAAAAAAAATAGTTATATAATCCCAGCACTTGGGAGGTAGATGCAGGCGAATTTCTGTGAGTTCAGTACCAGCCTGGTCTACAGAGGGAGTCCAGGACAGCCATGGGTACACAAAGAAACCCTGTCTCAAAAAACAAACTAAAAAAAAATTTTTTTTATAAGTGCCCTTCCAGAGGTCCTGATTCAACCCCCAGCAACCACATGGTGGCTCACAGCCATCTATCAATCATGAGAGCTGATGCCTTCTTCCGTCACGCAGGTGTACATGAAGACAGAGCATTCATACGTGAAATAAAGAAATACATCTTTAAAAAAAATAGTTGTAAGATGGCTCAGCAAGCTGAGATGCTTTCTGCCAAGCCTGACAACCTGAGTCCTGGTATCTGAGTCGCAGGAGGAGAAAACTGACTTTTTAGGTGGTCCTCCAGCCCCACATGCACACATACATACACGTGTGCACACATACATACACGTGTGCGCACATACATACACGTGTGCACACATACATACACGTGTGCACACATACATACACGTGTGCACACATACATACACGTGTGCACGCGCGCACACACAGACAAATATTTTTCAATCAAAAAATAAGATGGTCTTTCCTCCCCAGTTAGATGTTTTCAGTTGAGATGGAGATTATGATTATACAGATTTTTTTCTTTTGCTATTAAGTAAGAGATATATATACATATTTTATACATTCTTTCTTTTTTTTTCTTTTTCGAGACAGGGTGTATGTAACAGAGCGCTGGCTGTTTTGGACTCTTGTTGTAGACCAGGCTGGTCTCAAATTCACAGAGATCTGAATAAGGTATATTTAAAACTTTTGTTTTGTTTTTCTGGTGCTAAGGTTAGAACCCAGGGCCTCACATATCCTGGGTTATCTTTGCCAAAGATAAAAAACAGTTGAAAAAGTATATCAAAGAAAGTATTTTTGGCTTTGTATCATTCTAAATTTAGCATGATAGTTTACCTTAATTTCTATATACTGTGTTTCTTGTTTTCTTCCCTCCGCCCCCATTTCTTTTTAAGTTTTTCGAGACAGGGTTTCTCTCTGTAGACTTGGCTCTCCTGGAATCACTCTGTAGACCAGGCTGGCCTTGAATTCACAGAGATCCGCCTGCCTCTGCCTCCCTGAGTGCTGGGATTAAAGGTGTGTGCCACCGTGCCTGGCTTTTAAATTTTTATTTATTATTGTGTTTATGGGCATGTTTGTAGAGGTCAGAGGACAACTTTGTGTGGGTCCCAGTGTTAGGGTCGGGAACACACTGAAGAAAGGACCCCTGATTCAAATAGTATGCAAACAACAAAGAGCATTTATTCTGCAGGATCCAACATGTTGGGGTGACCATTCAGACAGGATGGTGACCCCTGCTGAGCTTGAAGGCTCTTTTTGCAGCATTTAAATTCCAAAAGGGGGTTAAGTAATCATTAGGCTAGAGAGCTCGGGCAAACATGGGCGACTCTGGCCAGGTCATGAGTTCATCATAAGGCAGCCGATTTCCAGACTGGCAGTATATCTTTCTTAACCAATTATACCAGCAGTAAGAAGCCATATTTAAATAACCTTATCTTCCTCTGGCCAGGTCATGGCCGTCTCTGGTTGTCTGTCTACTCTTTGCAGCGTTTCCAATGACAGAGGGACCCGCCTCGGAATACTGGAGGGCCAGGCCTGCTCTGAACGAACAGAAACAGGCCTTTTGCTAGACTTGTTTAACCAGACCACCCACCACGGATTGTACTTAGGTTGCTGGGCTTGCTGAGCAATGTCAGCTGCCCCTGTTTCACTAACTAGAAACTGGTGGCTGGTTACAGGGATGTAAGCCCCATAGTCCAGGAACTTGAAGGCTGAGAGAGGATGGCCAGTGCCAGGCAAGCCTAGACTACATCGCAAAATCCTGTAACAGAGACAGCGTGCGTGAGCATGGTGCTAGCACACACCTCCATACTGGTGCTTTGAAGTTGGAGGCAGGAAGATCAGAGGTTCAGTGCCAGTCTGAGCTATGGGAATTGTTTTGTTTTGTTTTCTGCCGTCCACACTCCGTAAGCTATGATTTTGAAACTAGCCTGGATTACATAAAATCCTGTTGGGGTGTGAGTGGGGAGGTCTGGGGATACAGCTTAGTTGTTTGCTTAGTATGCAGAAAACACTGAAATTGATCCCAAGAATTATCCAGGAATTTTGTTTGGTGACACATGCACTCTGGAGTTGGAGGCAGAAGGATCAAAGTTCATAACAAGTTCAAAGTCATTCTGAGATACACAGAGAGTTTAATGCCATAACCTATATGAGACCTTGTTCAAACAAACAGACAAAAACACAGTTGGGAAGTGGTGCATGCCTTTAATCCCAGCACTTGGTGAGGCAAAGGCGGGTGGATCTCTGTGAGTTCAGGGCCAGCCTGGTCTACAGACTGAGTGCCAGGACAGCCAGGGCTACACAAAGAAACCTTGTCTTAGAAAACAAAGAAACAACAAAACCGTAATATACCATATTCAGGGCTGTAGCTTAGTGGTAAATGTTTACCTTGCTTCAGAATACTACATTTAAAAACTGGGTATGATTGTTTACCTATAATCCCAGTGCTTGGGAGGGGGAGGCAAGAGGGCAGACAGCCCAGACACTAGCCTGGTCTATGTAATGAGTTCCAGGTCTCTCAGGGCTACGGAATAAGACCTTGTTTCAAAACAAGACCAGAGCCAGTGGTGGTAGCACACAGCTGTCAGCTGTTTGCTTGCTCCGCCTCTTGACCGAGAGTTAATTTTATTGAGCCCTGTTTACAGAACGTTCCTGAACTAAAGGTGTTGCCAGGGCTGACCACACAATTCCAAATCTCGGTTCACAATGGGATCAAATATCCTGCAACAGGCTGGAGCTCTGCTCCAGGGGTTAAGACCACTAGTTACTCTTGCAGAAGACCCCACTTTGGTTCTCAGCACTTACATGGTGGCTTACAACCATCCAGAGCTCCATTCCCAGGCTATGTGATGCCCTCTTTTGACCTTCTGGGGCACCAAGCACCCTTGTGTAGCACATACATACATACATGCATGCATGCATACATACATACATACATACATACATATATAGAAATAAGATAAATCTAAAAGAAAAGTTTTGGCTTTCTCTTTTTTTCTTTCTTTTTTTGTTTGAGACAGGGTTTCTCTGTGTAGCCTTGACTGTTTTAGACTTGCTTTGTAGACCAGGCTGGCCTCGAACTCACTGAGATCTGCCTGCCTTTGCCTCCTGAGTGCTGGGATTAAACGCATGCACCACCTTGCCAAGCTGGTGTTTTCTTTAATTACAAGCTGGAGAAGCAGTAAAAAAGACACGTAATGTTGCTCTAAGTGAGGAGGGGATTGTGCTGTGTGACTTGTGTTTATTTATCTTCCTCTTCCTGGCCCTCATCGTCATTTCGTGTATTTGATAGGTGCGAATAAGACAGAATGAACTTTACTCCGACACACACACCTGTCTGCAGAAAGTAAGATATTTGCTTATTTGAGTTGTTAACTAATCAATACTTCTGTAGGTTTCATACAGTCAGTATAGATGTTAAGGAGACAGCATACTTCCTAATTCTCAGTTCTTTATTCTTTTTTTTTTTTTCAAGACAGGGTCTCTCTGTGTAGCCTTGGCTGTCCTGGACTCACTTTGTAGACCAGACTGGCCTCGAACTCAGAGAGGTCCACCTGCCTCTGCCTCCCGAGTGCTGGGATTAAAGGCGCGCACCACCAGTTCTCTATTCTTAATCAGAACCTAGTTTTCTGGGATGATGATGATGATGATGATGATGATGGTGGTGGTGGTGGTGGTGGTGGTGGTGGTGGTGGTGATTTTTTGTTTTTTGTTTTTTGTTTTTCAAGACAGAGTTTCTCTGTGTAGCTCTGGCTGTTCAGGAACTCACTCGAGTTGAACTCAAGAGATCCACCTGCCTCTGCCTCCTGAGTGCTGGGATTAAAGATGTGTGCCACCGCTGCCCAGCTCAGGATCTAGATTTTAAAATAGTCTACCAGTGGTGGTGGCATGCACTTTTAATCCCGGGAGGCAGGGCCAAGTGGATCTCTGTGTTTGAGGCCAGTCTAGCCAGTATATTGACTTCAAGGTCAGCAAGAACTACACAGAGAGACCCTGTCTCAAAGAAAACAAGGACATGGTTTCTCTGGGAACAGCCAGGACTTCTTCAGTGTGAATGGAGGAGCCATGGTGATGGCAGAGCTTAGGTCGGAGGGGCCAACAACGTGTAGATATGAGGTGGGTTCCTACATAGTGCTCACCCCGCACAGCCGGAGCGCCCTCTTTCTGAAGAGTGTAAGAGCTGCCCGTTTTCTGTTTTGTTTTCTTTTGTTTTGTTTTGTATAACAGGACAGCCCTGGATGTCCTGGACTCACTTTTTAGACCAGGCTGGCCTTGAACTCATAGAGAACTGCCTACCACTGCCTCCCAAGTGCTGAGATTAAAGGCATGCACCACCATGACTGGTTTTTGTTTGTTTGTTTGTTTGTTTGTTTTTGTTTTTTTTTAAAGACAGAGTTTCTTTGCGTAGCCTTGGCAGTACTGGACTCACTTTGTAGACCAGGCTGGCCTCAAACTCACAGAGATCCACCAGCTTCTGCCTCCCCTAGTGCTGGGATTACAGGCGTGTGCCACTGTGTCCGGCTATTTTATAATTTTTACGTGCGTAGCAAATCCATCTCATACTTACCTGTTGTAGTTCCCCAGGACCCAAGCTCTCCCATCACCGTGACTCCTCCAATCACACTGAAGAAGTCCTGACCACTCCACAGAGAGGCCACATAATGTTTATGTGTGTTTTGCCTGCATGTGTACCTGTGCGCTTTTTGCACAATTGGGTTTGGTTTTTTTCGTTTTGTTTTGGTTTTGGGACAGAGTTTCTCTGTGTAGCCTTGGCTGTCCTAGACTCACTTTGTAGACCAGGCTGGCTTCGAACCCACAGTGATCCGCATGCCTCTGCCTCCCAAGTGCTGGGATTAAAGGCGTGCACCACCATGCCCGGCAGTGCTGGGAATTAAACCTGGGTCCTCTGCAAGTACAACCAATGCTCTTAACCACTGAGCCATTTCTCTAGCCCCTTATATTATAAATTTTAGCACACCAAACTGGATTGTTTTCATAGGAGGACTTCTGTACTGTTTTTCTTTGTAATGTTTTTGGTTTGTTGGTTCTTTTTATGGGGGTGGGTGGTACTTTTTTTTTCCTTTTAGACAGAGTCACATTATATAGCCCTGGCTTGCCTAGAACTTGCTACATAGACCAGGTTAGCCTAGAACTCAGAGGTATACCTGCCTCTGCCTTTGAGATTAAGGTTTGCACTACCACACCAGCTCACTATTTGTTTTCTAGCTCTTACTGTGCTAGCTTGCTTAAGTCTCTTGATTATTAAGAACAAAAACGCTAAACTTTCTTGTCCAGTCATTCGCTTTTTTCTTTTGTATCCTAGGCAGGCCTGAATCTTAGGATAGCCAAGAATGACCTTGAACTTCTGACCCTACTTCCTCCCCCTCCCGTGTGCTGGGACACTGTTACCATTTATGTCACCGTGTCCTAACATTTGCAGTTTGGTTTCAGAAGCTAGAGACTAGGATCTGGTGTTGTTCCTGTTGCTTCGCGTCTGTCTTTCACTGCAGTTTCTAATGGGTACCATGCACTATCCATTCATATCATCTTAAATTGTTCTGTTACTCTCCAGTGCTTATTTTAGATATAGTTTTAAGTCGTTGATACTTAGAAAACATTTCATAAAAATCTTTTCATGCATATGAGCTCTTTTTTTTTTCAAGACAGGGTTTCTCTGTGTAGCCTTGGCTGTCCTGGACTCACTCTGTAGACAAGGCTGGCCTTGAACTCACAGAGATCCACCTGCCTCTGCCTCCCGAGTGCTGGGATTAAAGGCGTGCCCCACCACCGCCCGGCATATGAGCTCTTTAACCATGAGCACTTGAAGAGCGTAAACCCACTGGATATGGTGACTCCTCCAGCCCTTGGGAGGCAGAGACAGGTAGATCTTTGTGAGTTCAAAGCCAACTTAGTCTACATAGTTGGTTCTAAACCAGCCAGGGCTACACAGTAAGATCCTGTATCAAAATAAAATACCCACAAAACTCTTATTGAAAAAATTATGTTTTACATAGTTTTACAAGTGTTCAGAGGACTTAATATTTGTTTTTTAATTTCACACAGAATAATAGTTACTTCCAAACGTGGTGCTGCCTCCAGCTTCAGTGATCTCGGCAGATGGAAGAACATGGCAGACTCTCTGGAGTCAACGCCCCTGCCTTCCATCGAGGACCGCCTGGCCGTCCTTCACCCGTCTCAGGAGCTCCTGCAGTATTATCAGAAGAAGATGGCTAACTGTGAGGCAGAGAGTGAAGAACTGCTGAAGAAGTTGGACCTCTACAGAGAAGCTTGTGAGGGACAGGTGGGAGAGAGGGAGAGGGGTCTGAGACTTCCTGCACTGGGAATAGGAGGGTCCTGGAGCTCACTGCCCAAGCCTCTCCGAATTGCTGAGCCCTCACTTTAAGGAGAGACCCTGTCTCAAGCAATAAGTTGGAGAAGTGATAGAGGAAGACACCCAACATCAATTTCTGCATCATACGTGTACCTACACACACACACACACACACACACACACACACACACACACACACACACACACACACGGCAGCTGGCATTCTTGGTGCTATTGTGTGTGAAAGGAAGGCTTGAGGACTCTGTTGCTCATGTACAGCCTCCAGTCACACTAACCCTGTAGCTTGTCTCCTCAGTCTGCCCTCCCTCTTCCTCCTTCCTTTCCTCTTTCTTTTCTTCCAGTGCTAGATACTGAAGCTGGGGCTTCGTGCCTGCTTAGCCGATGCCACTGAGCTGCACCCCCATCTCATCCTTTTGCTTTTTAGCTCAAATGTGTGCACAGCCCAGCGCAGCTACTTGAGTTCTGTATTGATGAGATTGTCAGTTAGGAATATTCTGCGCGAGCCGACTCCTCCAGACCTACTAAGAGGCTTCTTTGAAACCTAATATATTTTCAACTACTCTGCTTTTTTTGTTTTGTTTTGTTTTGTTTTGTTTTCAGCATAAACTTGAATGGAATTTGCAACAGAGGGAGGAGGAGGTTGCTGAATTGCAGAAAGCCCTGAGTGATATGCAGGTCTGCCTCTTCCAGGAACGGGCACATGTGTTACGGCTCTACTCAGAAAACGACCGGCTGAGAATCAGGTACTGAAGAGGAGGAGAATGTTAGCGTTACAGCTCTGCGTTACAGTTGAATCAGGAGCTCTGTCTGCACTTGTTCTCTGGGATTGTGTCCCTAAGAAACAAACTTCGAGGTAGAGACTTACTTGTAGGACAGTTCCTGGGGAGGCTTTTAGGAAAAAGACCTCTGAGCAGATTTTTTTTCAGGGGCATATATTACCAATGAGAAAACGAGCTATGATAGGGTGGTTCCAGAGGCCAGCCTCACAACATGCTCTAGCAGTAGGATAGTCTTTCAAGGGCAAAGCATTCTGACCTTTGTATCTTGATATTGGCCAGTTATTGGGCGTAGGCTGTCCTCAATAAAGAAGTCATAAACTTGGGAGAGAAAGCCTATATTCAATCATAATTCCTTTAAAAAACAAAACAAACAAACCAAAGCCAAAACCAAAAAAACAAAAACCCAAAACAAAACAAAAAACACCCAAAAAAACCTTTCTTGAATATTTGAAACAAGGTTTCTCTGTGTAGCCTTGGCTGTCCTGGACTCACTTTGTAGACCACTCTACAAAGAATTTAGAATAATTCTTCTGTCTCTGCCTTTGGAGTACTGGGATTACAGGCGTGCGCCACCATGCCTGGCCCTTTTCTTGTTAGTTTTGTTGTTGTGCTTTAAAATTTTTATTTATTGCCAGGTGGTGGTGATACACACCTTAATCCCAGCACTCGAGAGGCAGATGCAAGCGGATTTTTAAAAATTATTATTATGTACCCCTGGCTGTTCTGCCAGCCTCTGCCCCCCAAGTACTGGGATTAGAAGCATGTCCCACTGTGCTCAGCCTGGGTGTTTTTATTTTATATTTTTGAGACAGTGCCTGGAGTTCACTTTGTTGACTGTGTTGTTCAGGCTGGCTTTGAGCTCCTATTTCTGAATGCTGGGAGTGTAGGCTGTGCTACTGTTTTAGTTAACTTGTTTATGTTTTCGTTGTTGTGTTTGGGAATTCCTTATGGGTTTTTTTTTGTTTGTTTTTTAAATATTTACTTATTTATTATGTGTACAGTGCTCTGCCTCATGTACCCCTGCAGGCCAAAAAAGGGCGCCAGATCTAATTATAGATGGTTGTGAGCCACCATGTGGTTGCCGGGAATCGAATTCAGGACCTTTGGAAGAGCAATCAGTGCTCTTAACCTCTGAGCCATCTCTCCAACCTGGGAATTCCTTATGTTATAGATACTAAATTCTTATCAGATATGTAATTTTCATATTTTTCCCAGTCCACAGATTGCTATTTTACTTTAGTAATGTCCCTTCCATTAAAGCATAGAAATTTACATTCTGTTATATAATTGTTTTTTATCACCTCTGTGACTTATAAGACATCACTGCCAAACCTAATATCAGGGAACTTTCCTCCATGTTTCCTTTATGTTTATATGGTTGGTTTGTGTGTGTGTGTGTGTGTGTGTGCGCGCGCGTGCGCGCGCGCGATTGCGAACGCACGCATGTGTGCAAGCACACATGTATGGGTTGAGTATATATGACTGTGCAGGTCTGACATCAGGTGTCTTCCTCATATTTAAAAATATATATTTCTTTCATCATACTTAAAAATATATATAGTTTAAAACCAAAATACATAAATGAATGCAAAAATTTAGTTAGAGGTGGTAGCATATACTTATTTATTTATTTTTGGTTTTTCAAGACAGGGGTTCTCTTTGTAGCTTTGGCTGTCCTGGACTCACTTTGTAGACCAGGCTGGCCTTGAACTCACAGCGATCCGCCTGCTTCTGTCTCCCAAGTGCTGGGATTAAAGGCATGCGCCACCACATCTAGCTCTAGCATATACCTTTAATCCCAGCATTTGGGAGGCAGCACTTACGACCATCCTGGACTATAAAGTCCAAAACAGCTAGGGCCACACAGTGAAACCCTTTCTCAAAATAAAACAACAAAAAAAGTTTGATTCCCAGAATAATATTTATTTATGTATACAAATGTTTTTCCTGTTTGCCTGCATGTATGTACAAACATACACATCCCACCTGTGTGCAGGAGGCAGCAGAAGTCAGAAAAGGGCATTGATTACCCTGGATCTAGAGTTACAGATGGTTGTGAGCTGCCAGATGGGTGCTGAGAATCAAACCTGGGGTGTCTGCAAGAGTATTCCGTGCTCTTAACCATCGAGCCGTTCCCGCTGCCTTCCCTCTTAATTTTGACAGGGTCTCACTGAGCCTGAAGCACGTAGGTGTGGCTAGAGCAGCCGAGTTCTCCAGCATCCTTCCCTTCCTGCCTCTCAGCACTGCGATGTTCACAACAAGGGTGCTGGGGATCCGATGCTTGCACACCAAGTACTCTTTCCACTGAGGCATCTTCCTGGCCTTTTTCTATTTTGGTGGCCAAGGCTGGTCTAGAGTTCCTTACCATCTTTCTTCAGTTTTCCATGTGCTGGGAATACAAGTGTGTGCCATCATGTCTGCTTGCCACATGTCTTATGATTTGGAAAGAGTGACATGCCTTAAAATCTTTTTTCTTTTTCTTTCTTTCTTTTTTTTCTTTCTTTTTTTTTTTTTTTTTTGTTAGTTTGTTTTTTCAAGACAAGGTTTCTGGGTATAATAAATAGCCCTGGCTTTCCTGAACTCCCTTTGTAGACCAGGCTGGCCTCCAGCTCAGAGATCTGCCTGCCTCTGCCTCCCGAGGGCTGGGATTACAAGCGTTCACCACCATGCCCAGCTATGCCCTAAAATCTTTCCTGTGTTCTGTCCGTGTTAAAGAATTGCACATATCATCCATAGTAAATTTACTGTGTACTGCTAAAAAGTAAAAGAGTTACCACCGCCTAGGGAGTGACTCCTGAAGCCCTCTCCTGCCTGCCTCGTGTACACATGAGCTGTTTCCTTCCTTGTCGGGATGGAGACTAGGGCATTTGCCTCATTGGTCCATTTTCCTGAGACCACATTAGTTTGCTCTAGCAGAGACACGCCTGCCATTGAAGCCTACTTTGTTGGTTCTCAGAGTCAATTCGCTCTTGTCTGGTCACACTGATGACCGAAGGAAGGACTGTGTGTGCACTTCCTCTGCGACCGTTTGTCTTTATTTGTCATTATGACCAAGTAGGGGCAGCTAGTGTGAGAAGCTTCCCTTTGGCTTACCTCAGAAGACAACCCCCCCAAACAAACAAACAAACAAACAAACTAGGGCTCGAGAGATGGCTCAGTGGTTAAGAGCACTCTCTGTTCTCCCAACGGTCCTGAGTTCAATTCCCAGCAACCACATGGTGGCTCACAACCATCTATAGTGTGATCTGATGCCCTCTTCTGGCCTGCAGGTGTACATGCAGGCAGAGCACTGTATAGGAAATAAATAAATCTTGAAAAAAGACAAAGAAGAGAAAAAAATAAATTAAAAACCAAACTAATTTGGAGGTTGTGCCAACTACTAAGTGTGTACCTCCTAATTATACATTGGAACCTGGGGACATGAGTCTGAAAACCTGGGAGACTGACTATGAACTAGACCTGGGCCAAAAGCCAATTACTAGGATGGCCCCCGCATGCCTTGTGCCATGACGGTGCTTCACGTTACCAAGTGACAGTGTCTCCTGAGACCCTGTATCCAGCAGGCCTTATATTTTCCCCAGTGTTACAACTAGAAGAAATGGCCATAGGTCCTTTAGTGAGGCTGTTGTGGAGACACAGGGTCTTGTCTCCTGGGAGATCAGCCTCTTCTTCAGCTTATAGTCTGTAGGAGTTAATAGGTTTTTTTGTTTTGTTTGTTTGTTTTGTTTTATGTAGCCCCAACTGTCCTAAAACTTGGAATGTAGACCAGACTGACCTCCAGCTCACATAGAGCTGTCTGCCTCCCAAGTACTGGGATTAAAGGCATGTGCCACCATGCCTGGTGTGATTTTTTTTAAAATTGTGTTTATTATTGTGGTTGTGTGTGTGTGTGAGAGAGAGAGAGAGAGGGAGAGGGAGAACAGCGTGCAAGCAGGAACATGTGTGTCCCATGTATGTGTGGAGGTCAGAAGACAAGTTTTGGGAGTCAGTTCTTTTCTTCTACGATGGGTTTCAGGGAATGAACTCAGGTGCCAAGTTTGTACACTGAGCACATTAACTCGCTGAGTCATCCTGCTGGCCAGAGATTGTGAGGTTTTCCTTGTCCTTGTTTTGGAGGAAGGCGGTGGTCAGTCCTCAGCCTCTATTCCTTCTTGATTATTCTAATTATTTAAACTATACCCATGACTTCGTCACCTGTCTCGCTCTTAGGAACAGGATGGACTACAAGTCATCTCTGTGTCATTAGCTCCAAAAACAAACAAACAAAAACCCTTTATAGAGTTTGCTTCCTTGGAATGTTCCTAACTTTTTTTTTAAATATTTATTTATTTATTATTTGTACAGTAAGCATTCTGCCCGCATGTGTGTGCCTGCAGGCTAGAAGAGGGCACCAGATCTCTTAATAGATGGTTGTGAGCCACCATGTGGTTGCTGGAAATTGAACTCAGGACCTTTGGAAGAGCAAACAGTGTTCTTAACCTCTGAGCCATCTCTCCAGCCCAGACTGTTCCTAACTTAAGCTGTGTTAGCTTGTGTGCCTTAGGGGACAAACTGCACCATGAGATTGTCTTCCGGAATGTCCATCAGAAGCACGCTAAGGAGAACCGCCTCTGAGGAAATAAGGGGAGTTTGGCTGGGCAGATGAGAATGTCAGCTCTGAAGCTGAGTGGCTGAGGCACAGAAAATGGATTTTTATTCCCCATTCTCAGCCCTACTGAGAAGGCCCAGGACGCAGGCTGCCCCTGAGGAATGAGAGGCCTGAGCAGGGAAGCGGATGTCCTTTCTTTTTTTTTGGTTTTTCGAGACAGGGTTTCTCTGTGTAGCCTTGGCTGTCCTGGACTCACTTTGTAGATCAGGCTGGCCTTGAACTCACAGCAATCCTCCTGCCTCTGCCTCCCGAGTGCTGGGAGCGGATGTCCTTTCTATTTGAGCAGTTCTGAAGGGAGAGTCAGCTGTGAGCCATGTGCAGGCTATATTCTGTATCAGTGCTGAAGGAGGACTCCAACTACTGTTCTCTCCTAGGAACAGCCCAGCAATCATTCCCCAGCCCCTTCCAACTCTGAATTGAAATACTTAGGGCTGGAGAGATGGCTCAGAGGTTAAGAGCACTGACTGTTCTTCCAGAGGTCCTGAGTTCAATTCCCAGCAACCACGTGGTGGCTCACAACCATCTATAATGAGATCTGATGCCCTCTTCTGGCATGCAGGTGTACATGCCAGCAGAGCACTGTATACATAATAAATTTTTAAAAAAATAAAGAAAAAGAAAGAAAGAAATGCTTAACATTTTAATGGCTGGAGTTGAGGGTATATAGATCTTTCTCCTTTTTAGCTTGTGGGTATAGTCATTCTTTTTGTTTGTTTGTTTGTTTGTTTTTGTTTTGTTTTGTTTTTTTGAGACAGGGTTTCTCTGTATAGCCTTGACTGTCCTGGAGCTCACAGAGATCCACCTGCCTCTGCCTCCCGAGTGCTGGAATTAAAGGTGTGCGCCACCACACCCAGCGGGGTATAGTCTTTTTAGGGCATCAGGAGCTGGGGGTATAGCTCAGCTGTGGAGCACTGGCATAGCATGTACAAGGCTCTGGGTCCAGTCTCCAGCACTGCATAGACTGTGCTGGCATAGACCTATTATCTCAAGGGCAAACAGCAGGATCCTTTCCTGTATAACAAGCTCAAGTCCTACCTGGGATATGTGAGACTGTCTCAAAAAAAAAAAATCAGGAAATCTTTTGAATCCTGCTCTGTTGTTGCTGCTGTTGTGTTTTGTTTTAGACTACTGTGCAGTCTTGGCTGGTTTGGAACTAACTGTGTAGACCAGGTTGGTGTTGGACTCACAGAGATCTCTTTTTTCTGCCTCCTTTGTGCTGACACTAAAGGTATACGCTACCACAACTGGCCAGAGGGGATCTTTTAAATAGAAATGTTACTTACTGGGGTGCTAATGTCTACTTTTTATGAGAATTGCAGGGAACTGGAAGACAAGAAAAAGATTCAGAGTCTCTTATCTCTTGTGGGAACAGACACTGGTGAAGTGACCTACTTTTATAAGGAGCCTCCGCACAAAGTAAGTGATCTGTGCTATGGTATGATGAGGGTGGCCTTTGTAAGACACAGGTGAAGAGCAACACTCAGAGTATCTTTACCTGCCAGAGATGCTGCATGGAGAGCAGTTAGCCAGCCAGTATCTACTGCAGGCTTAAAGCTGCCCGCCCCCCCATTAAAAAACCTACGAGGGAGCTAGAGAGAGCTGGAGAGATGGCTCAGAAGTTAAGAGCACTGTCTGCTCTTCCAAAGGTTCTGAGTTCAATTCCCAGCAACCACATGGTGGCTCACAACCATCTAGAATGAGATAGTGGTGCCCTCTTCTAGCCTACAGGCATTTATGCTGGCACACATGTGGACAGAATACTATACAAATAAATAAATAAATAAGAAAGAAAGAAACAAATAAACCTATATGGTGCTGAAGAGATGGCTTAGCAGTTAGGAACACACACTGCCCTTCTAGAGGACCTACGTTTGATTCCAAGCATCCACATCTGTAACTGCAGTTCCAACTCGCTCTTAGACATGGACGTATACACAGGCAGAACACCCATACACATAAAATAAACAATTCTAAAAGAGTCGCTGCAGGACTAGGCACATCCTCTCTTACTGAGACCAGACAAGGCAGCCCAGGTAGAGGAACAGGATCCAAAGGGAGGCATCAGAGTTAGAGAGGGCCCTTGTACCCATTGTTGGGGCATCCATGAAGACAAAGCTTCACATCTGCTACATATAGGGAAGGGGTGGGCCTAGGACCAGTCCATGCATGCTCTTTGGTTGGTGGTTCAGTCTCTGTCAACCCCGGTGCTCCCAGGTTAGTTGACTCTGTAGGTCTTCTTATAAAGTCCTTGACCCCTCCAGATCCCTCAACTCTTCCATAGGACTCTGAGTTCTGTCTGATGTTTGGCTGTGGTCTCTGCATCTGTTTCCATCAGCTGTAAAAAGAGTTTTATGGGTATTTTTGTTTTGTTTATTTGTTCATTTGTTTTCCGAGACAGGGTTTCTCTGTGTAGCCCTGGCTGTCCTGGACTCACTTTGTAGATCAGGCTGGCCTTAGACTCACAGAGATCCGCCTGCCTCTGCCTCCTGAGTGCTGAGAATACAGGTGTGCACCATTGCTCCTGGCTGTTTTATTTTTTGAGACAGTGTCTCACTGTAGCCCTGGAACTCTTTGTCGGCCAGGCTGGCCTTAGACTCACAGAGATCCAGCTCCCTCAGCCTCCCAAGTGTTGAGATTAAAGATGTGGGCCATGGAGGCTGGAGAGATGGCTCAGTGGTTAATAACTTGTTCTTCTTGCAAAGGACCCAGGTTCAGCTCTCAGCACCCACATGGTGGACATACAAGTATGAAGGCAAAACATTTAAACAAAATAAATAAAGATGTGGGTCACAACTTTTTACTTTGTGTGTTAAAAACAAAAACAAGGTATAATGTGTAGCCCAAGTGAGTTTGGCCTCAGTACGTAAGCCTCACACTGTATCCTCACACTGTAATGTGTAGGGCACCTACCTTGCTTGGCTGCCTTTTCACTTTTGTGAAGAATTTCTTGGTAGCATTATTGTATATATCTAATGTGCACATTTTTACTATTTTCTTAATGTCCTTGTCAAAGAACACCTTATTTTTTTGAGGAGGGAGTATATTTTGAGACAAGGACTCCCTTTGTACCCCTTGTCTGATCTGGAATTTGATATGTAGACCAGGCTAGCCTCAAATTCTTAAAGTGTCTGCTGGGATTAAAGGTGTGCACTACCACACACTGCTCAAAGAGCACTTTTCAAAATATATTTTGTTAAGTAGCCCTGTGAATGTATTTATTGTTAATTAGTTTGGATTAACACTGGACTTTATCCAAAAAATTGTTACTTTGCCCATGTTGCCTCTCACATTCATGGTCTCTGTTTACATGATTCTATCAGTTTTGACCAGTTTAGCTTATAAATGTTAGAAATGTAGAACTAAGGCTAAAAGCTACACTTGCACACATACTGAAACTACCTCTATACCCTTTGGTTTTTAGGTCATCATTCCCCAGAAGACTATCCAGGCTGGAGACCTGTGTGAGCCCTCAGCTTCCAAAGCAGGTAACCTCTGCACTGATGCTTTCACTGAAGTTGCATTGAAAGTCCCAGTGCAAGCAATTAGAAAAGTTCCCTACTAGACAGAGATAGTGGCATTCGTAATGAGGACTCTGGCAGGCTAATTCCATGCCTCCCTAGAGCAATGCAGGGGTGAGCTGCTGTTTAATGCAGGGGGTGGCGGTGGTTGCGGCGGTGGCGGTGCATGTGTTCACATGGAAGCATGCGTGTATGGGTGCACATCCATATGAGTGGCAGAAGTCTGTGTCAGGTGTCTTTACCTTTTTAAGCCAGTGACATTGTGTTAGTGATCAGGGTAATTGGTAGATAGCCATCACCTTTTGTAAGCACTATGTAGCCTTGTCTGCTACTAGCTATTTTCACATATACAGTTGTTGTCGATCATAGTTATGCTATTGTGCTAGAAAACACTAGAAGTTACTCCAACTATCCAGCGGCACCCCTGCACCATCAGCCATCCTCCCCCCACCTTTCCTCCTACATACCGTTCCCAGGCTCTAGTGGACTCATAAAGGGTTTGTTGCTTGCTACCCTTTCTTTTGGAAATTGTGTAGTTGTTAATGGGATCAAGAATAGCGGCACACTGCCCACTGGAACACCAGACTCAGATTGGAGAAAGTTTATTGAACTCTGAGCTAAAACTGAACATAAACTGACTGGTCAGGGCCATAATCTGGGCTTGGAAGCCAGACTATGACACTGGCCTGTTTCTAAGGCAGGCTTTTAATACGAAAAACCATAACCAGGTAGCAACCATGTAACCAGGTGGGGAGCAGGGGGGAGGACAGCGTTATGTTATTTTAATTAGCTAACCACAAGAAGAATCTCTTTTGTTCTGACCACATCCAGGTGGCTAGACAAAGCATTTTTAAGCTGATTGGCTAGGATATAGGCTTAGGGACTTTCTAATTCCCCACCATTCTGGGAGAAGGGAACATAGCAGGAGGTCTTTGTTTTATTTTTTTTTTAATTTATTTATGTATTATTATGTATACAGTGCTCTGTCTGTATGTACACCTGCAGGCCAGAAGCAGGCATCAGATCATTTTATAGATGGTGTAAGGCACCATGTGGTTGCTGGGAATTGAGCTCAGGACCTCTGGAAGAACAGACAGTAACCACCGAGCCATCTCTCCAGCCCCAGATGTTGCAGTCTTAACACTAATAGAATATACATTTATCTTTAACTCAAGCAGAACATGCATTTATTATCTATTGTTTTATTCTAAGCAGCAAGTATTGAACTATTCTGGTCTCAGGCACGTAAAGGCTGGAGAACTTGAACTTAATTTCACCCTATGATCAAAATGGAGCCTTGGAGGCCAAATGGTTTCTGATAGGCTAGAGGTGGCAGCAGGTGAGAACTGAGGAGCTGCAGTTAGACCAACGGCTAGGGTAGGTCTCGGTGGAGGGGCTGTGGAGTTGACGCAGGTTACAGCACAGTGTGTCAGAACCAAAGTATTTACATTGGATTTTTACTAAGAAATACTTGCAACTCTAGAGGAGCATTCTGCCAGAGGATGTGTATGATTACCCAGGGGAACTGCTGCAGAATTCCCTTAAGAGAGCTCTGTGTAGGAGTCGGCGCTGTGGGCCTCTAGTGTGCTCCTCCTCCTTCCTTTCCTTCTTTGCAGGCAAAGGAAACTGACCTCCCGTCAGGCTAACGCTGATGCCTGGGTAGCAGAAGCAGAAAGAAGAGTTGAGCAGAGTTTGTGATGGCCTTTGTTTTCTATTTTAGATCCTAGAGGAAGCAAAAAAAGAGTAACAATACGAGAAAAGGAAGGCATTGCTGAGCGTTACCAGAGGGACGTTCAAACGCTCAGCCTGCAGGTGATATGTTTGTCTGACAGACCGAGGTAGTTTCTCTCCTCACATTTAGCTGTGTGCAATGGTTACACAAGAGCTATCTCTTTGTACCTGGATTGCATTCAGGCATCACACGGTCAAAACAATTTTCAGATTATTCTTAATATTTAAATACTTTTTTTTTCCTAGCAAAGTTAGAGATAGTTTTTGTTTTGTTGTTTTGTTTTGTTGTGTTTTAAGACAGGATCTCTCTACACAGCCCTGGCTGTCCTAGAGCTTACTATGTGGACCAGGCTGGCCTTGAACTCACAGAGAGCTGCCTGCCTTTGGGATTAAAGATATGTTGCACTACATTTGGTTTAGAGATAGTTTTTGTTTTGTTTTGTTTTGTTTTGTTTTTCTGGTTGTTTCTTTGAGACAGGGCTTCTTTGTGTAACAGCCCTGGCTGTCCTGGCATTCTCTTTGTAGACCAGCCTGGCCTCAAGCCCATAGAGATCCATCTACCAAGCTAGATTTAAATATGAAATTCAGTGTAGGAGAGAAAGCCCCACATAGTTATTGACACACTCCTGTAATCCCAACGTTTAGGAACCTGAGGCAGGAGGATTGCCATAAATTTGAGGCCTGCTTGGCTCTATGTAGGGAACAGCAGGCCAGTGAGGGATACCTAGGAAAACCCTATTTCTGTATATTCTCCCCCCCCCCCCCCCAGGGGGACAGGGCCCAGGCTCAAGTCCCAGCACCCACACGCAGCTCACAACTTCCTGTAACTCAGATGCCTACCTTTGACCTCCTTGGCAGGCACCAAGAATGCACAAGGCAACCACACATGCAGGCAAAGCGCGCGCGCGCGCGCGCACACACACACACACACACACACACACACACACACACACACAGTTTACATATTTATTTATATTTAAAAGAAAAACTGGGCTGGGCTTGGCAACACCTATCTGGACTCCTAGTACTGGAGGAGTAGGGACAGACAGATCCCTGGAGCTCGCTGGCTGTTCAGCTTAGGCAGTTGGTGAGCTCTTAGCTCAGTGAGAACCATGTTTTAAGAAAAAAGGAGATGAAGATTGATTGAAGGAAGCATTTTACTTTCACTCACTTGTATACACACAAGTATGAACAGAGCACAGGCATATACAACAGACATACAAAACAGAATCAGACCTGAGATTTTTCTGTTTGTTTTGTGGCTGTTTTGGCTTTGTCTTTTTTGGTTTGGCTTGGTGGGTTTTTGTTTGTCGTTTGTTCCATCTTACTTTGTGTCTAGGAGGGGCTGACCTTCAGAGATGTGGAGTGACAGAGGCAGGGATGGCTAACTCACTCTCGTGGCCCATGTAGGTGGAAGCACTTGAGGCACAGCTGGGAGAGCAGACAAGGCTTTCGAGAGAACAAGTAGAAGGGCTCATGGAGGACAGGCGGATTCGAATTGACGAGATACAAGTTCAGCACCAGAGAAATCAAGAGAAAATCAAAGAGCTGACCAAAAGGTAAGGACTCCTAACAGGCGTCCTATTTTTCTGAATGGCTTGTGAGATGGCCCAGCAGCCTAGTCTAAGTGAGTCAGGACAGCCAAGGCTACACAAAGAAATGCTGTCTTGAGGTGGGGTGGGCAGATGGCTCAGCTGTTACGAGCACTGCAGCACTGTCTTGAAGAGGACCTGGGTTCAGTTCCCAGCACACACATCAGGCGGCTCACCCCATCTGCCACTCTGTTCCAGGGGATCCAGCACCTCTGAACTCCAGAGGACAAAGTACCTTGTGCAGATAAGCTCACACAGGTACACATTTAAAAAAGAATCTCAATATTGGCTGGGCGTGGTGGCGTGCCTTTGATCCCAGCACTAGGGAGGCAGAGGCAGGCAGATTGCTGTGAGTTTGAGGCCAGTCTCCTCTATACACAAGAGTCCAATTCAGCCAAGACTAAACAGAGAAACCCTGTCTTAGACATTCCCCCCACCCCCACCTCATGCAAAAACCAATCTTGATGGTAATATTCCCTTGACTAACATTTGCTGAGCCCTGGGTTCACACTCTAATATTAAGAAGAAGAAGTAAAGATGAATGGTTATGGGGCTGGAGAGATGGCTGGGCAGTTAGGAGGGAAGAGGACCCCTCCTGGCACCTGCAGCCTCAGCTCCTCCCATGTTGCTTTAGTTCAGTTTGTTTCAGTCAGACAAATAGTTTAAGGAATAGTTGCTTTTAGCAAGCACATCACTAGGCACAGTAACCCTTGAACTGAAGGCTTACTCAGACCAAGCCCACATTCCCATGATGACTCTGTGTCTTTATGATGGCCCTCCACCATGTAATGGTTTTTCTTTTTCTTTTTCTTTTTTTTTTTTGAGACAGGGTCTCTCTATGTAGCCCTGGCTGTAGATGAGGCTGGCCTCAAACTCACAGCGATCCACCTGCCTCTGCCTCCCGAGTGTTGGGATTACAGCTGTGTACCACCACGCTGGCTCTTAGGGTTTTTCTTTTCTTTTCTTTTTCTTTTTTTTAAAGATTTATTTATTATTATGTTCTGTCTGCATGTCCACCCTGCAGGCCAGAAGAGGGCACCAGATCACATTATAGATGATTATGAGCCACCATGTGGTTGCTGGGAATTGAACTCAGGACCATTGAAAGAGCAGCCAGTGCTGCTAACCTGTGAGCCACCTCCAGCCCTCCCAGGGTTTTTCTGTTCAGCCTCTGTCCTATCCTGTGTGTACAGCAGCCTCAAGATATGCATTTTGGGTACTTGATGGTTCTTGTTAAAGTTGCACCTATCACCTATCTCGTTTTCTCTACTTAAACATGCCTAATTTGTTTTTATTTTATTTTTATTTTTCTCACTATATAGCTCTGGCTGACCTGGAACTCTCTACTTAGTGGAGATTGGCTATAAAAACATAGAAATCCTCCTGCCTCTGCCTTCCTAAGTACCGGAAGTAAAGGCATCCATCACCATGCTGGCCTGTGCTTAATATGTAGGCTTGTGAATAAGTGTGTGCATGTTGAGAGAAGGCCAAGGGCCAGCCTTGGGTGCTGTTTCTTGTTTTTTTGAGACTAGGTCTCTCATGAGCATGGAACGCAGTGATTAGGTTCTGCTACTGGACAGCCAGCTGCATGGATTTGCCTGTCTTCATTTCCCATGCATTGGAGTTATACATGTGTACCGCCATGGCTAGCTTTTATGCTGAAGTTATACGTGTATACCGCCACAGCTGGCTTTTATACTGAGTTATATGTGTGTGCTGCCACAGCTGGCTTTTATACTGTGTGTACCACCACAGCTGGCTTTTATACTGTGTGTACCACCACAGCTGGCTTTTATACTGTGTGTACCGCCACAGCTGGCTTTTATACTGTGTGTACTGCCACAGCTGGCTTTTATACTGTGTATACCACCACAGCTGGCTTTTATACTGTGTGTACCACCACAGCTGGCTTTTATACTGTGTGTACCACCACAGCTGGCTTTTATACTGTGTGTACCACCACAGCTGGCTTTTATACTGTGTGTACTGCCACAGCTGGCTTTTATACTGTGTATACCACCACAGCTGGCTTTTATACTGTGTGTACCACCACAGCTGGCTTTTATACTGTGTGTACCACCACAGCTGGCTTTTATACTGTGTGTACCACCACAGCTGGCTTTTATACTGTGTGTACCACCACAGCTGGCTTTTATACTGTGTGTACCACCACAGCTGGCTTTTATACTGTGTGTACCACCACAGCTGGCTTTTTAAAAGATTTATTTATTTATTATATATACAGTGCTCTGCCTGCATGACAGAAGAGGGCATTAGATCACATTATAGATGGTTGTGAGCCACCATGTGGTTGCTGGGGATTGAACTCATGACCTCTGGAAGAGCAGAAAGTACTCTTACCCTCTGAGCCGTCTCTCCAGCCCCGACAGCTGGCTTTTATATTGGAGTTATACATGTATACCACCATAGCTAGCTTTTTTCTGTGGGTTCTGGGGAGAAATTCAGGTCATCTTGCTTACATAGTAAGCACTTCACCATCTGAGCTCTTTTAAATTTTTAATATTTATGTTTTATTTTATGTGTATGTCTGTTTTGCCTGCATCTTTTTCTATATACCACTTTGCATGCCTGGTACCTGAGGAGGCCAGAAGAGGATGTCAGATTCCATGGAACTGGAGTGGTTGTGACCTTCCATATGGGTGCTGGGAATTGAACCTGGGTCCTCTAGAAGAACAGCAAATGCCTTTAACTATTGAGCCATCTCTCCAACCCCAAAAATATTTATTTTTGAGACAAGGTGGCTAAAATCTCTATGTAAGCAAGGATTACCTTGAACACCTTAGAGTCCTGCTCTACCTTGCAAGTGCTGGGCTTACAGGAATACTCTTCTGTGGCCCATGTGTGTAGTGCTGAGGACCAACCCTTCTGCAGGACTTTGATGAGGCTGGACAAGCACTGAACCAGCTGAGCTACATTCCCAGCCCTAAATTTAGCCATTTATTCATTTTTAGGTTTTAATTTTTTATTTTGAGACAGAGTCTTACTATTTAGTTTAAGGATGCCCTTGAACTCATAGGTATCTGCGTGCCTCAGTCTCCCAAGTGGTGGGATTAAATTCCCAGCAACCACATGGTAGCTCATAACCATCTATACTGGAACCTGATGCCTTCTTCTGGCCTGCAGGCATACATTGCAGATAGAGCATTCATATATAAAATAAATAAATAAAATCTTAAAAAAGAAAAGAAAAGAAAAGTCGGGCTGTGGTGGTGCACGCCTTTAACCCCAGCACTTGGGAGGCAGAGGCAGGTGGATCTCTGTGAATTTGAGGCCAGCCTAGTCTACAGAGTAAGTCCCAGGACAGCCAGAGCTCTTACAAAGAGAAACCCTGTCTCAAAAAACTAAAAGAAAAAAAAAAGAAAGAAAGAAAAGATGCACACCACTAGGTCTGGCTGTTTATTTGTTTTGGGGGGAGTATTGAATATTAAACAAGGGCTTTACACATACAAGGCCAGCACTATACCACAAAGCTATACTCCTAGTCCATTATATGTGATTTTACAATATTTCAGTTTTTAACTCTGTATATACCTATGAGTCTGTACTTGTGAGTGAATTACTCATAGAGTCCACAAGAAGTCAGAGCAGCATGTACTGTGTGCTCTCAGCCACTGAGCCATCTCTCCAGCCCAAATTGTTTATATTTTATATTAGTTGTCCAGTATGTAAATAACCATCTTTCTAATTGGCACTCAGGAAGGTGTCTGTAAAGACAAAAGTGAGCCAGGAAGTGCAATAAGCACAACACACTTCAGCTAATAGAGCGTGTAAGACTGTCAGCCGCCAGACTGTGCCTTTTAGAGCTGCGAATCTTTTGGAGTTCATATTGCACGATATGTGAGGAACCTATCTCTTTTGCAGCAGCCCTGTGTCTCGGGCCCATATCTTCTTGCTCACCGTTGTTCCTTTTTCATAGCCTCCATCATACCCAAGACCTGCTCTATGAGAGCACCAGAGACTTCCTGGAACTAAAATTTGAAAACCAAAATAAAGAGAAGGTATGGATGCTTGAAAAGGATCACTTGATGGCAAAGATTAACCAGTATAGAGTGCAGTGTAAGAAGAAAGAAGACAAACTTGGAAGAGTCATCCCTGCTTTACATGAGACTCGTCATACTCAAAATGAGTATATTAAGGTAGGGCCACTAGTGCCGGGGAGAGCTGGAAAGCCCAGGCTTCCTTGAGGGCTGAGCTGAGGCTCACTTGGTAGCACGCTTGCTGAGCTTGCAGAGGCCCTGGGTGTGATTCCCAGCACCACAGAACACCAGGTGCGATGGCTCATGCCTATAATCCCAGCATTTGGGAGATTAGAGACGGGATGATCACAAATTCAAGGTCGTCCTTGGCCGCATAGTAAGTCAGAGGCCAGCCTGGGCTACATGAGACCCTGTCAGAGACTTGGAGAACTTCAAAGAGCCTATACATTGTTATATAAGATCCATTCAGTTCATGAAGTTAAGTAGCAGTAACGTCATGTAATAGATGCCAAACCGTAACTGATCATGATTGCATTTGAGGATTTGAAATACTAAGCTAGACAGAATTCAAGACGAGGCTGTGGAGTAAGAACCTGTCTCAAGAAAAAAAACAAAGGCCTGGAGAGATGGCTCAGCAGTTAAGAGCACTGGATGTTTTTCCAGAGGTCCTGAGTTTAATTCCCAGCAACCACATGGTGGTTCATAACCATCTACACTGGGATCTGGTACCCTCTCTGGCACACAGGCAGAACACTGTATATGTAATAAGTCAATCTTTAAAAAAAAAGAAAGAAAGAAAAGCAAAGAAAAACATCACATTTCATTCATCCATTCACTCAATTTCTGATTCAATACATGGACCAGACTCTGGGTGCAGCACTGTGTAAGTTAGTCTTTTTCCACTGTGTTTATATTTTCATGAATAAGGAAAACCATAGCTTATCAAGTAATTTTATGTTAGTAAAACTTGTTGAAACTCCACTTCAGAAGGGGACTTAGGGACACCGTCTTAAGTCTGGTGCTTTTGCTGAGGCCTGCAACATAAATTAAGAGAAGGCATTCCTGACAGAGAGAGATAGAAGTCCCTGAAATATGTTTGAGGAAAAGGAAGGATGCGATCATTGCTGTAAGATAAGCAAGGAGGAAGTGAGGGCTGGCAGTGTAGCTCATTGATGGAGATCTAGTGTGCATGCCTAGCACCACAGAGGAAGAAAGACAAAGACAAAAACAAAAACAAAAGAGGCACTGCCATGTAAGCCCTGGGATCTGGCAGAAGCTGTAGATGGCCCTGCCTGTCACCGTGAGGAATATAAACATAGCTCTAAGGGTTAAGTCTTAGGAGGGTTGTGTAAGGAAGTAACATAATATGATGGAGAGGTTATCTGTCGTCTTGTGTTTGGCCTCTTAAAGCAGGGTTTCAGGTAGCCCCAGCGGGCTTCCAGCTCACTGTGTAACTGAGGGTGGCCCTGAGCATCTAATCTCCTGCCTCCACCTCCCGAGTGCTGGCACTCGGGTCTGTGCTACCACACGGGGTCTGTGCTACCACACGGGGTCTGTGCTACCACACGGGGTCTGTGCTACCACACCAACTTACTATTTTGAAGTGAGAGGTGCATTGTTGTTTCCCAGGCAGGGCTTGAACTCCCACCCTCAGAGACCTCCTCCTGCCTGCACAGTAGCTGAGTTCTAGGTGTGCGTTTGTGTTTGTGGATCTTGTTTTTGTTTCTAATTTTTAAAAATGCATTTATATATATGTGTAGTACATGAACATACCATGACACAAGTGTAGAGGCCAGGGAACTTGGAGGAGTCAGTGTTTCCCTTCCACCATGTGCATGCCTGCCTGTGGCCTTACTTGCTGAGCCATCTTGCTGGCCCCCTGGTTTAAGGTGTGGAAGGATTGTTTTGTAGCTCCTCCTTGGAACATTTGTAATACCTGTTGTATTATTTTCAACTAGCTAAAACACATGTCTTACTTGAAACAAATTCTGAGGTTCATTTGCTTCTCAGCCAAAGATAATTTTTATTTTTTGATACAAGGTCTCATTGCCCCAGGTCGGCCTTTAATTGTCTGTGTAGCTGAGGATGACCTTGAACTCCTGGAGCTCCTGAGTGCAGTGCTAGGACTGCAGGGTGTGAGTACAGGGGTCCTGGCTAGTTTGAGGTCAACTGGACCTGAGCTAGAGTTATGCTGGGGGACGAGGGGAGCTAAGGGAGCCTCAGTTGAGAAAACGTAAAGTTGGGCTGTAGGCAAGCCTGTAGTGTATTTCTTAATTAGTGATTGACAGGGGAGAGCCTACCCCCTTGTGGGCCGCGGGCTCTGTAATAAAGCAGGCTGAGCAGGCCATTGAGAGCAAGCCAGGAAGCAGCACCCTCCATGGCCTCTGCCTAAGCTCCTGCCTCCAGGTTCCAGCCCTCTTTGAGATCCTGTCCTCGCTTCCTCCAATGATGGGCTCTGATCTGGAAGTGTGAGCCAAATGAACCCTTTCCTCCCCAAGTTGCTTTGGTTATGGTGTTTCATCGCAGCAATAGTGACCCTAATTAAGGCACCTAGCCCATTTTATCTCGGAGAATATCTACTTATGTACACATGAGAGAAAAGGTAGAGAGGGAAGCATAGATGTGGCAGGCTCTGGGTGTTTTCTCACATCCATTTCTGCAGACTTTCTCTGAGAATTTCTTCTCCCCTTCTTTACCACAGTGCTATTCCGAATTGCATGGTTATAGAGCTGAACACTAAAACCTTTCGTCCCTTTGGCCCACAGTCTCTGAAGGATAAGCTAATACAAGAGAAAAAGCTGTCCAACATGTACCAAGAGCAGTGCATTTCCCTAGAAGAGGAACTTGCTCGAATTCAGGAGGCAGAAGGAGCGAGGAGAGAGATATTCAAGGTACCGTGTTCACACTTGTGCTTAGTGGGACATGCAGACGGCTGGCGAGACTCCCCCTCACACACTGCTCACCCCCATTTTAGGATCGCTCCGACAAGATGGGGAAGCGCTTGCAGATAATGACGAAGCGCTACGAGGCCTTGGAGCATCGGCGGATCCTGGAAGTGGAAGGCTTCAAGACAGACATTAAGGTTCTCCGACAGAGGCTGAAGGACCTGGAGCAGATGCTCTATAAGGTACTCTTTGCTCCTGAGGAAGGGAAGAGGAAGCGGGGCGGAGTGTACAAAGATGGTCAGGCCCTCCTCTGCATGGCCAAGGATGTGATGGCGAGTTCAGTAGAGTGTGAGAAAGAATAACAAGGCTCCAGCACTCCGAAAACCCAGAAGCTGTGCTTTGTCCTTTTAACCTCTGAGCCGTCTCTCCAGCTGTCTGTGTTGCTCCCTTAAGTAGCTTCCCTTTCCTCTCTCTCCTCGTGAGAGCTGGGCACATCCTAATCTGTCAAAATTAGACATCTCTCTCTCTCTCTCTTTTTTTTGTTTTTTTTGTTTTTTTTGTTTTTTGTTTTCAAGAAACAGGTCTTCTCTCTGTAGCCCTGGCTGTCCTGAGCTCACTTTGTAGACCAGGGTGGCCTCAAACTCACAGCAATCCACCTGCCTCTGCCTCGATGCTGGGATTAAAGCCGTGTGCCACCACACCTGACTTAAACATCACTTTCAAACATGGATGCCTCCTTCTATGATCTATCTTCATTGTTTGGGGTTAAAGGTGTGTACAACCACTCCTGGACCTAAGCTGAAACTTGCTCTATACCAGGCCGGCCTTGAATGCAGATCTGCTTGCCTCTGTCTCCTGGATTAAAGGCGTATTTGTATTCCATCCTGATCCCCCAGATCTAGGTCTTTGGATGTGATCTCTTGCAGAGCAGCCATGTTCTGTTTTTTGTTTGTTTATTTGTTTTGTTTTTGTTTTTTGTTTTTTGAGACAGGGTTTCTCTGTGTAGCCTTGGCTGTCCTGGACTTGTTTTGTAGACCAGGCTGGCCTTGAACTCACAGCAATGCATCTGCCTCTGTCTCCTGAGTGCTGGGATTAAAGACATGCACCACCATGGTGGATGCCATGTTCTGAATTAAAGTTCTTCTGCCTATATGTAAGTCAGTGCTGAGAGATGATGTCAGGAAGACCCCAGGGATGTGCTAGCCAGCCAGTACAGCCAAAGCAGTGGCCTCCAGGTTCACGGCGACATCGTCTCTCAGGCATACACCTTTATCCCGGCACTCAGGAGGCAGAGGCAGGAGGATCTCTGTGAACTAGAGGCCAGCCTGGTCTACAGAGCAAGTTTTAGGGCAGCGGGGCTGTGCAGTGAGACCCTGTCTCAGCAGAGAAGCCCAGAGGGTGGAGAGTAACAGAGGACAAACCGAAGTCAGTCTCTGCCCCTCACCCCTGTGTGCATGGGTGAGTGCACACACACTCCCTCAAAAGAGATGTTGGGGTTGGTTTTGTTTTTTTCTTTCTCTCTCTCTCTCTTTGAGATCGGATTTCTCTCTGTGTGTATTGTTTTGTTTTTAATGATTTTACGTGCACTGATGTTTTGTTTGCATATATGTGTGTGTGAGGGTGTGGTATTCCCATGTGGGTGCTGGAAATTAAATCCATGCATGCCCTCTAGAAGAGCAGTCAGTGCTTTACCACTGAACCATTTCTCCAGCCCCAAGAATTGTCTGCTTTTAAAGTATCTAGGTTGCCTCAAGAGCTTTGATGGGGATTTAACAACTACCCTAAGTCCTAAATAGTTGCTGTGTTTTGAACAAAGTTAACCATAGGGAAGGGAATGTTTTTTATCATTTTTGACAAATTTACCAATCATGGTACTTAATGGTCTTTGGTTTTTTAATTTTTGTTTTGTTTATTTTTTAAATTTTTTGGTTTTTTGAGACAGGGTTTCTCTGTGTAGCCTTCGCTGCCCTAGACTCTCTTTGTAGACAAGGCTGGCCTCGAACTCACAGTGATCCACCTGCCTCTGCCTCCCAAGTGCTGAGATTAAAGGCGTGAACCACCAAGCCGGCTTAGTTTTTTTTTTTTAATTAACTTTATTTATTTCCATGTGCAGGTGTATGCCTGCACCCTGGCGCCTGTGTGGAGGTCAGGGGACAACGTGTGGAAGTCAGTGTCCTCCTCTCAGGTCACTCCTTCCATCATGTGGCTCCTGGGAATCCAACTCTGATCGTCAGGCTGGGTGACAAGTGCCTTTCCAAGGCACCGAGCGACCTCACCAGTGCTGATTGGTCTTTTTGTTAGTTACTTATTAATCTCCATCCCACAGCTTCTCTGTCCTTTTGTTTTGCTGTGTGGTTTTAGATGGTTCTCGTTGCCTAGGCTGTCCTCAAACCGCATAGGTAGGCAAGGGTGACCTGGGACTCTGGATCTTCTTGCCTTCTTCTCCCAAATACTTTAACTAATTAAACATTTTCATTTTAAAAATGAGTTACTGAGGGTTTAGTATTGCATTTATCATATGTAAAAAAGGAGCCAGCCTGTTCTCTGTGGCTTGATTTCTCTGCCTTAGCGTATACCGTAACTTGTTCTCTCTTTTCTAGGCAACAATGAATATCCATGGAAACCCGGACCTTGCCATTCTGTGTGAAGTCCGTGATAGCAACAGACGAGCTCACAAGATACAAGGGGAGCTGAGGAACCTCAAGTCCAAAGTGTTCGGTCTGGAACATGAGCTGAGGCTGTGCTGACGCCTCCTTCCAGGGGAGGCTGCCCTCCTGAAACCTGAGGCAAGGGCCCCTGGTCTCGTGACATGGACATGGAGCTGTCCAGAGCAGCGGTATCTATTTTAATAAAGATGGTGTGAAGGGCCTGATGGCTCACACCTAGAATCCCAGCACTTGGGAAGCTGAGGCAGGAGGATTGCCACAAATCCATGGTAAAGGAAGGTGGATCTCTGTGATTTATGGCCAGCCTGGTCTACAATAGTGAGTTCTAGGTCATCCAAGGCTAATTAATGAGACCCTGTCTCCAAAAAAAAAAACCCAAAAATAAAACATCAAAACTAGAAAGAAGAAAAACTGACAAATCGGTTGCTGGAAATCTGCTCTCCTACTAACGTTGCTATTTCAGTGTTCCGGTAACCCTGTGGGGCATCTGAGTTACTCGGACACTCTCCTATGTTTCTTTTATGTATTGATGGACTCTTCTGTCTTTAAAAAGACAGTGATGGGATGGAGCTTAGCTGGTGAAATGCTTGCCCAGCACACAGGAAGCCCTGGGTTCTCTCCCTAGCACCATCCAAAGTCAGCTTTGGTGGCTCACCTATGATCAGCACTGGAGAGAGATAGGTTGGAGAACCTTATGGTGAGTTCCAGGCTAGCCTAGGGTACATGAGACTCTGTCCAAACATAGAGGAAAAAAGATTTTTTAAAAAGGTATTTGGCTGAGCTTGGCTAGTGTTGGTAGAAGAGCGTGTTTCCTGAAGGACCAAAGTCATTCACTGAAGAGCGTTCCTCTTGGCAGGGAAGGGAGGAAGCAGCAAATTTCATGCACATTGGCATTCAGTTATTTAACTGTGTTCCAAGTGACTGACCACCAGGGGGCAGTACAGCTTCTGCTCCTAAGTAAAAATGGTAGAGCGAGCAAAACCAAAATGATATGTGAAAAAAGTTTGATTTTGCCAGTGTTTCTTTAAAAATGATTCAAATTAGGTATTTTCAATAAAATATGTAGTTTAAAATCTTTCAATGTTCTATAATCTCTCTCTCTCTCTCTCTCTCTCTCTCTCTCTTTTCTCAAGACAGGGTTTCTCTGTGTAGCCTTGGCTGTCCTGTACCAGCTTTGTAGATCAGGCTGGCCTCGCATTCACAGCGATCTGCCTGCCTCTGCCTCCCAAGTGCTGGAAGGCACCATGCCTGGCCTAAGCCCGTTTATATCACTTTTAATATGCAGTCTGGAGCCTGGAGCACAGTGGACGTTCAGTTACAGTTAGCCTATGACCTGTGCTCTCTGCTTTGGTTTCAGTTGTAATTGCCCACTGTTACCAGTCAAATTTCAGTATGTATTTAATACCATTCATTCCTTCAGAAATGTAGTTAAGCTGGGTGTGGTGGCTCACATCTGTAATCCCACGTGGATTCTGCAGGTAGATCAAACATCCAAAATACAGGATTGCAGCAGGAGACACTATCAATTTAGGTTTCAAGTTCAGCTTATTGGACATTCTAGGCATAAAGGAGTATCAGATGGACCATATTGCTTAGTAAATGGAACAGGCAAGTGAAAATATTGATTTCTTACAAGAAGGGAGAAACCAGAGGAGGGGCTGGCTTTTCCACGAGTGCATGGGTTGGCCCTCCTACTCATATGGGCAGGTGTCCAGGAAACCCACAGCTCTAAAGCCTGAGACACAGGAGCGCAGGAAGCACAGCTCTGAGAGGAGGCCTCCCCAGCAGAGGCGTTGCAGCTCCCAGGGGAGGGCATCCCCAGCTGAGCTGAGGAGCACAGCGGCCTCAGCCCTGCTCTCTCTCCAGCTGTTGCAGCTCTCTAGGGAGGATTTCCCCAACCCCTGCGGAGCTGAGGGGCTCAGGAGCCTAGGCCCCGCCCCTTCTTTTCTTCTTCTCTTCTGGGCCTCTTGGCTTCTTCTGATGAGAGCATCACACCAGGCAGATTTACTGCAGTGCCTAATCCAAGAGAAGAGGGACGAACCCTGGAGTGGCTGCCTCTGCTCCCAGGAGAAGACAGCAGGGAACTGGGCAGACATGGCCTTTATATAGACAGAGATTTCCAGGGTGAGGATTGGTGGAATTTCAAGTCCTGAGCTTGGGGGAGCTTAGGGATTGGTGGGTTGGTGAACTTTTGAGCCTTTTCACCTAAATTAGCATAATCTCAGAAGGGTTCTACTGAGGGGCTGGAGATGGCCTTTGTGACAGAGGCTGGAACTGCTATTGTGATAGTTAGAGAGGTGTGGGGGAGGGACATATTAACTCATGCCTCAAGGGGTTTACACAGACTTGAACTCTAAGCTAAACACAACTTTTCTTAACTAAACTATGAACTTATACTAAGGGGTCAGATTCCTGGTCCTGGTCCCTGGCTGACAGCGCCAAGCCATGTAAAGCTCCCTGCTTTGGGATGGGGGGGGGGGGAGGGAATGACTAGTTTATGCATTGTTGCCACAGAGATGGTGATGGAGCTCACAGACTAGCTGCAGTTGGACACGCCTCCCTCCTCCTTCACCCCCTTCAGCAGCAGCCACAACTGAGGCCTCTGGTGCTGCTGCTTTCCCTGTGGCTTCAGCGCCTCAGTTTCTCTAGGCATCTGATCTCAGATCCTCAGGCTGTGGAGATTTAGTCTCAGCTGCTCTGGAGCCCTGAGGTGTTGCTGTCGGGAGGTGTAGAGCGGCCAGCAGCACAGCCTGAAGATTCCAGCATCCCTTTCAGGGACCACAGGGGAGCTGAAGAGCTGAAGAGGGGGCGCCCAGGGAAAGATTTAGTGGGAGCTCAGAGGCCAAAATTGATTTAGGCCAGCCTGGCTGCAGAAGCTCCTCAGGCAGGGGCTGGGACCCTTTCCTGCTGAGTATACAAAGTTTACAAAGTTAACAAAGGGATACTGGCTTTCCTGCTGCTTGAATCCTCCTGAATAGCCAATAGCATGCTCACATTCGAGAGACACAGTAAATAAGTCCTATTTTGGGGAGGTAGCTAGAGAAAAGAGGTGGGGGAAAGATGTTGATAAAGCTGCAGTTTTCCTCCAATAGCACCCCCCCCTTTCTTCCTTGCCTCACAAAGTGGTCCCCTGCCTTAGTTAGTGTTATTACTGATGTGATGAGCACCGTGACCTACTGGTGGGGTAGCCTCACCCTGGATGAATGGGATGGACTGGGAGTTTGCTAGGTTGCTAGTCAGGCCACCAGCAGTCGGATCAGCCCAGAGACGAAACCCAAGTTCCTTCCCAAGGCACAGCAGCTTGGGTATGAACCCGGAAGAGGGAGGACAGAAGACAAAAGTGAGGGACTGAGCCGGGCATGGAGGCGCACACCTGTAATCCCAGCCCTCAGGGAGGCAGAGGCAGGTGGATCGCTGTGCGTTTGAGGCCAGCCTGGTCTACAAAGTGAGTCCAGGACAGCCAAGATAACACAGAAAAACCCTGTCTCAAAAAACCAATACCAAAAAACAAGCAAACAAAAACCAAACAACAACGACAAAACAAAAACAACTCACCATCCATCAAACAAACAAAAAGCTGAGGGGACAAGAGGCTGGAGAGTTAGCTCAGCAGTGAAGAGCACTGGCTGCTCTTTCCGAGGACACCGGATGGTTCCAGCACCCGCATCACCAGGCGGCCCACAACTGCCTGTAACTCCAGTTCCAGGGAATGAGATGCCCTCCTCTGTTCTCCAAGGATACAAGGCATGCACATGATGCACATACATTCATGCAGAAATCCACACATACAGATAAAAATAAATCTGATTTTTAAATAAAGGATGGGTAAATGGGTTACAAAGAAAAGGGTGAAGTGCCGGGCGGGCTGGGTAATCCCAGCACTTGGGAGGCAGAGGCAGGTGGATCGCTGTGAGTTCGAGGCCAGCCTGGTCTACAAAGTGAGTCCAGGACAGCCAAGGCTACACAGAGAAACCCTGTCTCAAAAAACTTAAAAAAAAAAAAAAGGGTAAAGTCCTCAAAGAGACTCAAAGTGAGACATGAGTTTGATTCTTTGCTCCATCATACTAGAAACCTCCAAGAGTAAAGTGTGTTTGCATCCTGCTCTCGGGCCCTCGGCTTGACAAGATCAAACTGAAGCCTGGTATGAGGAGCCTCACTCGGAGTAACATACTCCATTCAAAATAGTGATCAACTAGACTTATTTTTTTTTTCGACAATTTCTTACATGTATATAATGTATGTGGGTAATTTTCACACTCAGTTCCCATGTTTGAAAGGTGAAACTGCCCATTCCATGTGGAGAAGGAGTAGGGACCTCGATGGGTTAGCATGGAGAGAACCGTGTGGCCGGGAGGAATGGACTCTGGCTTGCCATGGAGAGAAGCGGCTCAGAGGGAAAGCGAGTGCAAGAACTTGTGGGGACGCTGGCTGGGAAGTAGCACAGATAGCAATGACTAGAACAATGACACGCGATGCGGGGCTGCGAGGTAATGAGGTGATATCCGCCCAGCCCCACGTGAAATAGGCTTATTTAAAATTCTATCAGAGGGCTGGAGAGATGGCTCAGGGGTTAAGAGCACTGGCTGCTCTTCCAGAGGTCCTGAGTTCAATTCCCAGCAACCACATGGTGGCTCACAACCATCTAGCATGTGATCTGATGCCCTCTTCTGGTGTAATGAAGACAGTGTACTCATATACATAAAATAAATAAATCTTTTAAAAAAAAATTCTATCAGAAAGCTGGACACAATGGCGTACACCTATAATCCCAGCACTCAGGCAGGCAGATCTCTGTGAGTTGGAAGCAAGCTTGATCTACAAAGCCAATCCAGTCCAGGACAGCCATGGCTACACAGAAAAACCCTGCCCTGTCTCGAAAATAAATAAATAAATAAAATTCTATCAGATGTCTTTGTCTTTTATTGATATGGTAGCAGGTTAATAACTGCCATAATAATTATAGGCAATTAATAATAAAAATTAATAGCCTATTTATTTTCTACACAGAGGAGCCTCACTCTGGTTAACATACTCATTCAAAATAGTGATCATCTAGACTTTTTTCCTGACAATTTCTTACATGTATATAAATGTATTTGGGTAGTTTTCACACTCACCCCATTCCCCTCTCTTACTCTTTTCCTGTTGGACCCTCCCCTGCCCCCTCTTTTTCTTCTAGACAGGGTTTCTCTGTGTAGCCTTGGCTGTCCTGGACTGGCTTTGAACTCACAGAGATCCTCCTGCCTCTACCTCCCAAGAGCTGGGATTAAAGTCATGGACCATGACCACCTGGCTCTTTTCTATTTTCGTGTCTTTTTTGTTTGGTTCGGTATGCAGACTTTTTGTTTGTTTTTTGTTTTTGTTTGTTTGTTTGTATTTACTTTTTGAGACAGGGCTTCTCTGTGTAGCCCTAGCTGTCCTGGACTCACTTTGTAGGCCAGGCTGGCCTCGAACTCAGAGTTCTGCCTGCCTCTGCCTCCTGAGTGTTGTTTTACTTTTTTGAGTCAGGGTCTCATTACATAGCCCAGGCTGGCTTCAAGCTCAAAGAGATCTGCCTGCCTCTGCCTCTCAAGTCGTGGTATTAAAGATATGCACCACAACACCCCAGTATGCCTTTTTTCTGTTGGTGACCCACTAAGTATAATTAGGGTTGTTTGCATGAGCATGGGTTGGGGTTATTTCCTGGAATATGGACAACTTACTAATAGCCATGCCACTAAAGCTACACCTCAACTACAGCCAGCATTAACTACCAAGAGTTTCTCAGGACAGGGTGGAGCCTGGTAGTGGGTGACATAGGTTGTGAGTCTCTGTCCTCCTCTGTCCTCCTTTGCCAATAGAAGCTTCTCTCAGGCCAGGTTGAGCTAATTTAAACATAAATGTGGAGGAGGCACTATAGCTACATATCCATATAGCAAAACGTCAGTAGTGTAAGGGTCTAAAAAGCACTGAGGGAAGACCTCAGACCCAAATAGTATGTAAAAGCAAAGAAGGCCGGGTGTGGTGGCGCACGCCTTTAATCCCAGCACTTGGGAGGCAGAGGCAGGCGGTCACTGTGAGTTCGAGGCCAGCCTGGTCTACAAAGTGAGTCCAGGACAGCCAAGGCTACACAGAGAGACCCTGTCTCAAAAAACAAAAAAAACAAAAAACAAAAAACCCCCAAAGAGTATTTATTCTACAGAATCAGAATGCATGTAGGGGCCAGCCATACAAAATGGTGGCAGCCCTGAGGAGGAGCTCACAGGCTCTTTTAAAGACTACATGACTCTCACTATGATTGACTGGTGCCTGAGGAGGCTACATGACTCCAGCCATGGGCCTTTAAGCAATGTCTGATCCTCTTAGTAGTACAGCCTCCTCTAGAAGCCTGGCCCCTGGCTTCTGACCAAGTTTACGGTATCAGCCACATAGTCCCTCTTGTGGAGTGAGTCTTAAGTGCAATCAGAATGATTACAGGTATTGTCACTATTGCACTAGTAGGGACATCTGGACTGGCACACCAGAATGAGGGTGTTGTGCCCAGATCACTAGATCCCCAAAGACCACCAGGAGTCCGAAGCTATATGCAGAAGCAAGGAGTCTTTATTTCTGCAGAAGTCCAGCATGCAGAGATCACCATTTAGACAAAATAGTGACCTTGAGGCACGTTCAGAGGCTCTCTTTAAAGGCATTCTGGGGAATTCCAAGGGAGGAATTGGTGACCTTTAACACTATTTGACCATTGAAAAGCCCAGGCAGACTGAAAAGGTGAAGGCAACCTTAGACAACAGTCATGAGTTAGTCTTAAGAGATTTCCAGACCAGTGGCAAGCTAACTTTAAGCAACCTTATCTTCCTCTGGCCAGGTGGCTAGGCTGTCCCTGATTGGCTGCCCATTTTCTGTGGTATTCCCAATAGCCTCTGAGCTTATTTCTGAGGAATGGAGGCTCAGGCTTGCTCCACGGTTACAAGAAAATGAACCCCGTCATGGAGTCAGCTAGAATTACTTAACCAGTCTTCTCAAGGGAAGTCAGCGGGAAAAGACTGTTGATGACCTTTCTCTCTCAGCTGCCTGCACAGTGTCTTTTAGCACCATGAACACTAACCAGCAGGGAGAAGCTTCCAGCAAAGCTCCAGCTTGATTTATTTCGGGTGCTACAACCACAATGTGTGGTATCTTCTGCAACTAGGTCTTATAGTCTACTTTGTTTATTTGTTTGTTTTTTCTTTTCTTTTTTGAGACAGGGTCCCTCTGTGTAGCCTTGGCTGTCCTGGAACTCACTCTGTAGACCAGGTGACTTCAAACTGGGAGATCTACCTGCCTCTGGCTCCTGAGTGCTGGGATTAAAGGTATGTGCTACCATTGTCAGGCTCTTACAGTTTACTTCTGATGAGCAACCAAGAGTAATGGGAATAGCATATGTTGTTTGGTGGACTTTTGGGGCCTCACAGGGAGGTATTTCACAGCTAGCACTTTGGTTTTCCTTTGGTAAACCTCTGGTTTTTCTGGGAAGGACTGGGCTAATTAATAATGACTTGAGTGTGGTTCTAGTAACAGGGTACTATCCTGTGAACTGCATGTTCCCCTCCTATTTTTATCTTTTTTATTTTTTACTCATGGTTTTGTGTGTGTGTGTGTGTGTGTGTGTGTGTGTGTGTGTGTGTGTGTGAGTGTGTGTGTGTCTGTGTGTCTGTGTGTGTCTGTGTGTTTGCAGATGTAATAGAGTCCACACACCGGATCTCCTAGACCTGGAGTCACAGGCAATTATGAAGCACCTGATGTGGATGCTGAGACTCGAACTCAGGCCCTCTGAACAGAGTGGCAAGCACACTCAACTACAGGGGCATCTCCACCTCCATTTTTCGGGGGGAGGGGGAGGATGGGATCTCATGTAGCCCAGGCTGGCCTGGATCTCCTGATCCTTCCGCTTGCACCTCGGGAGTACTGAGGTTGCAGGCATGCACCACCACGTCCAGTGAATTGGATATGCTTTCCATAGAATCCCAAAGGTTCAATTTTACCAGTGAAAACTCAAGAGCTGGGGGAAAACCTGCTAGTTCAGAGAGACAGAGAAAGCTCCCAGCTGACCTTCCTACTCTATTGATGTCCCAGAGGAAAGAGCCAAAAGCTTGCTAGCTCAGCTGACTGCCCAGGAGCAAAAGCTCTGCTAGCTCACCTGACCCAACAGCCCAGAAGGAAAAAGCCAAAAGCTCTTCTCCACGCTGTCTTAAGTACCCCTCAACTTAAAGTCCCTCCTTACTGTTTAATCCCTATCATCTGCTTACTTGCTCTGCCTCTTGACCTAGGGTTAACTCTATTAAGTCCTGTGTACAGAAAGCTCTTGGATTGAAGGTGTGTGCTAGGGCTGAGCCACACCACAATCACCTGTTTACAATAAACAAGTTCTTACAGTTCATAATTTCAGAGTTCACACTGGGATGAAGTATCCTGCCACAGAGCAGTAATTGTTTGATCTATTTTGGGGTTTTACTTATGGCTCTTGGATCATCACTCTCTCCCCAAGGCAGGTCATAAGGGTTCTGAGCTTGTCCTGCTTTCTTACCTTGGAGCCATCCATTGTCTGCCTAGGTATGGTGGTTTATGACTGAATTCCAACATGCGGGAGGGAGCCTGAGGAAACAAGACACTGACTTTGAATTCAGTCTAAGCTACACAGTCAAAGAACTCACAGTGAGAGAGGAAGGGAGAGGGAGAGTTAGTTCTCTGACCTCTCCTGACCCTACTAATAGGTCAAAAATTCTTATTCCAGAGCGGTCCTTCCTGTGTACCCCTGAGAAAAGAAAGCTACACAAAGCCAGGTGTGGTAGCACATGCCTATAATCCCAGCACTCGTGAGACAGAGGCAGGCGGATCGCTGTGAATTTGAGGCCAGCCTGGTCTAGAAAGTGAGTCCAGGACAGCCAAGGCTACACAGAGAAACACTGGAGGGGGGGGGGGAGAGAGAGAGAGAGAGAGAGAGAGAGAGAGAGAGAGAGAGAGAGAGAGAGAGAGAGAGGACCCAAGTTAGTGATCTAAAGGGATGGATGCCGTAAAATCAAGGCTGTCTACAGAAGGAGATGTGGTCTTTGATATGACGGAGGGCTTGAGAAGAGTTGAATGCTTGGATAGTTTGGATCTCTCTCTCTCCCTCCCTCCCTCCCCCCCCTCTCCTTTTCTTGGCCCTGGGAATGAGAACCAGTTCTACCCAGTGGTAGAACCAGTGTTCTACCACTGAGCCACACCCCATTCTCCAGGAACAGGAATTATTGAGTTGAACTGGTAGCCAGTGAAATCTGTTTGGGATTGAGGGAGTCAAAGCTGGCTTCATCTGCCCCCACTGACTTCCTAAGTAGGGAGGGCGCAAAGCCAAAATAGGTCCAGACTAGGCAAGATGTGAGGGGCCCAGGCCAGGAGAAAGGCTAGAACCGCAGGAAGGAGTTGGCTGCCATTTGAAAGGAGACCCTGCAATGAAAAAAATATTTTTTAGAAAGAGTGTTAAATCTCCATATGAAAATATTGTTTTATGGGCAAAAACTGAAAATTTCCACTTGTGGGCCGGGCTGGGCCTGTGGCTTAGTTTCAAATCAGGCCCATACACAGCAACTGTGAGTACAGCTAGGACTTCAGGAGCCATTGCTTAATCACCTGATATCTGAGTGACCCCATAGCGTAGCCATGGGGCTGTGGATAGGCTGTTCTTCACTCTGGAGATGGTACATGTGTGCCTTGGCATGACCAGACCATAGTAAGCACATGTAAGAGTGTGTGGAGTAAAACTGGTCTGAGAAACACGGAGGCCTTGCCTCAGTGGCCTTCAGGGAGTTTGACCTCAAGTGGCATCTATGACTGTTTGTATTTGCTGACTTTCTTGGCATCTTGTTTTCTTTGCCTCTTGGCTGCCATAGTCTCTGTCTCTGATGTCTGTCTGTCTGTCTGTCTGTCTGTCTGTCTGTCTGTCTGTCTCTGTTTCTCTCTCTCAGCTATTCCTTTGCATAAGGTCCTGAATTCAATCCCCAGCACTGGGGGGAGGGGGGGGGAAGTGTTGTTGGAGCTGTGAGGTGAGGTATAGCTCAGGGTGCAGCACCTGTCTAATATCCAAGAGGTTCTGAGCTCATCCCCAGCAACACAAACACACACACATACACACACACACACACACACACACACACACACACACAGAGAGAGAGGCATATCCACACACAAGATGTATTCACAAGTTCTATTTGTAGACCCAATTAAAACTAGATACAAGGTTAATTATTATTATTATTATTGTTGTTGTTGTTGTTGTTGTTATTGTTACTAGTACTAGTACTACTACTACTACTACTATTTGGTTTGTTGAGACAGGGTTTCTCTGTGTAGCCGTGGCTGTCCTGGAACTTGCTCTGTAGCCCAGGCTGGCATCAAACTCACAGAGATCCACCTGCCTCGGCCTCCCAAGTGCTGGGATTAAAGGCGTGCGCCACCACCCAGCCCAAGTGCTGATCTTAAATGAGTACAACTTTAATATGAATATGTTGACTGTCTCGGAGCCCTTTAATTGTCAATGTTGCCTTGACATTTGGTGAGACAATGAAATATTAAATATAGAACCCAGAATCTGAATGAGTCTAATGTCCTGACATCACATAAGCATTTTATAAGATTTCATTTGGCTTCCAGCTCCGTAATCAGTTGAGACTGATCTGTCTGGAGCTTTTTCCTTAGATTGCTGGCCCCTCCGGCCTTGCATCTGTTGTGTTACTTCCCAGACCAGCTCCTGATAGCTTCTGTGTGAAAGAGCTCTGTTCTCTGTGTGAACAACTATATTCTCTTTCTTAGTTTATACCAAAACAATAAACTCCTTCCTTTCAAAGAACCATGTGAAACTGCCCCCTCTGACCCCCCTTTTCTGAGACAGAGTCTCTCTGTGTAGTCTTGCCTGTTCTGGACTCACTTTGCCTGTTCTGGACTCACTTGCCTGTTCTGGACTCTCGAACTCATGAGACCCACCTGTCTCTGCCTCCTGCGTGCTGGGACTACAGGCATGCACCACTCTACCCGGCACCTGGGACATTTTTTAAAAGATTTGTTTTACATACGTGTGAGTGTTGGCCTGCATGTGTGTATATTCCCACATATGTCTGATGTCTCAGAGGTCCGAAGAGAGCTGGAACTGGAGTTAGAGGTGGTTGTGAGGCACCATGTGGGTGCTGGGAACTCAACTTGGGTCCTCCGCTAGAGCAGCAAGTGCTGCTGAGGCACCATAACCTTGGATTTAAAACAAGTATTCTTCTTCTTCTCCTTCCTTCTGCTTCCCTCTCTCTGTATGGCACATGTGTATGAGAGAGTGCAGGTACACATGTGTATGTGTGCCTATCAGAGAACAACTTTTTGGAGTTGGATTCTGCAGGTTAAATTTAAGTCATCAGGCAAGCGCTTTTATCCACTGAGTCATCTCTCTCTCTCTCTCTCTCTCTCTTTCTCTCTCTCTCATACACACACACACAAACACACAAACATACACATATATACACATGTATACATACACACAAAACATATACACACAGAGACATATATACATGCACACATATATACACATACAACACATATACAAATACATGTATATATACACATATACACATGCACACATACACAACACACATATATACACACTTATACACATGCACACACATGTACATATATACATACGTGTACATATAACACACATGTACATATGCACATACACATACAACACATACACAAACACATATATACACACATGCACACATATACACACATACACACATACATATACACACATACACATATACACACACATACACCTTGGATTCCCTCTCACACAAATGAGTCAGTTTTCTTTCACTATAGCAAATGTCTGAATTAATCAACTCGCAAATTTTATTTATTTTTATTTTATGTGCATCGGTGTTTCGGTTGCATGTATGTTTGTGTGAGACTGTCAGATCCCCTGGAACAGGAGTTACAGACAGTTGCGAGCTGCCATGTAGGTGCTGGGAATTGAACCTAGGTCCTCTAGGAGAGCAACCAGTGTTCTTAACCACTGGGCCATCTCTCCAGTCCTGTATTAATCAACTTACAAAACAAAACAAAACAAGTTTGATTGGGGTCACTGTTTTGGAGATTTCAGTCGATTGTCAGTTAGTCCAGCCTCCATTACATAGTGGGTGTGAGACTGTCTGGGTGATGTCCTGAAGATGCGGAGCAGACAGGCAGGCAACCCACGTGAGAACAGTAATGCAAAGGCTGACGCGAAACTTCTCCAATCACTTTACATCCTCTAAAGGAGAAGCTAGAAATAGAAGCACACACCTGTGATCCCTGTTAAAGCCCGGCTGCGGCTCGGAAGAGGTCCAGGGTAGGGTCTCTGGTACTGCGGATACCCTTCCAGTTCGCTTCCTCTCTTGGGTGGCCAGAGCTGATGGCTCAGGCAACTGACCAGGATTGCAGGAAGAAGGAGGAGAGGATCCCAGGGTTTCTTCTCTAGGGACTGGCTGTACGGCCGCCGAGGAGGAAAACTTAAACTGACCACAATTTTCCTATGGCTGAGGCTGTAAAAGAGGCTCCTGGTTTTCTCTCCAGGCTGGAGAGATGGCTCAGAGGTTAAGAGCGCTAGCTGCTCTTCCAAAGGTCCTGCATGCAATTCCCAGCAACCACGTGGTGCCTCACAACCATCTATAATGAGATCTGGTGCCCTCTTCTGGCATGCAGCTGTACACACAGACACAACTTTGTACACAGTAAATAAATAGCTCTTAAAAAAGAAGTGGGAGCCTCACCCTCTGTTGATAAGGGTGGGAAATTTCGCCTTACTCTAGCTCATCCCAGTCTTGACAAGGCTTTAGTGGGACTTACTGCCTGCAGAGGACATAGGGAATCGGAGAGCAATGTCCTTCTCTAATTTTCCCTCTCCTGGGCCAAACTAAATTCCAGAAAACCACATACAGTGGGGATTTTTGTTTTCTTTCTTCCATCCCCAGTCCGGGTGGCGGCAGGGCTCAAAGAGCGGTCTGTTCTGGGGAGAAACCGGCGTCTGCCTCTCTCCCCAAACCAGGCCTGATCAAATCCCAAGCAGCCGGGCCTTAGATAACGTGGCTGAGAAACCCTAAACCAGCAGCTCGGACTCGCATCAGTGCCCAGCATCGCTGTCTGGAAATCGAGACCCGCCGCTGAGATGCCGCAGTGATTGCGTGTTAAGTGGCACAACAGGGCTCTCTCTCGTGCTGGGTTTACAGCCTGGACCAGTGGCCCGAGACAAAGAAGGTTTTCAGAAAGTCTGTCCAGGGCTCGAGCGCCGGTGCTGCTCTGTGGCACTCGGCGCATGTACTGGGTTTTAGTACCATTGTTCTTCTCCAGAAAACCAGAAGGTAGGTTACTGTACTGGCGAGGAAGCCATTTGTCCAAGGTGTCTACAGTGGTCCTGGCAGGTGAGTGGGTGCAGCTGTTGTTTGAGGCACCATGTGAACGGCAGTAAAAGAAAAGCACACTGGTGTGTTCCTTTCTTTCTTCATTTTCTTTTTTTTCCTCCGCTCTGAAGTTTGCTTCTAGAGCTTTGATCGTGTTGGTTAGGCAAGTCATCAGCTACAGTTTCAGAAGCTGTTTTACTGTTCATTTCTGTTTTACTAGGGGAAGGTCCTTAGATGGGTGAACTGTGGAGGAGACAGGGACTCATATAGTAGAGATTAGGCGACATTACAGAGTGCTCATTAAGGCCAGGAAGAGGTGACACACGCCTTTAGTCCAAGCACTTGGGAGGCAATGGCAGGTGGATCTCTGAGCTCAAGGCCAGCCTGATCTACAGAGAAAGTTCCAGGACAGCTAGGGCTGTTTGTCTAGAGAAAAAAAAATTTAAAAAAAAAATACTTATTTATTATTATGTATACAGTGCTCTATTTGCATGTACACCTGCAGGCCAGAAGAAGGCATTAGATCACATTATAGATGGTTGCGAGCCATCATGTGGTTGCTGGGAATCAAACTCAGGACCTCTGAAAGAGCAGTCAGTGCTCTTAACCTCTGAGCCATCATCTCTCCAGCCCCTGGGAAAAAAATTTTTTTTATTTATTTTTAATTTATATATTCACTTTATATCCCGATCATAGACACCTCCCTCCCACCCTCTTTCCCATACACTCCCTCCCCTTCTCCTCAGAAAAGGGAAGCCCACCATCCTACCCCCGCACATCAAGTTGCATCAGGACTGAGCTCACCCTCATCCACTGAGGCCAGGCAACGAAGCCAACAGATCCCATGTCATAGACAGCTCTCACCCAGCTTACTAGGGGACCCACATGAAGATCAAACTGCCCATTGCTTACATATGTGTCGGGGCCTAGGTCCAGTCCACGCGTGCGTGGTCTTTGGCTGGTGCTTCCATCTTTGTAAGCCCCCCCCCCCCCCGGGGTCGAAGAAAACATTTTAGAATAAATGCTTATTGGATGGTTTCTCAGCTGGATGCTACCGAGGCATGCAGATCATAGGAAGCAGAAAACAAGATCAGAAGTCAGGCATGGCGGCTCATATCCATAACCCCAGCATTTAGAAAGAAGGATGGATGAGCACGGAACTCCAGATGGAGTTACACAGTGAGTTCTAGGCCAGCTCGGACTAAGAGAAAGATCTTATCTCAAACAGAACAAAACCAGAACAAACAAAAAATGTGCTATGATCTAAAGGCTTAGACCAGTGACAGAATATTTGCCCAATATATGTGAAGACCCTTAAAGAGTTCCTTTCCTTTAATCCCAGCACTCAGGAGGCAGAGGCAGGTGGATCACAATGAGTTCGAGGCCAGCCTGGTCTACAAAGTGAGTCCAGGACAGCTAAGGCTACACAGAGAAACCCTGTCTCAAAAAACAAAACAAAACAACAACAACAACAACAACAAAAAAGAGTTCCTTTCTTCAGACCAGCCATTGCGTGCATGCCTTTAATCCCAGCACAAGGGAGGCAGAGGCAGGTGGATCTCTGTGAGTTTGAGGCCAGCCTGGTCTACAAAGAGAGTTCCAGGACAGCCAGGACTACACACAGAGAAACCCTGTCTTGAAACACCCCTCCCCCCAAAAAGTTCCTTTCTTCAAGATAAAAACATAGAGATAGGACCGGGCATGGTCACACATGTCATTAATCCCAGCACTCAGGAGGCAGAGGCAGGCAGATCTCTGTGAGTTCGAGGCCAGCCTGGTCTACAAAGTGAGTCTAGGACAGCCAGGGCTACACAGAGAAACCCTGTCTCAGAAAAACTTAAAAAAAGAAAAGAAAAAGAATAGAGATAGGAGCAGGGCACTATGTCACATGCCTTTGATCCCAGCACTTGGGAGGCAGAGGCAGGCGGATCTCTGTGAGTTCGAGGCCGAAGCTAGCCTGGACTACAAAGAGAATTCCACAACAGCCAGAGCTGGTACACAGAGAAACCCTGCCCTAAATAACAGCAGCAACAACAAAAGTCCATTTTGGCCAGGCATGGCGGCACATGCCCTTTAATCCCAGCACTCAGGGAGGCAGAGGCCAGGCAAAACAAAACAACAACCCCCACCCCAAAATGAATAGAGATTAGGAGCTGCTGCTGCTGCTACTGCTGCGGGTGCATATTGTAATCCCAGCACTTGGGAGGCAGAGGCAGGCAGCTCTCTGAGTGTAAGACCAGCCTGGTTTACAGAGCAAGTTCCCTGTCTTCGAAAACAAAACAAAACAAAACCCAAAAAGAATAGAGATAGGAAAGGTCAGAGGCTCAGCGTGGCCCTACAGACTATTCTGAACATGCTGGGCACATCCTCAGAGACACAGAAGGTGGTGCCAGAGAGCTGACGTGTGCACAAGAGCTGCTTCTGGGTCCTTGGTCAGTGCAGCTCCCTGAGGGGGAGTGCAAACTCATGTGTTTGTGCAAATTTACAAGAATCCCAAGCACCTGTGAAAAAAGAAGGAAGCGCCAGGTTCTCGTTGGTGGCCGGTGACTGCCTAGAAGAGTGGTACACTTGATTTCGGACCGGGCAAGGTTCTGCTTAGAGGCTTAGAGTAAGGAGTTGACACACCTTACATCCAGGTTCACATTTCCTCACCATTGTCTCTCGTATCAGACCACAGGATGCAAAAGAGGAGTGTCTTTCTGGAGAAAGGTAAGAGGGTGTCCTTCAAGTAGGGTGTAGAATGCGCCCCCCCTTCCCAACCCTGCCTCACACCAGATGAAGCCAAGGACTTCAAGCCTGCTAAGTAAGCGCTTACATGGGGCATCACCTGCAGCTCCTTGAGGCGGGGTTAGTGACAGAGAAACAAGTAGAGCTTCAGGGGAAGGCCAGTTGACTTCCGCTTCAGCATCAACTAAAGAGAAATGAGTTTTTCTGCCCTGGGTGATAACATAAACTTTCAACTGTAGTAAACATAAAAATAAAAGTGGAAAAAGAAAGAGAAATCAAAATGGCTTTTCTGGGGGCTGGAAGTGTAGCTCTGAGGCAGAGCTGCTTGCCATACAGGGCATAAAGACTTCATTTCAATATCCAGCCCTAAAAGGATAGGGGGAGGGGAAAGGAGTGGGGGAGGGGAAGGGGGAGGGGGAAAGGAAGAAGAACACTTTTTACTTATGTCCTATGGGCTTCCTAGCAACAAAGCAAGCTTCAGGGGAGGAAAATAATTGATATAATCCTATTGAAAAGCCTGGGCAAGGGCTGGAGAGATGGCTCAGAGATTAAGGGCACCGACTTTTCTTCCAGAGGTCCTGAGTTCAATTCCCAGCAGCCACATGGTGACTCACAACTATCTATAATGTGATCTGATGCCTCGTCTGGTCTGCAGGTGTACATGCAGGCAGAGCACTGTATACAGAATAATAAATAAATATTAAAGAAAAGAAAAGAAAAGCCTGGGTAAGCATTCAGGAGGCAGAGACAGGTCTACAAAGCAAGTCTAGGACAGCCAAGGCTATACAGAGAAACTCTGTCTCAAAAAACAAAAAAACAAAACAAAACAAAAACAAACAAAAAAAAGAAAAGAAAAGAAAAGAAAAGCCTGGGCAAATAAACCTGTATTTTCTTCCCCCAGTCGATAAATGCCTGGTGGATTCCCTTGCACTGAAGGAAGGCAGGAAGACTGGCTGCCATGATTTGGAGGCAGGAGCTAGGATATTGCTCAGTGGGTAGAATGCTCTTCTAGCATGCATGACGTTCCAGCTTTGATCCCAAGTACCACATAAACCGGCCTTGATGGCATAGCATAGCAAACTTAGTCAACTAGAAGAGAAAATGTGGGCATATAGCTCAGTGGTAAAATACCTGTCCTGCGTGAGGCTCTAAGTTTGGTCTGTAGTATACAAAGAAACAAGCCTGACAGTGACAGAACCTATAGCCCTGGTGTCCCAGAGGCTGAGGCCCTCAGGAAGATATTGAGCCATCCTGTTGCGCAGTGAGCCCCATTTCAAAATACAAAGCACAAACCGGGCACAGGGATGCACACCTGTAATCCTAGCACGTGGGAGGTAAAAGCAGGTGGATCAAATATTCAAGGTCATCCTCAGGTACAAAGGGAGTTTGGGGACAGCTTGGGCTACATGAAATCTCATCTAAAAAATAATGGGTATGTAGGGTGCATTCTCACTTTGAACTGGAAAGTAAGCGATGGGTTGACCAGTGGAAGATTTCAAAGCCCATACTTTTGCTCTGGGGGTACCCTCATACCGTTCCGTGCATTCTGTGCCAAAATTTGAAGCAAGGGTTATGATAAACTCATGATCTCTTAGTTTGTGAATTGCTGAGGGTCTTCCACAGCTCATACATTTTATTTTGATCTGAGCATAATGCGGTCACCCTTTCTTCTTTTTTTGTATCTTCCTTCATCTGTTCTTTCTTCCTTCCTTTCTTTCTTTTTCAAGACAGGGTCTCTCTGTGTAGCCTTGGCTGTCCTGGACTCACTTTGTAGACCAGGCTGGCCTCAAACTCACAGAGATCCGCCTGCCTCTGCCTCCCAAGTGCTGGGATTAAAGGCGTGTGCCACCCCGCCCAGCTCATCCTTTTACTCTTTATGGCTTAATAGTGCACGTTATTTTCAGTATTGGGGATTGAATTCTAGGCCCTATGACCTACACATGCTAGACAAATCCTCTCTCTTCAGTTCTTTCTTTCATTAAAAAAAAAAATGTGGCCTGCAGAGATGGCTCAGAGGTTAAAGAGCACTGACTACTCTTCTGGAGGTCCTGAGTTCAATTCCCAGCAACCACATGGTGGCTTACAACCATTATGTGAACTGATGCCTTCTTCTGGCCTGCGGGTGTGCATGCAGGCAGAACACTGTGTACATAATAAATAAATAAATAAATAAATAAATAAATAAATAAATAAAATTTAAAAAATGTTTGAGATAGGGTCTTGCTAAGTTTGCTGAGGCTGCCTTTGAACTCAGTCTGTAGGCCAGACAGGCCTTGGACTTGAGAATCTTCCTTCCTATCTGAGATCACAGGCCTGCACCATTAGGCCTGTTAATCTTGCACATATTCTTCCACAGACATGGTAATTATTCATCACTTTTCCTGTCTAGTATGCAAAACTGTGTGAGGTCACAGGCACAGGGCTTTGGCAGAGTTCCTGCTGTTTATTTCATCATCCAGGTGAAAAGGAAAGATCTGACTACGCTGGAAAGTAAGAGGAGTGGCAGAGAAAGAAGGAGGGTTCAACCCTGATGTGGCAATGTGTGCCTATAGTGCGAGCGAGTGGGGAGGGCAGGCAGCAGGATCATTTGAGCCCATGGATCAAGAGACATCCTGGGTGACACACTGAGACCCTGCTGCAAACAGCAACAGTGCAGCAAGAGCAATGAATTCAGCAAGCGTTCCTATCTGCTGCTGGGAACCACCCCACACAAGCAAACTCTGCCGAATTATGTGTAGGTAACAGACTCAAGGCCGGTACTTGGAAGGCAGAGGCAGGTGGATCTCTGTGAGTTCGAGGCCAGCCTGGTCTAAAAAGCGAGTTCCAGGACAGCCAAGGCCACACAAAGAAACCCTGTTTTGAAAAACAAAAAACAACAAAAACAAAAAACAGATAATGGACTCAGGGAAACAGGGATGGAAATAAAGATGCCCTCACTAAAGGACAGACAGGTGGCACTGCTGAGTGTGGGGAGGGGAAGGGTGAGAAAGAAGCAGGACATGTTTGAATGAGCCGCAGATGTGCTGGAAGAGAGCTCAGAGTTTCTGGGGTGAATTTGTTTCTCCACGGGAACTTCCAGGAAGGCAGCATGTGCAAAGGAGGAAAAGGGCGCTGGGTCTCAGGGCTTGGGATGCAGCTCAGTCTAGAGCATCTGCAAGGTCCTTGGTTCTGTGCCCAGAGCTACAAAAAAGTAATGTGCACAGGACCTGAAGTTATAGCTCCTGAGTTGGAGTCTCCTGTAAGATGCACATGGGGCAGGGGATATAGCTCAGTGGTGTTGGGCTAGCATTACAGGCCCTGGGTTTGATCCTCATCTCTAGTACCAGAAAGGAGGAAAAAAAAAAAGTCATGCTTAAGACTCATGAGTTGAGCCGGGCGGTGGTGGCATACGCCTTAATGCCAGCACTAGGGAGGCAGAGGCAGGTGTATCTCTGTGAGTTCAAGGCCAGTCTGGTCTACAAAGTGAGTCCAGGACAGCCAAGGCTACACAGAAAAACCCTGTCTTGAAAAACCAAAACGAAAAACGAAAAACCCAAACAAAACTCATGAGTTAGGGGCTGGAGAGATGGCTCAGAGGTTAAGAGCACTGGCTGTTCTTCCAGAGGTCCTGAGTTCAAATCCAAGCAACCACATGGTGGCTCACAACCATCTATAAGTGATCTGGTGCTCTCTTCTGGCATGTAGACACACATGCAGGCAGAACACTGTATACATAATAAATAAATCTTAAAAAAAAAGACTTGAGTTATATATACCACATTTAGTATTTAATATCTCTGAGCCCAGGTAAGAATTTGCAGTAGAAGATGGTCATGGTGTTACACGCCTGTAATCCCAGCACCCGGGGATCTCTGTGAGTTCGAGGCCAGCTTGTTCTACAAAGAGAGTCCAGGACAGCCAAGGCTACACAGAGAGACTTTGTCTGAAAAAGCAAACAAACAAACAAAGAAACTCTGAGCCTATTTTCTTTTATCTGTAAATGAATCAGTGAAGCCCATTGCGTCTGTATAACTGATTTGCATAAGTTGAAAGAGAAAAAATAAAATAAAGCTTTGCCAAAATGAATGTGACTCCAGCATTGTTAGTTATTTACTTAGTTTATTTATTTATTTTGGGTGCTGGGGTTTTTGAGACAGCCTCTTTTACGTATGTAGCCCAAATTGGCCTCAAATTCACTATGTAGGCTAGGATGACCTTAGATTACTGATTCTCCTTCCTCCGCCCCTGGAGTTCTGGAATTGCAGGTTAGTTTCGTGTAGAACTGAGCACTGACCCTAGGGCGTTGTGAATGCTAGGTGAGCACTCTGCCAACTGAGCGCCATCCTTAGCCTGGTGCTTAAGTGTCTCTACGTAGCAGAATAATAATGGTTCTCCAGGGGCTGGAGAGATGGCTCTGTGATTTAAAAGAGTCCTGGTTGTTCTTCCAAGGGACCCCAGTTCTATTCCCAGCATCCACATGGTGGGTGACAACCATACGTAACGCCAGTTGCCCTCTTGTGACCTCTGAGGTACACTCATGGTGTGCACACATGCAGGCAAAACACTCATACAGATATGTGTTGGGGGTTGTTGGTCTGGTTTCCTGTGTATTCAGATGCTGGTTTCTGTGTCTGGAGATCCAGTTACGGTCCAGATGTGGGCATTGTAGCGATCATTGATAAATGTTGTGTAAACATTTCTCCCCAATTATCTCTGATTGGTTAATTTTAAAAAGCTGGACAGCCAATGACTGGGCAGAGAGAACAGGGAGGCTGGACTTGCGTTCCCAGTCTTGAGGTCTCTCAGGTAGGGACCACAGGGAGAGAGAAAGAGGAAGAAGAGGTAGAGAAGGGATGTGGCCTCAAGGACTGACCTGATGGAGCAGAAGCAGCCGAGGCAGGACCAATATGGCAGGTAATTCAGGCCATGTGGCTGGGAAGTAGCCAGACTAGCATAGAGTAAGAATAGCTGAATACCTGCCCAGCTCCAGTGCTCCAATGCTTTAAAGCTTGTTGAATAAAGAGCTGGCATGGTGGCACATGCCTATAATCCCAGTGCTCAGGAGGCAGAGGCAAGTGCATGGTTGTGAGTTCGAGGCCAGCCTGGTCTACAAAGCAAGCCCAGGACAGCCAAGGCTACAAAGAGAAACCCTGTCTTGAAAAACCAAAAAAGGAAAAGAAAAGACCCCCCTCCCCAAATTATACGATACCTTTACACATATATATTTTAAAAGAATTGTTTTGCATAGAGCATTACTGTTACCTTACTTATAGTTTTTTTAAAAAATAATTAATTTTCCAGGTTTAGTATACCAACTGATGAATTTTCTTGTGGTAATTTTACACACACACACACACACACACACACACACATACACACACACATACACACACACATACACACACACATACACACACACACACACACACACACACACCACTAGGCTTGTTCTTGTTCAGCCCTCTCCCATACAACCTTTCCCCATCATTTTTTTTTCTCAAGACAGGGTCTCTCTGTGTAGCCTTGGCTGTCCTGGACTCGCTTTGTAGACCAGGCTGGCCTCGAACTCACAGCGATCTGCCTGCCCCTGCCTCCTGAGTGCTGAGATTAAAAGTGTGAGCCACCATGCCCAGCCTCCCCATCACTTTTTGCCCCTCTGTTATTGACTGACCCTCTTCTTCCCCCTTATTTCCTTCTGTTTTCATGTAATATTTATTTTATCACCTCCTTGTCTTCTTCTTCTTCCCGTAAGAATTTTTTTGGGGGGCTGGAGAGATGGCTCAGTGGTTAAGAGCACTGGCTGCTCTTCCAGAGGTCCTGAGTTCAATTCCCAGCAACCACATGGTGGCTTACAACCATATATAACAAGATCTTGTGGACAGTCACACATGCAGGCAGAACATTGTATACATAATAAAATAAATAAATTAAAAAAAAGGATTTTGGGGGGCGGGGAGGGAGTGTGCATGTGTGTGCAGCCACCTGCACTGAGAACCAAATACATCCTCTACTACTGACAGACATCCCAGCTCGCCCTTGCCTTCTATGTTCCCTACCCCCAGATTCCGTTTGTCTATGACCTTGGCCCACTTTAGAAAGCATGCCTTGACCGTTCTTTCAAAGCTTCTATAATCACAAAAGAAGACCTTTTTTGATTTGATGCTGAGATCCTTGCCAAACCAAAGCCTGGGGAAAGCTCTTTCCAAATGTTACCACAGGTGTGGTGGTTTGAATAGGTTTGGCCGCCATAGATACATGTGCTTGAATGCTTGGCCACGGGGAGTGGCACTATTAGAAAGTTTATTGGAGGAAGGTATGCGGGAGGAAGTGTGTCACTGTGTTGGTGGGCTTTGAGGTGTCCTGTGCTTAGGATCCACCCAGTGTGGAAGAGGGTCTCCTGGCTGCTTGAGGAACATAGTCTTTTCCTGTTGCCCTTGGATCAAGATACAAAACTCTTGGCACCTCCAGTACCAAGTCTGTCTGCATGATGCCAGACTGAACCTCTGAAACTGTAAGCCAGCCTCAATTAAATGTTTTCCTTTATAAGAATTGCCTTAGGCTGGGGGGGGAGGGGGAGACACACGCCTTTAACCCCAGCACTTGAGAGGCAGAGGCAGGCTGATTGCTGTGAGTTCAAGGCCAGGCTAGTCTACAATGCTAATCCAGGACAGCTAAGGCTACACAGAGAAACTCTGTCTCAAAAAACAAACAAACAAACAAAGAATTGCTTTAGTCACTTGGGCATGGTAGTGCATGCTTTTAATTCCAGCAGAGGAAGGCAGATCTCTGTGAGTTTGAGGCCATCCTGGTCTACAAAGCAAGTCCAGGACAGCCAGAGCTGTTACATGGAGAAATCATGTCTCGTGTGGGTGCTATTAGAGAGGTAGCCAACTGAGCTCAGTCTATTATGATGGACTCCCTTTTTCAGCAGGGTTTTCTCTTCCCCTGTCTCCTGATCTGGGACACCTCACACCCCCCACCCCCCAGCTCCTTTAAGGAGCTTCACATAGCCTTGGGGGGGATTATAGGCCTGGCCCTTTTTCCCCCTCTTTTTCTGTTGTTTATATTTTTTGTTTTTTTGAGACAGGGTCCCTCTGTGTAGCCTTGGCTATCCTGGACTCGCTTTGTAGACCAGGCTGGCCTTGAACTCACAGAGATTTGCCTGCCTCTGCCTCCCGAGTGCTGGGATTAAAGGTGTGTGCCACCACCGCCCAGCTTTTTTCCTTTTTCTAAAGATTTATTTATTACATATACAGTGTTCTGCTTGCATGTATACCTGTACACTGGAAGACAGCATCAAATCTCATTATAGATGGTTGTGAGCCATCATGTAGTTTCTGGGAATTGAACTTGGGACCTCTGGAAGAACAGACAGTGCTCTTAACCACTGAGCCATCTCTCCAGCCTGCCTGACCCTTTCCAGATAAGAAATCTGTTCAGCAAGCATCTGGGGGATTCCTGGAAGTACCTTACCCTATGCTAAGGAGATCCCAGCCTTATGCAAATGACCTTTAATAGTACCTAGAAGTTCTTCCCCCACCCATAGCATAATTAAGTACTGTTTTTTCCTTCTTGTGATAGGACCTGTGCTACGGCATGTAGATTTAGTATCCTTGGACCTCTACTCTCAGTGAATCATACACATTCACCCACAAATGGCTCCTCACTGCCCAAGGGTTATAAATAAAGGCTGGCTGGCATGCTGTCTTGAGTGCTCACGCCATTCCTCCACCATGACAGTCTGAGACTCCATTTATTCTGGGGAAGAATCACTGCAGAATGCCTGGGGCTTGACTGCCAGTCAAGGCAGTGATGGTAGAGCTGCCTTGGCAGCTGATGAGGCCCATTCCATTGGTGCTAGCTTGGTGCACCGCTGGGCCTGTGTCTCATTGAACGCACCTGCCACTTCGTCTTTGCACTTCGTCTGCCATGCGTAGCACAACACAAAGGGTTGTAACAATTTGCTATCGTCATGGGCTTGTGGAGCTCCGGAGTCTCCATTACCATCTGACACCAGAAATCTCATTCTAAAATAGCTAATCTGTAACATCTCCCCCATATAAGACTGGGGATCTCCCCTGGAGTTCGGCCTTACCCTAAAGTGCTCTAGCGGTTCCTGAGAGAAACAGGAACTTGGGACCTTTGATCTCAAGGTCCGTCCCTTCTCATCCAAAAGCAAGCAGCTCCCAGGCTAGCCTTCTGGATGCTGAATGACAGTCTTGAAAAACCAAAACATTGCCAGGTGTGGTGGTGCACGCCTTTAATTCCAGCACTCAGGAGGCAGAGGCAGGCAGATCTCTATAAGTTCGAGGCCAGCCTGGTCTACAAAGTGAGTCTAGGACAGCCAAGTCTACACAGAGAAACCCTGTCTTGAAAAACCAAAAACCAACCAACCAAACAAACAAAAACCCCAAAACAAAAAACTGTAACTAAGGTACACAGGTAATAGGATATAAGCTATTTTTTCTTTCATGTGCAGCCTCAGTGTCAGGAAGTAAAAGTCACTGAAAGACATCAGAAGAATGAGTATCCAGTTAGCATAACAACGAGAAGACATGGTAAACAATATATTTAGCCAGGCAATGGTGGTGCACGACTTTAAGCCCAACACTTAAGCGGCAGAGGCAGAGGCAGGTGGATCTTTAAGTTCAAGGCCAACCTGGGCTACATCGAGAGCTACATGAAGGCACCCTGTTTTAAAAAGTACCAGTAACAAGCTGGGTGTGGTGCTGCATGCCTTTAATCTCAGTACTTGGGAGGCAGAGGCATGTAGATTTCTGTGAGTTGGAGGACAGCCAGGGCTACACAAAGAACCCCTGTCTCAAAAAACCAAAACAACAACAACAACAAAACAATATATTTAATATATTAGCCTGTATATATGGGTCAGCACGAATATTTCAATCCATATACTTAGCTCTGGAGTTCAGTTGACGAGGAAAGAAATTTGAGTGCCAAAGTCTGCGATAACACCGGAAGCCAAAAAAAAGGAACGTAGGTGTTAGAGTACTTGCCCAGTATGCATAAGGCCTTGGGGTTCAATCTCTAACACTGCAAAAGAAAAATAAATTAAAAGAGGGTGTAGAGAAAGCAGGGTGCCATGGAGGCATATATGGCAGAAAAGTAGACAGAAGACAGGAGAGAGGAACCTCCAGAATGTCCTGGTCTCCTCTACCCCCACCTCCATCTTTAGCAGGGAGTTATAAGAACAGAACACGGGGCTAGTGTGTGGCTCAGTGGTGTGGCTTGTTTTCAGAGCACACAAGACTGAGCCCAATCCTTAGCGAGGAAACGAGGCAGATCAAAAAGTGAGACAAAGCAGGCTCAAGGTTGATAGATGCAGGGTGATTTTATTCGTCCTCTGAATTTCTTGGCAACTTGTTGCTTGGGCCAGAAATTTGACCTTTGAAGTGTCTGGTTTCTTTTTCTATAGAATATCCTTTCTCTCCGATGAGAAGATGCGTTCCCTGTTTCCGCTCTCTCCCAGTTCCCACACACAGGTACTTCGAGCATTTGGTTGAATGAAAGTGATGGATGGCCATCTTTCAGTAGAGAGAGAATCATGGTAGGGGACAGGCTGCTGCCCATTTTGATGACAAAATGCCTCACGTGACACTTAGTGGTGATGCAACTGATAAAACAAAGAGGCTTCACAGGAGGCCCAGCCCCTTCCCCTCCAGACTCAGGCCAACTTGAATGTGCTGCCCTCTTGCCTTGGGCTTTTGGAAAACAAACAAATGAACGTAAGTATCCAAAGCTTCCACACCTGTGGCTTTAGGATGTCACACAGACGCTTCCTAGGGATTTCAGTCAGAACTACCCCTTGCAGTCTCCTTCCGCTGAAGAACAGTGAGGAACTGCACAGCCGACTTCTGCCCTTGTACAACATTTGCATGATATGTGCTTGATTTTAATATGCCCTGGAACACACTGTGTCCTTCTGTTTTTTTTCCTCTGTATTTTGGGGGGGGCGCATTTTTATGCTAGGCTGGCCTCAAATTCAACTAGGTAGTTGAGATGGACTGAATCTCAGGTCCTCTTTGCTTTTACCTCTGATCCCTGGGATCACAGCTGTGTGTCACCATGCCCAGCTCTCTCCACATTCCTCTGAGAGTGGAACATTTGAGCCTCCACCTGCTGGGTGACCTCTGACAAGTCACTCTGCCCTTCTGGGTTTTTAAACTATCTCATTTAAATCAGATAGTACTGCTTTCTCTGCCTAAAGTCAGGGGATTGGAATGTGGAGTGTCTGGTGGACCCTTTCAACCCCCAGGGACTTATTTTTCTCCTGTGTTTGTGGGGGGTGTGGGTGAGGAGGATAGCTCCAGATTTTTTCCCCCTTGAAACTGGGATTCTCTGTGTAGCCTTGGCTGTACTGGATTTGCTTCTTTGTAGACCAGGCTGGCCTCGAACTCACAGTGATCCCCCTGTCTCTGCCTCCCTGAGTGCTGGGATTAAAGGTGTGTGCCACCATGCCCTGGACCAAGCACCAGATATTAAAGTAGTGCGTATCCAACTATGCTATGGGCTCCATAAAGAAGAGGTGCCTCTTCTTTTCATTTTTCTTCCCCCCTCTCTCTCTTTTTTTTAAAGATTTATTTATTTATTATTATGTATACAGTGCTCTTCCTGTCTGCATACCTGCAGGTCAGGAGAGGGCATTAGATCACATTATAGATGGTTGTGAACCACCATGTGGTTGCTGGGAATTGAACTCAGGACCTCTGGAAGAACAGGTGGCGCTCTTAACCACTGAGCCATCTCTCCAGCCTCCCCCCTCTTTTTAACATATTGTATTTTACATGTGTGTGTCTGTGGAGGTTAGTTAGTGGAGGTCGCAGCAGAAGCTAGAAAAGAACATCGGGGTTACAGGGGATTTGGGTTTTGGGAACCAAACTCAGGTGTGGTAGAAGAGCATTATGCACTCTTGACAGATGCGCCGTCTCTACAACTCCATCTCACGCCCTCTTTACTTCCTCATTTCTTTTATGGTTCCAGGATGGAACCAGGGTCTCCTACATGCCAAGTGCATGGTCTACTACTTAGTTGCCCCTCCACTCTTCTTTTTTTCTTCTTTCAATTCTCCAACATCTCTTTCACCCAAACACCCAAAATGGGGGTGGGGGTGGGGGTGGGGCCCAACGACTCCTAGTTGCGCTCCCTGGTGCCTTTCAGAGTGTAGTTGGTGGCCAGGAAAAAAACGGTATTCAATTTCATTTGGAAGACAGAGTTAAAGCTAAATTAAGTGTCCTTTGGAACTAGAGTTATTGTGACAGAGAAAAAGCCCTGAGGCCAAAGTCACAGTGGCCAGTTCAAAAATGAGTCCCAACTCCACGTCCCCTTCGGAGGAGCACCTTCAAATATCTTGGCGGTGACTGGGTTTCCTTGGGTCACAGAGTCCGCGTGTTAACTCGCATCTTCTTTCATTCTCATCACACACGCGGCACACCCTCCCACATAACCCTAAGAGGGTGGCTGCACCTGGGACCAGCTCTCAGGCCCCACCTCTTGCCTGCCCTCAGCCTCTAGGGGGCGGGGCCCACCTGTGCCTGGGGGCGGGGCCAAGGCGGGGGCGGGACAGGTAGGGTGTAAGGTTATGCTCCGAGCTGAGAGAAAGCGCCCTAAGTGCTGCTAGCAAGCGCAGGGTCGGGCGGGCACCTAGGAGAGCCTCTTGGGCAGCGTACTGGAGCAAGAAAGGAGAGAAGGAGGGAGGTGGAGGGCCTGCGACGAGGAGAGGCGTGGAGCGGACACTTGAGGAGGAGGAGGAGCCGGGCTCCGCGGCCGGAGAGAGACCTGAGAGGCGCCCGCGCTACCGAGGAACCCCAGCGCACCGAGCATGAGCGGGCGGCCGGCCGGAGAGCGAGCCGGGGAGACTGCCCGTAGGCTGCGCTGAGCCGCAGAGTCGAGCCGGGCGGCGAGTGGGTTGCCCGTGCTAGGGCGGCCAGCCAGGCAAAGAGCCATGGGGAGCCCCCGCGCCGCGTTGCTGATGCTGCTCCTGCGCCCGATCAAGCTGCTGAGGAGGCGCTTCCGCCTGCTGCTGCTGCTCGCCGTGGTATCGGTGGGACTCTGGACTCTGTATCTGGAGCTAGTGGCGTCGGCCCAGGCCGGCAGGAACCCCCTGAACCACAGTAAGTAGCGCCGGGGGGGCGAGGAGGTGGCGGAGGTGGGCGGGCGCTCCGGGGCGGGGACCCGCCTCTCCCAGCGGATTCCAGGTGTCGGCGCCGCCCCGCGCTTTCCTGGGGACCTGGGCCGGTGGGGCCCGCCGATGGTCGCTGATCCTGGCCTGCCCACCCAGGTTAGAGTCGGGTCGGGACGCTCTCTGACTTCCCAGGCGCTGGTGGAGATTTGGGGCGCCTTCCACCCTGCGGGACTCACAGCCTCGCGTACGGAGAAACGCGCGGTTTGCGAGCGCGGGCTCCCGGGATGCGGCGCGTTCGGCCGCAGGCGGTCGGTGCTCCCCTTTCCCCCCAACTTTGTACTTGCTAGTGTGGTTAGCTGGTTAGCTCGCAGTTTCCCCTCCGGCCGAACTTTCAGGGGTTCTTTTTCAGTCGCACCTCGGAGAGAGTCGCCTGGCCTTCCCGCCTTGCGTGCGCCACTGTTTACAAGTTATCCCAGGTCCTGAGTACGTAGTTCTCTGCTCGTCAGACTGCTTCCACCACTGTTTGAAGCCCTCCCAGCAAAACCCGAGCATTCTACAAACTCCCTAGACCCCGCCTAAGGCGACCCTGCCATGAGTAAATTCGTATTTGCATTTTTATTTCACCAAAGCACTCAAGTTTCTGCTTAGGAAAATAGGGGGAAATGGCTTTTCCCTTCTTCAATGGATATAATTATCCACTGTGATTTTCAATCTGCCTTTGACAGGCCTAACAAAGTGTAAAGTCATCTAGGAGCCAGAAGGGACTGGAGAAGTTTCCAGAAGGTTCTGGTGCCCTTCTCCAGCCTAAAGGGGGTGCTTCTAGTTTATTTTTCTCCCCGAGTTTCATTTCTTGTTTTAAGACGTTTAAAGAATACCTTCCTGGTAGATACTTTTGTCAACAGCTGTACCCTTCGTTAGATGCGGTGCTTTATCTTTTGTGGCCCAGAAGAAGAAATTACTGCCCTAGGCAGTAACTATGCAGGATCGGTTTGGAGGTGTGTGCATGCAGCCCAACCCTCTTTGTGGCAGTGGACATAATTCTGGCTACAGATGGAGAGGAAAAGAGGAATCTGGCCTCCGTGATCTCCAGGGTCCCTCTCAGGTGGATACGGAGACTGCATGGTCTCTGCCACTTAAGCATTTTCCAAGGCGGGAGAGCCCTGCGCCTGGGGAAGACGCGTGCACACAGCCACAAAGCATGTAGTACTACATAGAATCCTTCCTTCCCTTGGTCCCGGTCTCCCTCCTTGGGTTTGGTTTTCTCTTTGTAGAGGCTGTCACAGCCTGGCCACCCAGTTGCAGGTGGCTGAACTTTCCTGGAGCCTTCTCCTCGGAACACCCTTTGCCAGCATGCTTAGTGGGATACTCTATAAATTAGGGAGGAAAGCAGTTGCTTGGCCACCCTGAAGTCAGTGAGATGCCTTCGTTCCTCCTCCCCTTGCCTCTGTCTCCGGTGTGTTTTCTCTTCTGAGAGCAGACCCAGGTGGCCGTGATAAAGCTGCAGTCTGGCTCCCAGTCTCTGGATCCTGCTGGCTTCCTCATACCAGACTTATGGGCTTTTAATTTGTATTAAATAAATATATATTTCTTTTTCCAAACTGACCCTTCTCCAAAAACATGTTCCCAGAGTCTTATTCCAGAGTTGGCTTAGTGTTCCTTGTGGGTTCTTTCTTCCTTTTCCAGACAGCCACTCACTCTGTAGCCTAGGCTAGTCTGCAACTTGCTATACATATTGCAGACTGGGCTTGATTTCAAGATCTTTCTGCCTCAGTCTCCTGAGCACCGGTTATGGGTATGTGCCATGCAGCCGACCTTCCTTCTTGTGATCTCTCTCTCTCTCTCTCTCTCTCTCTCTCTCTCTCTCTCTCTGGTTTTTTCAAGACAGTGTTTATCTGTGTAGCCCTGACTGTCCTGAAACTCATTCTGTAGACCAGGCTGGCTTCAAACTAAGAGATCCACCTGTTTTTGCCTCCAGAGTGCTGAGATTAAAGGTGTGAGCTATCATGCCTGGTCTTCCTTGTGAATTCTTTTCTTTTTTTTTCTTTTCTTCTTCTTTTTTTTTTTTTTTTTTTTTTTTTGAGACAGGGTTTCTCTGTATAGCCTTGGCTGTCCTGGACTTGGCTTTGTTGACCAGGCTAGCGTCGAACACACAGTGATCCGCCTGCCTCTGCCTCCTGAGTGCTGTGCCCTGCTCTCCTTGTGATTTCTAAAAAGAGCCTAAGCCTGGGCACTGAAGATAACCATTTCCTCTTGTTAGATACCTAGGACTCTAAAGTCCATCTGTGGTGAAATGTGTCTTAGTCTTGCCTGACTTCCTTAGGGTGAGATTTAGGTGGCTGTACTTGTTTCTCCCTCCCCCCCCCTTTTTTTTTTCAAGACAGGGTTTCTCTGAGTGTCTCTGGCTGTCCTGGAACTCACTCTGTAGAATAGGCTGGCTTCGAACTCAGAGATCTACCTGCCTTTGAGTCCTGGGATTTTAGGCATGTGCCACCACCACCTGGTATTGTCCTTTTTGTCACTAAGAAGCCCAGATGTTTTGAATCAAAATTCCCTCTTGTGCTGTGTCTTACTCTCAGCTCAGAGCTATTCCTCTGGGGAAGAAGTAGGGGAGAAGAAGGAAGGGGGTTGCCAATGCTCCCTCCTCCTCACCCTGCATACCAGTAGCCACCAGAGTACTAAAGACACTCCTCCCAGCACTGCCCCCAGGGTTCACCGCAGCAACCAGAACCCCATCTTGGCTCTGTTTCCCAATGAGCCACCCTGCCACTTTCTAGGATTCTCTGCCAACTCAGGCCACACCCGCCTTCCTGTCATCCGTGAGGCTGGCCCCTGTTGCCCAGAACCTGTCATTTGCTTGTCCCTGTGTGAGGGTATATTGGTTTAGCGCTGGAAAAGTGTATAAAGAACGGCGGTCCCAAACTCGAGGGTGGCAAAGTAATGACAGGGGAGCATGCTTCCTGCTCCATCTTCACGAAATAACCCGGTAGTTTAGAATATGGATGGTGTGCAATTTGGGCTCTATATGCAGAAAAAGATATAACTACGATGAAAATAGCTTTAAAGGAAAACAACAAAAATCATTAACAAATAGAAACGGGCCCCTTGGCTGAAAGAATTGCAGCCATTCACGAAAGGAAAGCACTGTGCTGGGTCATTTTATTAATTAATCAATTAATTATTTGCTTTCTGAGACAGGGCTTCTCCCTTTAGTGCTGGCTGCCTGGAACTCACTATGTAGACCGACTGGCCTTGAATTCACAGAGTTCCACCTGTCTCTTCCTCCTAAGTGCTGGAGTTAAAGGCGTGCGCCACCACCACCTGGCTGTGCTTGTTTTTTTTTGTTTTTTGTCTTTTTAAGATATGATAGGCAAATTATGCTGTTTTAGTTAGGGTTACTATTGCTGCAATGAAACACCATGACCAAAAGCAAATGGAAGGAAGTCCTGACAGGAACTCAAACAGGGCAGGAACCTGGAGGCAGGAGCTGATGCAGAGGCCGTGGAGGGCTGCTGCTTACTGGTTTGCTCCCCATGGCTTGCTTAGCCTGCTTTCCTATAGAACCCAGGACCAGCAGCCAAGGGTTGGCACCGCCCACAATGGGCCTGGCCCTTCTCCATCAATCACTACTTAAGAAAATGCCCTACTGGCTTGACAATACCCTAAATTGTTTTTGTTTTGTGAGACAGGATTTCACATACAGCTTAATTATATGGAGGCATTTTCTGAGTTTAGGCTTCCTCTTCGATGACTACAACCTGTGTCAAATTGACATAACACTAGCCAGCACACATACAGTTTTTTTTTTTTTCTATAGCTTTCTATCTAGGGTTAGAATAAAAGTGCTTCTGTGAAAACAATCAGAATACTATACATTAGATTTTTTTTAAAAGTTAAAAGTAGATGTTGCTGTGATATTTCTGAAAATGGGGTGCAGCTCTCAAGTAATTTTAAAGAAGTGGAGACATTTGGGGAGACGGTAAGATTCTGATGAATTGAGGCTGGAGAGATTGGTTTAGTGGTTAAGAGCCCTTGGTGCTCTTGCAGAGGACCCAGATTTGGTTCCTAGCATCAACATGGGGCCTCACAGTGACTTAATGCCCTCTTCTGGCATGGCGTGCATGAGTTACGCTTGTTGATGCACACCACACACACACACACACACACACACACACACACACACACACAATTAAAAAATGCTGAATTCAGGCTGGGGGTGTAGCTCAGTTTGTAGTGTGCTTGCCCAGTGTGCACAAAGCTCTAGGTTTATTCCTCAGGACCATATACAGCCGGATGTGGTGCACACCTGTAGTCACAGCTCTCTGAGGAGGAGACAGGAGGCTCGGATGTTCAAGGTCAACCTTATATACTAACCCTGTTCAAGGCCAGCCTGTGCTACATGAATCCCTGCCTCAAAGGACAAACAAACAAATGAACAAACAAACCAAAAAGCAAAAACCACCACCACTGCCAACAAACTGAAAGGAGGAAAAAGAAGACTGATGGAGAGGGGGGGGGGAAAGGCTACTCTCAGGCAGCAAAGACCAGGTGGCAGGGAAAAGGGAATATGGAACAACTGAGTGTAGTGAGCAGGAGGGATGTAGGTAAATGAAGGATGAAGCTCGACCGTGAAAGACTGTTGGACCACCGAGCTTCCTCTCAGCTCTTTTTCTGTTTGTTTGTTTGTTTGTTTGTTTTTGGTTTTTCGAGACAGGGTCTCTCTGTGTTAGCCTTGGCTGTCCTGGACTCCCTTTGTAGACCAGGCTGGCCTCGAACTCACAGCGATCCGCCTGCCTCTGCCTCCCGAGTGCTGGGATTAAAGGCGTGCGCCACCACGCCCGGCTTTGTTTTGTTTTTCAAGACGGAGTTTCTCTGTGTAGCCTTGGCTGTCCTGGACTTGCTTTGTAGACCAGGCTGGCCTTGAACTCACAGCAGTCCACCTGCCTCTGCCTCTCTAGTGCTGGTATTGAAGGCATGTGCCGCCACCACCGCCCGGCCTTTTTATTTTTTATTTTTTATTTTTAAGATTTATTTATTTATTATTATGTATACAGTGTTCTGTTTGCATGTACATCTGCCTGCCAGAAGAGGGCATCAGATCACATCATAAATGGTTGTGAGCCAACACGTGCTTGCTGGGAATTGAACTCTGGACCTCTGGAAGAACAGTCAGTACTCTTTAACCTCTGAGCCATCTCTCCGGCCCATTCATCCCAGCTCTTGTGCAAGACTTTGTGAATAAGAATTGGCTAAGAGACTATAGCATCTAGTTCGTGGAAAGCAGAAAAACAGGTCTAAGTTTTCCGGTGGGATAGCATTGCTATGAGGAATCAGGCAAGGGCCATGTAAATCTGTTTAATAATACTTTAAGGATGGGTAGCGGTGTTGGACAGGGTCTTAAGAACAGGTCCTTGCTGTGCCCCCATATGAGTCCTTAAGATGCTTGCATGGAGCCGGGTGTGGTGGCGCACGCCTTTAATCCCAGCACTCGGGAGGCAGAGGCAGGCGGATCTCTGTGAGTTCGAGGCCAGCCTGGTCTACAGAGCAAGTTCCCGGACAGCCAGGGCTACACAGAGGAACCCTGTCTCCAGAAACAAAAACCAGCCAACCAATCAACCGAACAAACAAGTTATACCCGTTTGTTCATATTGAATCCGGTTACGGTTCTGCTGGAGGATAGAGGTTGCACTAAAGTGGTTTCTAGGTACTTTGCTATATATAATGGACCTAGAGTTGGGGTCAACTTGGAGCCAAGAGAAGATGACACTTGGTACAAAGCTAGCACAGAGAGATAGTGGCCATAGTGTATACCTAACCAACCAACGTGCTAGACACCAACATGCTCTCAAGCCTAGGAGACTACTTGCCTTTTGCTGCCCCACATGTCTAGTTGGCCCTTGTGATTTTTTGATTGCCTTAAGTCCACGAAGAGAGGGAGGGAGGGAAGGAGAGAAATCCACCCATGTCAGGCAGACAAGTTGCTCCCATATCATCCCAGCCATGCTACTTGAAATGATACAAACTTCCTGCAGCAAGGGAACCCAGAGCAGAGCTGTAATCCGAGGAGTGAGTGGCAGGGAGACACAAAGTCAGACAGTATGGGTTGGAGAGGAACTTCGCACCAGAGGGGAGCCCAGCCTGCTGCCCAGCTCCTGCTGCCCAGCACACTGCTCTTTGCTGAGGAACCACTGGCTCTTTTTCTTGTACTCTGTTCACCTTTTTGTTCCTTGATATTTGTTCTATCACCTGGCTACTGTGGCCCCTTCAAATTAGTACTCAGTTCTGGGCACATACCAGGTACCTACTTGCTTAAATACCTCTTGTAACTGAGGCTGGAGAGATGGGTCAGTGGTTAAGAGCACTGACTGCTCTTCCAGGGGACCCAGGTTCAATTTCTGGCACCCACATGGAGGCTCACAGCTGTCTCTAATTCCATGTCCAGGGGATCAGCCCAGTTACACACATGTGCATGCAGGCAAAACAGCAGGCAAAATACAAAAAAAGTAATAAATAAGTGGTGACACACCTCACCCTGGCAGAGACAGGCAGATCTCTGTGAGTTTGAGGCCAGCCTCATCTACAAAGCAAGTCCAGACTCTGTTAAGCAGAGAAACCCTTTCTCAAACAAACAAACAAACAAACAAACAAACAAACCCTGGTAACCAATGCTATCAAAGCACCTGATAATTTCTATTAGCAGACACTAATTTATCAGTGACTAACTCAAGAATAAAACCCAGGAATTCTTGTCCTGAGTACCATCAAACACAGAATCTCTAATGCCTTTGAATATGATCATCAAAGATAAGAATTGAGCAGTCCCCTAACCCTTAACCCTAGCTAGCCAATGGTGGCTCATGCCTTTAATCCCAGCACTCAGGAGGCAGAGGCAAGTAGATCACCGTGAGTTTGAAGCCAGCCTGGTCTACAAAGTGAATCTAGAATAGCCAAGGCTACACAGAGAAACTCTGTCTCAAACAACCCAAACCAAACGACAACAACAAAAAGGGATTAAGCATTCACTGGGTGGTGGTGTTCACACCTTTAAGCCCAGCACTTGAAGGTTGAGAGGTAGAGGCAGACGGATCTCTGATTTTGAGGTCAGCCTGTTTATAGAGTTAAAGGAAGACCAGGACTACACAGAGAAACCCTGTCTCAAAATAAAATAAAATAAAATAAAATGGGCAGTCTGGAGCTAGAGAGATGGTCCTAAGTTTGGTTCCTAGTACCCTTGTTGACAACTCACAGTGCCTATAAATCCAGATCCAGGGCACCTGAACTCATGTGCCCATACACACAGACATATACACATAATTTTAAAAAAATCTTTAAAGGAGTTGAGGCCCCTCTGTCATTTGTGAGTGTTGTCTAGCAGGCGTGTAGTGTTTGACTGGAGGAGACTGTGTGTCCTTATTTGTGTCTCTCCTTTACTAGGACTCTGTAGTGTCTGTTCTGATGGAGCTTGGGATTATCTTGGCAAGACATCTCCCAGCTTCTTCCTGTTCCAACGGGGGTCCTTAGTGTCAGTGCGGTGGCCTTGGAACTGCCAGACACTCCTTGTCCTCAGAGTTGTTCGGGGCTTGAGTCTCCTGCTTTGCAGCACAGGGTCTTCTCAAATAGCCACGTCCGTGCTGGTTCACTGGAGGCTGGAAGGTGCACTGCAGTAATTTTCCAGGCCACAGAATCTGGCCGGGCCCCGTCGTGCTGAACTTTATGGAGCAGAGCAGAGCTGAGCAGCCGCTGTGGAGTTTGCTTTGGAAGGGGGCCTGGAGACTGTTCTTGGAGTTGCTGCACAGGCCAGTGTGTACCCACTTTCACCAGTCTCAAGCCCCTCCCCTTTAAGAAAACCTTCCACCTGAGCTTTTTCTTATATCCCAAGACGGTGAGGTCTAAACCAGGCCAGCCATACATTTAAGCTGTGACGCCGTCTTCCTTTGACCTTTCGATCCACCTCATTAATAGATGTATAGATTAACTAACACACAAAAGAAGACTGCTGGGGCAGACAAGTTTGGACCGTGTGTATAAAGTCTGTTAGACTGAGTGAATAGGTTGTGTATTCTGAGCAAAGCATGATAGGGATTTAGTTTTTTATACTCGCAGCTTCCGTTTTTATTCCACCCACCCCCCCTTTTTTGGACAGGCTTTCATGTTGCCCAGGCTAGCCTCCAACTCTTGATGTAGCCAAGGATGACCTTGAGCTTCTGTTGCTTTTTCCTTTCTGAGTGAATCTGATACCTTGGGTTACAGACATGCACCGCTACACTGGTTCCTTCCTGTGGTGGGGTGGATAAGCCAGGGCTCCCTGCACTTTAGGCCAGGGCTCTACCAACAGCTAAATCTCTGGCTCAGGCACCTCAAATGTTGGAAACATCTGTTAGATTAAACAAAAATGATTGTGTGGGGTTTTTTGTTTTTTTTGACATGCTGAGTTTGAGCTAAGACTTTATACCACTAAACCTATATTTGTAGCTTAAAAAATAAAAAAAGGTTATCTTTAAGGCCAGCCTGGTCTACAGAGCTAGTTCCAGGACAGCCAAGGCTATACAGAAAAGCCCTGTCTAAAACAAAACAAAACAAAACAAAACAAAACAATTGTCTGTCTGTCTGTCTGTCCCTATCTATCTATCTATCTATCTATCTATCTATCTATCTATCTATCTATCTGAGTTTTACCTGGAACTCACTATGTAGACCAGGCTGACCTTGAACACAGAGACCTGCCTGCCCTTGCCTTCTAGTGCTAGGTTAAAGGTGTGCACATGTGCGACCATGCCCAGCTATTCCTCCTCCTCCTCCTCTTGCCAGTGGATCTCTCTGAGTTTGACATCAGCCTGGACTACATAGTGTGTTCCAGGCCAGCCAGAGCTACACAGTGAGGCCTTGTCTCAAAAAAAAAAAAAAGTGTGTGTGTGTGTGTGTGTGTGTGTGTGTGTGTGTGTGTGTGTGTAGTGTGTATGTGTAGATGGCTCAACAGTTCAGAGCACTGGCTACTCTTCCAGAGGACCTATATTCAATTCCCAGCACCCACATGCCAGCCTGTCTGTGACTCCAGTTCCAAGACTTCTGACACCGTCACACAGACAGACATGCAGGCAAAGCACCAATGCACATAAAATAACTAAGGAAGGAAGGAGGGAAAGAGAGAGGGGAAGGAGGAGGAGGAGGAGGATGGGGAAGGAGAAAGAGATTTTCTATATAAGCACCCGGGAAATTGAGCAATGTGCATCTTTCAATTTTCAGTTTGCACATCTTGAATAGTAACTGGGATGACTCACTACTGTAAAGCTTAAGGGAAGATGTCTGTGGAACGGTTACTTTTGTGTGTGTGTAGGGAACTGAATAGAATAAAGCCTTGACAGTTCCTGGAAAAATGTGGCGTTTGGAGACAAGGCGGGGTTTTGATCTCAGTTCTGTTAACTCACCGATTTAAGACCTCATTTAAGGTAATTTCTTTCCAAGCTCCAGCGCCTCATCTGGCCCAGGGGTCATATTGCTTGGTGTAGGCCTTTTCTTCTCAGCAAGGTTAATGAGTCTGCCACATACAGGTGACTAATTAAAGGTCTAGAAGTTAAGTGCTCAGGGAATATTGGTTCCCCCGACCTCTTCCTCCTTTAAGTTTCCAGTCTGGAGGAGATGGAGAATGCTGAGGTAGGCAGGGGTGAGTGGGTGTTCTCTTGGACAAGTCCTGTGGCCCATGTTCCTTCAGGTTAGCCTATGACCAACCTATGCGGAGCCCTAAGGATTCGCTAGGCCATCCTGGCCCAGCACTTACTTCATCCTCCAGCCATGCTTTTCCTTCATGACGCTCAGCACGGGGCCTTTCCATCCCTGCTGTAGGGACGTAACATTGGGTTGGGAGGTAGGTCAGCAGTCAGAGACTTGCGGAGACTGCGCACTGTTTGCTGGTAGAGGGGCGAGAAAGCGCACTGGCTGGGATACAGCAGCCTGGGCTACATGCTGAGGGCAGAAGCACTGGAAGGCAGGCACATGCGCAGTAATCTTAATTTAAATCTTAGCAGCCAGGCGTGGTGGTGCACTCCTTTAATCCCAGCACTTGAGAGGCAGAGGCAGGCGGATTGCTGTGAGTTCAAGGCCAGCCTGGTCTACAAAGGGAGTCTAGGACAGCCAAGGCTACACAGAGAAACCCTGTCTCAAAACCAAACCAAACCAAACAAACTTAAAATCTTAGGCCTTTACCACTGCTGAGGCAGAGGCAGAGGCAGGAGGATCTTTATGAGTTTAAGGCCAGCCTGATCCACATAAAGTGAGTTATAGGCACCCCAAGGCTACATACAAACAAACAATAAGATAAAAATAATTTAAATCTTAGCTTTGACATGCTATGAGTAATAGAGTAGATAAAATACATTTACTTTAAATGATTAAAAAGAAAGGAAAATAAATTTAGAAGGGCCGGGTGATGGTGGCGCACGCCTTTAATCCCAGCACTCAGGAGGCAGAGGCAGTCGGATCTCTGTGAAATAGAGGCCAGCCTGGTCTACAGAGTGAGTTCCAGCATAGCCAGGGCTGTTAACACAGAAGCCATGTATCAAAAACAAACATACAAAAATTTAGAAGGAACTTTATTAATTACTGTTGCTATGATTAAAAAAACAAACAAACAAACAAAACCCAAACATCAAAAGCCACTTACGAAAATATGGTGGCTAACGTTTGTTAACTTGACACTTCTGGGAGAGGGACTCTCAATTCACCAGTTGCCTTCATTGGCTTCCTGCAGCCATGTCTGTGGGGAATTTTCTTGCTGGCTGCCTGAAGTAGGAGGCGTTGTCATGCCTGATCAGGCGAGCCTGGGCTGTAGAAGAAAGGTAAACAACAAACCTGAGGAAACAAAGGCCTTGAGCATTGTTCCTCCGCACTCTCTGCTTCCCTTCCTGCCTCCAGGTTCCTGAGGTGGCTTCCCTGCCCAATGGACTGTGACCTGTTGGTTTTGGCCGTCGAGTTTATCACATCAACAAGAAAGCAGATAGGATAGGAAGGAGTGGTTTATTTTGGCTAACAGTTTGGGGCACAGTCTATCATGCTGGGGAAGGAAGGCATGGTGGCCAGGCCGTGGAAGCAGCTGGTCGCTTTGTGTTGTCACTCAAACAACACTGGGACATGAGTGACAGGAGCGCCAGTGCCCCACTTGCTTTCGTCTGTTTGTTCGTTTTGGAGCACCAGCATGGCATGATGGAGCACCAGCATGGCATGATGGAGCACCAGCATGGCATGAGAGAAGGCTACTGCTAATTATTTGGGTCTTTTCAGTCAAACCTTTCTGGAGCCAGGTGTAGTAGCGCGCGCGCCTTTACTCCCAGCGCTTGGGAGGCAGAGGCAGGCAGATCGCTGTGAGTTTGACGCCAGCCTGGTCTACAAAGAAAATCTGGGACAGCCAAGGCTACACAGGCAGCAGCAATGAAGACTGTACAAGGGAGGAAAGGGCGGAACCCAAGGGGGAGACCGTTAGTCTCTTTTTTTTTTTGTTCTATTGACTCTTTTTGATCTATAACTCCCCCCTCCCCCAAAAGAGGGTTTCTCTGTGTAGCCTTGGCTGACCTAGACTTACTTTGTAGGCCACACTGGCCTCAAACTCATATCAGTGCCCCTGCCTCTGCCTCCTGAGTGCTGGGATTAAATGTGTGAGCCACCATACCCAGCTGGTCTATAACTTTTATTTGATTCTACTTCAACAATTTTAGATCCCTTTAAAATGCTTTTTTAGCCGCTCGTGGTGGCGCGCATCTTTAATCCCAGCACTTGGGAGGCAGGGGCAGGCAGATCACTGTGAGTTCGAAGCCAGCCTGGTCTACAAAGGGAGTCCAGGACAGCCAGGGCTACACAGAGAAACCCTGTCTTGAAAAACCAAAAACAAAAAACAAAAAACCAAAAAAACCCCACCCTTTATTAATTATATGTTTTTGACAAGTGTAAACAAGTTTATAATCTAATATTGTTGATTGCCCCCAAAACTAAGGGACCTTTATCTGCTTGCTGCTCTGATTGTCATACCTATGTTTTTTTGTTTTTTGTTTTTGTTTGTTTTGTTTTTTTTGATGCAGGGTTTCTCTGTGTAACAGAACCCTGGCTGTCCTGGACTCACTTTGTAGATCAGGCTGGCCTCAAACTCAAAGAGATCTACCTGCCTCAAACTAAAGGTGTGCATTACCATGTCTTTTTTATGTTCTTGTGTGTGTGTGTGTGTGTGTGTGTGTGTGTGTGTGTGTGTGTGTGTGTGTTTTTCTGGTCCTTGGAGATTTCTTTTACATTATGAAGGGCTTAGCTGTATCCATAAGAAGAAACCAGTAACATCACATACAACACAAGTAAACATTTTGCAGTGTTTTCCTAAAGAAGTCCTTTAGCTCAAGCACTTTTTAAAAGAGTTTTGTTGTCTGTTTGCTTTTTGTTTTTCTTTTTCTTTCTCTCTCTTTTTTTTCTTATTATATATACAGTGTTGTGTCTGCATGCCAGAAGAGGGCACCAGATCTTGTTATAGATGGTTGTGAGCAACCATGTGGTTGCTGGGAATTGAACTCAGGACCTCTGGAAGAGCAGCCAGTGCTCTTACCCTCTGAGCCATCTCTCTAGCCCTGCTTTTTGTTTTTCAAGACAGGGTTTCTTTGTGTAGCCCTGGCTGTCCTGCAACTCACTCTGTAGACCAGGCTGGCCTCCCAGATCCACCTGCCTCTGCCTCCTGAGTGCTGTCATTAAAGGCATGCTCTGCTGTCGTCACCACCACCCAGCGAGATTTATTTATTTTTACTATTTATGTTTTGTATGTGTGTGCCTGTGTGCCTGTGTGAGTGCAGCTGGACTATGGACGCCGGAAGATGGCGCTGGATTTCCCTGGGGCTGGACTTAAGGTGTGCTTGTAAGCTGTCTGATATGGGAATCAAACTTGGGTCTTTGTGGGTACTGAGCTGTCTTACTTTTAATTTGAGCTTCTAAGCTCTCTGTCAGTCTGTGTGTGTGTGACAGACAGGTGAATATTTCTGTGGAAGGCAGACAGCACTGACTAAGTGACAGCTGAGGGAACCAGGACCTGCTGGATAGCGGTTTGCTTGGAGTGAGAGAGATGAAGTTGAGCAGCCTTGAGTGAGTTCTCTGCGGATGTTAGATTTGTCAAGGGATGGGATAGCATCCCAAGGGAAGGGATAAACTCCATTAGGCAGGAGTTTGAGATAACCAAAGCCCCCTTTTAGAAATCTACTAATTTGTATTTGTATTCACCAGACATTTATTGAACTTTTGTATGTTTCAGTAACTGACTGTACGTAGATAAAACTGTTGGAAGTTTACAGGGTGGCTTGTGACAGACATTCAGAGCTGGTCATGATAGCACACCTCTGTAATCCCAGTGCTCAGGAGACTGAGACAGATTGCTGCAAATCTGAAGCCAGCTTTGCCCATGTGGTACAACTTTTTATTTTTTATTTTTATTTATTTATTTATTTATTTTTATATTTTTATATTTTATTTTATTTTTTATATTTATTTATTTATTTATTTATTTATTTATTTATGTATTACTATGTAGCCCTGGAACTCACCAAGTAGACTAGGCTGGCCTCGAACTCACAGAAATCTGCCTATTTCTGCATCCACCATGCTGGGCTACAATCTTGTCTTAAAAGAAATAGCCGGGTGTGTGGCATGGGCTTTTACTCCTAGCACTCAGTGGACAGAGGCAGGTGGATCTCTGTGTAGTGTGACATAGTCAGACCCTGTCTCAAAGGAAGGAAGGAAGGGACAGACCTCCTCAATGCCAGACCACCCTAGTGGTTACTACGGTGATTCCAAGGATAAGCAGTGACTGGCTTGAAAGGGAGACAGAGAAAACCTGAACCATCCCAAGGAAAGAGGTGGTAGAGTTTTAGTGGCAGATTTGATATAGTAAAGGAGAAAATAGGAAGTTATGGGTTTCAGACACGATTCTCCGGCTGCATTCTATCCTGGTCATTTTAAGTAAGGGAGGCTGTATCTCTAAAGTGTTCTTGTCAGAAGGAAGTGCTTTGCTTGTTCCGTCTCGCATCTTCATCTCTGGGATCTGGAATCTGCGCTCGTCCTGGAGAGCAACATTAAGGGACCAGGACACACACAAGTCAGCATTCGGCAGATATTTCCCGAGTACGTGTGGGACACCAGGCAGTGTCCACGGCACTGGGGGCACGGTATGGGTCATGACGTTTAAGAGGTTTTTTTCCCCCCCTTCTGTAGACCCTGCATTTATGATGGGGGAGGGACAGGCAAAGAGCACAGCAGCAAACAGGGAAGGATTTTAGATGGTGATGGGGTTCTGGGAAGAGGAACGAGGCCTGAAGCAGCGGCCCGAAGTGACCGCGTGGAGGTCAGAGGCTTCCCAAGAGGTGGCGGTTTGAAAACAGGTGTCGTAGCAGTACCGGATATGCTCAAGCACCCGGCGAATGTCGAGATTATGAAGCCTCTAGTGATTCGGAAAGGGGAGCCTGGAAAAGGATAGAACAAAGTTGCCGCTGGTTTTCAGTGTCTCCTTTCTACCCGTCCTGCCGTCCTGGAAGCTTTGCCCTTTTACCCCCTGGCCGGAAGAGCCAGCCGCTGCCTCTGAGCTCTCTCTTCGAGGATATTCTGGGCCTCGAGAGAAACCCATAGTATTATAAACCCTGGATCCCAAAACAAGTATGGGCGGGGGCGGGGCCTTCCTCTCCTCCTGAAAGCTTGGCTGGAATTAACCTCTGCTCCCCCATTCCCTCACAACAGTTTTTTTCCTCCATACCTCCATTAGTGCACTTACCAAGGTCAGCTTGCATCAGAGTTATTTCTGTCTGGGTTTGTCTTTCCCCAAGAGATTGTGAATTTCTAGAGTGCTGGACTTAGGCATTGCCCCCTGCTTAGCTCCCTGGTACAGAGACTTTTAATACTTTGTGCATTCTGTATACTTGTAAGACTCTCATGGAGAAATGATAGGCCCTTTCTCCAGTAGTTTGTTCACCCCCTTAAGTATTTCATATACTATTTTTGGGGAGTTACTTAGTCCCCCGACACTCCTATCTCAGAATCATGGGCGGTAATTTCCTAATTGTTTCCCCTGCGCTCTGGTAAGTTCTTGGGAGCTGATCAATGAGAACTTTCTGCCAATTAAGCCCCCTTTAGCTGCAGGGCCGGATATTAGGTGGTAGCAAGGCAGTTGGAAAGAGCACCTCTGTGAAAGGAAGCCTATAAGCTGGATGCTCCCATCCAGCAGACTGTGCGGTTCAGAGAACTGTGGCTCTCCCCAAGCCTCTGGTGGGCTGGCCTCCTCCACATCTTTGTCTTTGCCATTGTCCGTGCTGAGCTCTGTTGTCATGTTGCCCCTTCTGCCTGCTTTTCAAATTCTGCCTACCTTGAGCCACCTTTAACTATTTCAGAGTCAACTGACCTCATCCCCCTTGGAACTTTGTTGCAGTTAAGTTGTGCGATGCTTGTCATGTGGGTCTGTCACCTGTCTACCAGCAGTCCAAGAGGACTGGGTTAGGGTAGCTCATAGCTCATAGTTCCATAAGTATTTGTGGAATCGCTGAAGAGGCCATGGTCAGTGTCCTCTGAGGTTGCCATGATGCCACCAGTGCCACCTGCTATTATTGTGATTATTGTGTAATGATCCCCCCCCACATCCTACCCTCACCCCCCTCGAGAGATGTGTAGCTCAAGCTGGCCTTTAAACACACTGTGTAGTTGAAATGATCTGATCCTCTGCCTCTGCCTCCTAAGCACTGGGCTTTCTTTTCTTTTCTTTTTCTTTCTTTCTTTTTTTCCGAGACAGGGTTTCTCTGGTAGCCCTGGTTGTCCTGGATTTGCTTTGTAGACCTGGCTGGCCTTGAACTCACAGTGATCCTCCTGCCTCTGCCTCCAAGGGCTGAGATTAAAGGTGTGTGCCACCATGCCTGGCTAAGCACTGGAATTTCAAGCGTGTGCCTCTCAGAACTTTGTGCGCCCTAGGCAAGTGCTCTACCAGTCCGGCTACGTCTCTAGCCTGGTGGTAGGTTCTTAAGTCCCCTCTGTGTCTCTTGATTGGTTTCAAGGTGCTGTCTCTAACATATCGTATGGTTACCTGTCTTCCAGCCCCAGATCTTAGAGATTGAAGTTTTTGAGATGACTGGTGTCTGCATTTTTTATTCTGGACTCCTGCAGACACCCACAGTAGAACGTGAGGATCATGCTCAACACAGTTCAAGTGATTGCTGCAGATTGATCTGAGCTACTCTTTAAAATGGAATCTGTTCGCCCAACTTCATAGCTTTACTAATGAAGAATTTAAGGCCTAGAGAATTTTAATTAACTGGTGCAGATGGCAGAACTGGGCTCTCAAACTCCTGAGAAGCATTTGGCCTGCTCATTCCTCATTTATTCCCCTTTTAGCTGCTACTTTCTTCTTCCTCTTCTTAAATCAGTGCTTCTCAACATGTAGCTTGCAACCCCTTTGGGGGGGGTTGTCCAACGACCCCTTCACAGGGGTCACTAGGGCATTGGAAGACACAGATATTTATATTATGATTAATAACAGCAGCAAGCAGGGTGTGGTGGCACATGCCTTTAATCCCAGCACTCGGGAGGCAGAGGCAGGCGGATCGCTGTGAATTCGAGGCTAGCTTGGTCTACAAAGTGCCTTCAAAAACAGTCAAGGCTACACAGAGAAACCCTGTCTCGGAAAAAAAAATAACAGTAGCAAAATCGAAGTTATGAAGTAGCAATGAAAGTAATTTTACAGTTGGGGGTCAGCACACCACAAGGAACTGCATTAAAGGGCCGCAGTGTTAGGAAGGCTGGGAACCACTGCCATAGAACCCGGTGCGTCATGCATACCAGGCCAATGCTCTACCACTGAGCAATGCCCTCAGCCTGTGTTTATCTTCTCTTGCCGGTGAGGCAGCTAACGTCACTGCCACTTAGTTGCTGGTGGATCATGTTCCCAACTCAACAACTGCTCTTAGTGGTAATCTGTGGCTTTCCTGAAGTTTCTCTTTTGACACCTGCTTTGATATTAGTGGTTGAGAGTAGCCTGCAAAGATGTTCTTATTGATGTCGAATTCTCACATTGCAAGGGGCAGGTCAAGACTTGACATTCTTCATCCAACAGATTTCTTTGCTTTAGGCTCCCGTCCTGAGAACAGGGCCCATGCTGTGTCGAGTTTCTTTTCCTCCTCTTTTGAAAGTTTTCTTTTTTAACCACTATTTATTTGTGATGTGATGTGTGTGTGTGTGTGTGTGTGTGTGTGTGTGTGTGTGTGTGTGTATACATGTAGAGATCAGAGGACAACATATGGGAGCTGGTTATTGCTACCATGTTGAGTCTTCGGGATTAAATTTAGCTCCTCAGTCTTGGTGGCAGATGCCTTTACCTGTTGAACCATGTCACTGGCTCCTAAACTGGGGCCTTTAATGGTGGCTCTGTGTGTGTGTGTGTGTGTGTGTGTGTGTGTGTGTGTGTGTGTGTGTGTGTGTGTGTTTGTGTGTGTGTGTATGTATGTTTTCCAAGACAGGGTTTCTCTGTGTAACAGCCAAGCCTTTCCGAGACCAAGCCTTTCTGAAGACCAGGCTGGCCTTGAACTCACAGAGACCCACCTGCCTCTACCTCCAGAGTGCTGGGATTATAGATTTGCGCCACCACGCCAGCTAGGCTGTATGCTGTAGTGGACCCTGGAGTCTGTTTTAAGCAGCAACTAAGATGGGGCTTATATTCAGAACTGATTAAAATTTGAAAGAAAGGAAGACAGACAGACAGACCTGGTCTGCTAATTATATACCTGTTATCCCAGCTACTAGGGAAGCTGAAGCAGAAGAATCCCAGGTTCAAAGCTTGCCTGGGTACAAAATGAATTCAAGGCCAATCTGGGTAACTTAAGGAGACCTTGTGCCAAAATAAAGCCTAAAAAGGAAAAAAAGAGCCAGACGTGGTAGCACATGCCTTTAATCCAGGCACTCAGGAGGCAGAGCCAGGTGGGTCTCTGAGTTCGAGGCCAGCCTGGTCTACACAGTGAATCCAGGACAGCCAAGGCTACACAGAGAAACCCTGTCTCTAAAAACCAAACCAAGCAACAAAACAAACAAAAAAACCAAAGCCAAAATACATTTTATAGCTGAGCAGTGGTGGCACACGCCTGTAATCTCAGCACTGGGGAGGCAGAGGCAGGTAGATCTCTGAGTTTGAGGCCAGCCTGGTCTACACAGTGACTTCCAGGACAACCAGGGCTACACAGAGAAACCTTGTCTCAAAAAACCAAAGGAGGGGGCGCGGGAGAGGCTGTGGCTGTAGCTCAGTGGTAAAGTTCCTGCTTGGCATCATGTTTGAGGCTCTAGGCTCATGCCCCAGTACTGTTCCCCCCTTCCCCAACACAAAAGATAAAAGTAGGGGTGGAGGGGGGCCAGGAAAGCACATAAGTCTCTTCTCCTTTGAGCACATAGTAAAACTGGACATCAGGGGGTGCGGTTTTGAGTCTTGCTCTATTTGAACCGGCTGGTGTCTTTCTGTAAGTCAGTTCTGCTTTTTGCTGTCTGGGGCTCAGTCGACACAGAGCCTTGACTATGATCCCTGGTCTTACCTAACCCTGACGTTGTCCTCAGAGAAATGGCATTTGCTTCAGCTTTCAGTATCCTGAGTTGAATGTGGCCAGAGAAAGTTTTAACTAAAAAGGAGGCTAGGGAAGAGGCCTGGGTTCAAATCCTACCTCCTTACAATCACTGGCTGGGTCAACTTGCCTTCCTCAAGTGAGGCGGAAGGCTGGGCTGGGGCCCATTCTTGTCTTCCACCTCCCTGCTTCCCACCGGAGAAGGGGGATGGGAGGCCCTGCAGGTGGGGCCTATGAGGGAAGGCTTAAGGTTGGACGATGGTGTGGGGAGCTTTAGAAGAAGCAGCTCAGTAACTTTTAGGGGACATTTCCGTAAGCCCTGGTCACCACTGTCACCAATCTCCTAGCCCTCCCCTAAGCTTCTGAGCTCTAGACTGGACTGAACCCTACCCTGGGGCCTCGCCCTCTGTTTTTCCTGCCTGCTGGGCAGCCGGCACATAAACACACCAGTGTGCTTAGCTCAGGACTGGGAAGACTTCTGTCCAGGGACCGGCTGAGGGATTGCCCGCTAATTTTGGCAGTTCCTGCCACAGGCTTGACCAGACCGTCAGGAGTTGGGGATTGGAAGTAGGAGGTACTGAGTCATAGGTGAAGCCACGGGGAGGAAGCCCTTGGCAGAGATGCCCCTCCTGGAAGCCAATTTCCCCTGCAACCGAGGGGGAGTAATAGTAGCAGTGTTGTATTCTTCCTTCCAGGCCTGCTCGCTTCGGTAGCTGTCCTGAGAGCATCCCTTCGGTGGTCTGTTTACTGGCAATAGTGATTCTGACTGTACCCTGGCACACCTCAAGCTTTCAGCAAGCTTGTTTTCCCTTGGTTTGAGTGCCGGGAGTTCAGACTAGGGCCGAGTGCATCCCGTGGATGCAGGTGTGGAGGAAGAGCATCAGCAGAGCTGTCAATCTCCAGGTGGCCCAGCCAAAGGGTGACCACGATGGGGGAGGGTAGGGGGGGTGGGAGGTTGAGCTGTGTGCCTTTTTCCTAACCCCTCCTTGTCCTGGGGCAGGGCAGACAGACTCCCAGTCATTACCTCACCGCAGGACCCTGTTTGCCAGAGTTGAGAGGAGGAACTGCTTGGGTGGAGAGCTCCAGGCTAATTTTAGACTTGGAGGCTCCCAGGCAGCTGGCTGGGACAACTGGGGTCTGTCTCCCTTGCAAGGAGCTTTACTTGTGGCTCTACAGATCTCCTGGGGGGTGGGGAGGGCAGGGCACACATTCCTGCCTTTGCCTCTGCTGCAAGGAAAGCCAGTGAGGTGGGACACTGTGTACAAAGGGTAGGGCCCAGGAACCACTTTCTCCAACCTCCTTTTTATTTGTGTTAAGATGCTTCCAGCTCAAGCTGGGTGGTGGTGGTGGTGATGGTGGCAGTGGTGGCGGTGGTGGCGGCAGTGGCCCACACCTTTAATCCTAGTACTTGGGAGGCAGAGGCAGGAGGGTCTCTGTGAGTTTGAGGCCAGCCTGGTCTACAAAGCGAGTTCAGGACAGCACACAGAGAAACCTTGTTTCGAAAAACAAACAAATAAACAAACAACCCCCCTCCCCCAAAAGACACTTCCAGTTCAGCCAGGCGGTGGTAGCACACGCTTTTAATCCCAGCACTTGGGAAGCAGAGGCAGGTGGATTTCTGTGAGTTTGAGGCCAGTGAGGTCTACAGAGTTGAGTTACAGGACCGCTAAGGCTACACAGAGAAACAAAAAACAAAACAAAACAAAAAAACCTTCCAGCCTTCATGTTATGCCCAGGTGGCTTTGGAGACTAGACACCACTAATACAGCACCCCGAAGTGTGGGTCTTTGAGCCTCTGAAAGCAGGTGGGGGGAGGGAAGGGGGGGACACGAGAGTGCATGTCCAGCCTCGCACTAATTACCCAGCTAATCATCTAATTTTATACTTTTCAGTCTTTCCTATTGGCACACATATAGTAAACGGAGAAAAACCAAAAGACCGAGTCACACACACAGCTAAAAAGATGCGGGTCTCTGCTGGACACAGCGAGCTCCTTTTGTTCCCCAGCTCCCAGGACTGACTCTGTGGTACTTTCATTTGCCCATCTGAAGTCCACTAGTGAGCTGGCATGCCAGGGGTGTTATTTTATGGTATTGTCTCATCAACTCCTGTCCCAGGAAACACTGGAAGGGAAGCCAGAAAGATGGAGCCTCTCCGGGTTTGCAGCTGAGAAGACTGAGGCTGAGAACTTTGTTGTTCAGAGCCAAGCCTGGTGGTGCTTGCCTGAGACGCCAGCACTCTGGAGGTTGACGTAGGAAGGTTGTGAGTTGAGGGTCAGCAGCGTGGGCTACACATACACTGAGACTGTCTGAAAACCAGAGGAGGAAAAAGCCACAATTGGTTCTGGTTCTTATTTAGAGATGTGGTGGTGGGGTGGGGTGAGGGGTGGGGTTAGGGGTGTGGGCATGGGCGTGGTCTCAGTATTTTGCCTGGTGGCTTCAAAAGTCTGCACTCAGGCAAAACTCCTGTCTTAGTCACACAAGTACTTGGGACTACAGCTCTACCATGTGTAGTGCGCACACGTAAAGTCTATTACTCTTCCAATACAAAAATCAAAAATAGATGCTGGGAGCTGGGGGTGGTGCGCACACCTGTAACCCCAGCCCTCGGGAGGCACAGGCAGGTGGATCTCTGTGAGGTCGAGGCCAGCCTGGTCTACAAAGTGAGTCTAAAACAGTCAAGGCTACACAGAGAAACCCTGTCTCAAAAAACAAACAAACAAACAAGATACTGGGAGTGACCAAGTGCCAGTCTAACATTTATGAAGCTTCGAGTTGATCTCCAGCAAACAGAACAAAAATCCTCCCGAAAGCAGAGTGTTGGGGGGTCGGGGGTTCTAGGAAGAGGGCTTAGAATTTGAAGAGATGAGAAAAGTCCCAAAGGACTTTTCTCTGGTTCATAAGCAGAGAGGTAGACACCCAGCTGTTGTCCTGTTGGCCGTTTCTCTCTGTGTATTATAAACTAATTAAAAATTTGAGGAAGTTTTCAGGTTGGAGAAAGTGATCTGCCTAGGTAAGGAGGAGAAATGTAAGAGCAAAACAAACAAGTAAATTAGCAGGCGGGGTGCTAAGGGCTAGGCAGAGCTGTAGTAAGAAGAGTCCACCTGGTGCTTGACACTTGACCTCTGTGGCCCTGTGGGGGCAGAGATGTCTTTATGGCCAGTTTACAGAAGACAAAACTGAAGTTTCACAAAGGCTCCTCACCTTGTTGAAGGTGTCGTGGTGAATCGCTTGTACAGTCAGGTGTGAATGCCATCACGGCGGGGTGGGGGTGGGGGCGGGGGGGGGGGCCTGTGCTGCCAGCGCTTAGGTGACAAAGGCATTGCTGTAGGTTTGAAGCCAGTCTGGTCTACATAGTGAGACCCTGTCTCAATCAAAAAGGGGGTAGAGAGAGAGAGATGTCAGCAAAGGGTCCTCTGCACACGCGTGAGGACATGAGTCCTGGTCCTTAGCTCCCATGTAGACACGCTGGCCAGTGGCACATGTGTATAACAACCCCAGTGCTGTGCAGATAGGAGGTAGGGGCTCCTAGGAGCTTCTCAGCTGGATAGCGTGGTTGAATCATGCAGCGAGAGACCCTGTCTCAAAAAATAAGGCAGATGACTGATTCCGCCTCTGCTCCAGAGAGAATGGATGAATTGAAACTGCAGAAGGGGGCTGGGAGCAGTGGCGCATGCTTCTTATTGTGGTTTGGAATAGGAGGCTCATGGGTTTGTGGCTAGTGTTTACCTAGTGAGTTTCAGTAAGATTCTGACAAGTGTGTGTGTGGGGGGAAAATAATAGTAAAAAGGAAAGACCTATGTAGTTATATTTAGAATGAAGAAAAATAGACCACGACGTTGGCTAAAGCAGAAATAGCCGCGTTAATGTCAGACTGAGCAGACTGCAAGATAAAGGTACTTATCAAGGGTAAAGAGGAACGTTGCATAAAGACAAAGGGCCGGGTATCCCAAGAAGATGTGGCAATCCTATGGGCTGTGTGCTTACTGATAGAGCCAAAATAACCGAATCAGAAACGGATAAGACTGCAAGGAGAAATGAATGAGTCCATAGTTACAGCTGGAGGCTTAACCCCTCTTTCAGAAATGCATCTGTCTCCCGGGCGGGCAGAAGGTCAGCGAAGACGTAGTTGAACTCAAACAGCGTCATCAGTCAACTGGATATAATTGGCAGCCGCAGACTTCATGGTCCAGAAACAGCGCAGCACTTGTTCCTCTGAGGCTCACGTGGAGCAGTCACCAAGATAACTCGCACTCTGGCCTATCAAGTGCACCTCAACAGTTTAGGAGGCTAGAATTGTGCATACTATCCGTTCAGGCCATGTAGAGTTAAACGTCGTATGTGCAGCGAAGAAAAGACCTGAGGCCTGTACTCTTGTGCTTCTGCCGCTGGAAGCTAGGAAGTGTAGAGCAAGTCAAGTTCTGGGTAAACAGAAGGGATACTGAGCACTGGAGAAGAAGTCAGTGAAACCCAATACAGGACATTAAGAGAAAATCGACAGACTCAAAAGCTGGTGCTTTGAAAATGTCAGTGAAGCCGGGCGGTGGTGTGGCACGCCTCTAATTCCAGCACTCGGGAGGCAGAGGCAGGTGGATCTGTGAGTTCGAGGCCAGCCTCGTCTACAACGTGAGTACAAGACAGCCAAGGCCACACAGAGAGACCCTGTCCCAAAAAACCAAAAATAAATAAATAAATAAATAAGGGGGTGCTGGAGGGGTGGCTCAGCGGTTAAGAGCACTGACTCCTCTTCCAGAGGTCCCAGGTTCAATTCCTAGCAACCACATGGTAGCTCACAACTGTCTGTAATTCCAAGATCCGACACTCTTACACATACATACACGTAGGCAAAACAACAACGTACATAAAGTAAATATAAATAAATTTATAAGAAGAAACAAAAGTTAACTACTATAAGCCTAGTGATATTAGCAGGGCACTAAAGGAGGAACTGAGGGTATGGCTCAGTGGATAAAGTGCTTGCTCTGTAAGCAGAAGATGTGAATAGGGACCCCCAACTCCCACATAAAATCTGGGTATGACAGTGTGCCTCTGTACCCTGTCCCCCCATCCCCCAGTGCTAATGGACAGGTAACAGACATGTAATGTAGTTCGCCGACCTGAGGTAGGGCGTGTCTGTGGACCAGCTAATACACCTGAAATGTCAAGCCTCAGGTTCAGTGGGCAACACTGTTTTGAAAACTAAGATGGCAGCGGAGAGATGGCTCAGTCACTAAGAGCACTTGGCTGCTTGCTCTTCCAGAGGACCCACGTTCAGCTCCCGGCACCCGCACCAGGGGACTCACAGCTGCTCCAGCTCCAGGGCATCCGGTGCCTCTGGCTTCCAAGTGCACTGCACTCATGTACGTGTATATATATATACACACACAAATATACATAACCACTAGTATTTTTTTGAGACAGGGTCGCTCTACATAGCTCTGGCTGCCCTGGAACTCACTATGTAGTCCAGGCTGGCCTCAGAGCCGCCTGCCTTGCCTGTCTCCTGGGTGCTGGAGACGGCATGCCCACCATACCCAACAATAAAAACAAATCTTTAAATGAGAATATGAACAGTTATGTACCCATAAACATCTGAAAGATAGAATGGAATAATATGTGAGAAGAAGTGCTAGATCATCTGAATAAGCTATCTGTTAAAGACACTGAGTCAACGCCCTAGAACAAAGAGTCGGGCCCCAGGTTGCTGGTAAGTACTACCAAACGTTTAAGGAAGATGCAGCTGATTCTCCACATTTTCTTCCAGAAAGCAGAAGCCGAGGGAATGCTTGCTAATTCTTCCTGTGCGGCCAGCATCACACCAACCTCTAAACCAAGACATTACACAGGAGCACAAGTGAGCAGGAAAATCTAAGCCTCTACAGCTAACATCACACCCAGCAGTGTGAGGCACAAAGATGTCCTATAACATCAACAACTTTAAAGTGTTGAAACCTCTTTCCTTTGCCCTTTGTCGTAGAAGTCATGGCTAATGGGATAAGACAAAAAGAGGAAATAACACGTATAAAATGATTGGCAGGGAAGGAGTAAATAAATGTTCATTGTTCACAAATTCTATGACAGCTGATGTAGGGAGTCTGAAGGACTCCCAGAAACTAATAAGGTTAGCAAGGCTTCAGAGCACAAATTAATATGACTGTCAATCACTTTTTTTTATATTTTGAGAACAGGTCTCTTTATGTACTTGGCTAGCCCTGAACTTGCTATGTAAACCAGGCTGGACTCAAACTCACAGAACTCCACCTACCTCTACCTCCCAAGTGCTAGGATTAAAGGTGTGCACCACCGTGACCAGCTGCAATTTTCTTAATATTTACTCAACAATGAACAAATGGAATTTGAGATTGAAAACACATTAAGGTTTATATTATCATTTGTCTAAACTGAAATATGTAGAAATAAGTACAAGGAACATGTATAAGACCTCAATAAGGAAAGTGATAAAACTATGATAAGAAGAAGTAAGTGATTTCCTATGTTTGTAGATAAAATAAGTCAGTGTCATTCCTTTCCTTGGGTCTCCTATCCAACCATAAAAATCTTGCCTATTATATCTTTACAACAACCATGCTAATTTGGTTAGTGTGTGTGTATGTGTGTGTATACTACAGATAAGTACTCTATGCCTGGGATATATGCCCACCCCTGACTTAATTTTATTTTTAGGCAGGGCCTCACTAAATTGCTCCTCCAGCCTTAAACCTGTGGATCCTTTCTGCTCACCTCGTGCATAGCTGGGACCATAGTCCTATGCCACCAGACTCAGCAGAATCTCAATACTTTCTTGCTTGAGCCACAGTAACAGCTTAAATGTTCTACCTTCTCTTTATGTCCTTGGGACCATTTCACCTTTTTTTTTTTCATCTTTATGGTTCCCGCTCTCCCCTGCCCCCTCCCCCCCCCCCCAGACAGGACTGGACTTACTTTGTAGACCAGGCTGGCCTTGAACTCACAGTGATCCGCCTGCCTCTGCCTCCCGAGTGCTGGGATTACAGGTGTGTGCCGCCACGCCCAGCTCATCTTTATGCTTTAATTTCATGTGTATGGGTGTTTTGCCTGCAAGTGTGTCTCTGCAGCGCTTGCATGCCTGGTGCCCGTGGAGGCCAGAAGAGAGCGTCAGATCCCCTGGAACTGCAGTAGTTGTGAACCACCATGTAGGTGCTGACAGTCAGACCCAGGTCCTCTGGATGAGCAAGCTGTTCTCTTAACCACCGAGCCATCTCTCAAGCTGCTGGCTGGTGTTGCTGAGGGGGTCTAAAGTCTGACTGACTTCAGGGACTCTGGTGCAGCTGTTGACATCTCCAATACTTAAGAAAACTGTGGGTAAACATACCATATCCACCCACTAGCACATGGGACTATAGGTTAAGCCACTGTGGCCAATACTCCAATATACTGCTGTGCCTTGAGGGAAATTTCTGAGATATGGGTTTCTCCATGCCAAAGGCTCTGGGTAGTGCTAAGGTAGGGACACCGGAAAAGGAGTACAGAAGACCCACAGAGCCAGCATTTTGAGAAGCACCGGCTGCTCTGAGAAGCAAGCTATAAAAATGCCAGAGTGGAATATGGGGGGGCCTCTGAGGACAGTGGTGGGAGCGTCGGAGCGGGGGGGGGGGGGTGCTGAGCCTGCTCTTGGCGTGTCCCTGATGAGAGCAGTGACAGGTGCACATCTGCTGTATGGTGGAGGCAGTGTGAAAAACTGGCGTCTTTGGCTGAGAACTAGGAGATCAGGGGATCCAAAGGGCACCTAGAGTTTTGGTTGGCTCCTGGCTCTGCGCAGCATAAACACAGGTGTCATGGCAGAGATAACTAACCTTTGTGGGGCTCCTCTTACATCTACCAGTCAAGTAGGTTCTATTTTTCCTTTTATCAAGAAAGGTTAAGAGACGTGTCCCTAAACGTGTTCTACCTGACTTGAGACTCACAATTGCTTCAGTGCCTTCCAGAAACAGTTTGTGTCCCAGTCTTCGGTTCCCCTGTCATTTTTGCCTTTTGTTTTTTCTTTGAGACAGGGTTTTATATAAGCCAGGCTGGCTTCCCATGTGCTATGTAGCCAAGGGTGACCTTGAACTTCTGGTCCTCCTGCCTCTACTTCCAGAGTGCTGGGATTAGAGGCAAGTGGCCGTGTGTTTGGTTTGTGTAGTACCGGAGATTGAACTTGGGGCCACCGCATACTAAGGCAGAATTCGACCAGCTGAGCTACATCTTCAGCTTGCCTCTTTTGTTGCTTTAGGTTGGTACTTGTTTTGAGACAGGGACCTCACTCTGTAGCCTAGACTTGCCCGGAACTCTTGGTGTCTCCAGGCTGTTCCTATATTTTCAGTTATCCACTTGCCTCCTCAGCCCGTGGAGTGCTGGGATTACAGGGAGGAGCCACCACACCTGGCTCACCCTGACCTCTTGAAGTAAATGTTAATATAATTGACCGATGCCCTGGTCCCCGCATGCACCTGCAGAAATAAGAACCTGTAGGTGGCCAGGAAGAAGTAGGTGCGATGTGACACCTGTGGGCTTGCTTCTATTTGTGGCATAGGAAGTACCCACTGGGATTCCAGGCTCTCGTGCTCAGGGGCACGGGGCACAGCTGTGAACGACTTGAGTGAGTAGCGAACAGGCACTGCTTGCCCTCAACACCCCGTTCCTTTTATTTGTCAAGATGGGGTTTGGGTTTCTCTGTGTACCTTGGCTATCCTGGACTCACTTTGTAGACCAGGCTGGCCTCGAACTCACAGTGGTAAGAGTGTATGCTTTAGGTGTGACATTTGGCATGCATACCAAAGTAATCTCATTGCTCATGCTACCCTGTTGATGGATGGTCAGCCGTTGCTTTGAATTTCCTTGCTGCCCATCCCTGGATCCTCAGGCCTTCATACCAACCCAAAGTAATGCCTGGTCATTATGGGGCTTCAGGACAGTGCCACCTGGTCAGTGTAACATCTGTTTTCTGAGGTCAGTGTCCATGCTGTGGTGAATTTTCTTCATCCTTTAGTTTCACACACACACACTTTTTTTTTTTACTCTGAATGTAGATCTGCATACCAGAATTGGGCACCATATCCCATTGAACTACAGTTACAGATGGTTGTGAGCTTACCACGCGGGTGCTGGGATTTGAACTCAGGGCTTCTGGAAGAGCAGCCAAATGATCTTAACCACCGAGCCATCTCTTTAGTCCCTTCAGCCTTAAAATGGGAATGGATACTACTAGGATTGGAGGGGTAGTCGTGAGGAGGCTGTGTGGTGATGGTTATTTCCATACCTTAACTGAGAAAGCATCATCCACTTGAACATGGGGGCTGAACCCAGGGTCTTGTGCATGCCTAGAAAGTGTGCTGCCCCTGGGCTGTGTCCTAGCCCCTCCGTTCTTACCTTGTCTTTTACGCAAAGGCTTAGAGAAGTTTTCACAGAGAACTATGAGCTGAGGATTGCCCAGAGAGATGACCTACTGTTTCCAAAAGCTGTTGGCGCCCCATTTGCTGCTAGTGAGCCATGGAGGAGGCCTGAGACATTCGAATTCAGCAGCTCTGTGTGGGGACCAGGAATCATTTTTATGAACTACTTTTTTTTTTTTTTGAGACAGCGTCTCTCTGTGTAGCCTTGGCTCTCCTGGATTCACTCTGTAGACCAGGCTGGCCTCGAACTCAGAGATCCGCTTGCCCCTGCCTCCCGAGTGCTGGGATTAAAGATGTGCACCACCACACCCAGCACGAACCACATTTTGATGATCTTGATTGACAGACAGGGCTCTGGGAGCCATCTTGCTCTGTCAGAGGCAGAGATGGCCTCTCCTGCTCCCGCTGCCTTTTCACTTAGAACGTGCTGCAGGCTATATGGCCCTTCTGGCAGGAACTCAATGCATAGGAGGGACTGGTAAACTAAAATGCTCCTGAGCCAGCTGGAAAGACCCCACCCTCAGTAGACTGGTCTCCTGCCTTGGGTGGGATCCAGGACCCGCTGAGGCAGAGAGCAAAGGGTAGGGGAGACCACACCTGGGAATCTTGTTGGGCTTCCTAGTAAACTGGATGAGAGGGATTGGGCTTCCTGATCAGGAGGGTGAGATCTGCTATAGGCAAATTAGCCTGTCCATCACATTCCCTCGGCTGCACCCAGTAGCTGGCTGACCTGTGTGTGCCACCTGGCAACAGGGCTTTCTGCGCCCTAAGATGGAGCCCCCAGTTCCTCCTGCCCTCGAGGCTGTCAGTTGCTCTGACTGGCTGCAGTTGTCTCGGTGAGTCCTCTTCGGCCTGGCAGGCACGTTCAGCACTTCTTCATTACACACTCACGGGTCTCCCTTGGGAGCAAGCTATTGGATTACAGACAAGGTAATGCTCCCGGTGTTGTATTCTAAATGATAAGGACTCGGGTGATAGGGAGATAGTGCTGAGAGACACGGGAAGAAATATGTTGGCACACACCTGTAATCCCAGGACTTGGGAGACTGATGCAGGGAGATCATCTATGAGTTTAAGGCCAGCTTGGTCTACATATCCAGTTTCAGGGCAATGAGAAAGACGGATGGACATGAATATATATGGGGGGGGGGGGAGGGAAACAAACAAGGGGGGGAAATATATGAAGACTGAGAAAGAGGGGGCTAAGAGGGATATGTAAGGCACGTGAAGTCAAATTTGGATGGCGGGCCTGGGGGGTGCAGTGTGGTAGTAAGTGGTAGGTTGCTTGCTTAGCGTGTGCAAGGCTCTAGGTGACATCCTCAGCCTAAGCCTTGGGGTGACAGTGAGGAAATGAGTATGCAGATGATCCTTGCCATCGTTGCACTGTGGCTGTGGCAGCCTTCCTTGTGACATGACATCCCTGATCGCTCTGTCTGGCCAATCAAGCTCCTGGGTAGGCCAGCCTCCCAAGATGCGATGCAAGTGTTTCAACAGAGGCAGTGAGGTAGGAAGTTTGGGGCTTGCATTCCCAGCTGAGGTGTCCCAGCAGTGAGATCCCAGGGATTGTGGGGCGTGTGCAGCGTGACTCACCTGGCCACAAGACTTCCCTGGTTTACAGCCCTGGATACCTTTTTCTTCTCACTCACACACCTGTCGCCACTTAGCGACCACACCCTCCTGTTTGCGCTCTGCTTTCTCCGCCACCAGGCAAGGGCTGCCACTCGTACCATCTTCCCTCCTCCCTCCTCACTTGTGCGTCTCCTAGGAGCCAGAGGTTTCTGGGATCAGTTGACAAATCCTCCCTGGGCTCTCGTACAAAGCCTGTTTCCTGTCTGTGTCTCAGATTTCTGACCTATAAAATGAACCTCAGGCTTACCGCTTGCTGTGTGGAGCTGTGAAAGAGGTCTTTTGGGGGAAGTGTTTCTTGTCAGATGAAAGATGCCACAGTGAGATCCCGCAGCCCCGTCTTGCTTTCACTCCACCCGCCCCTCCTGCCCCAAGTCCTGCGTTCGCTTCTCACTCTTTACCACGCAGATGAGAAAACCATGTAGGTCTGGAAACCCACGAAGACCTCACTCTCTAGATCCGCTGACCTCTTACAATCTTCATCGAACCGCCTCACACCCCATTAGAAATGGCTTTGAACACCTCCTTCCATCTCTGAAGAAGCATAAGCATAAATGCTCAGGGAAAAGAAAGAAAATTCAGGCTGGGGTGAAGCTCAGTGGTTGAGCACCTGTAGATGCCCAAGGCCCTGAGTTCCATCCTCCGAGCCGCGGAAAGAGAAAACCCAACATTATAGACTAGAGTTTAAGCCAGATATAAAATCACTCATCTCCTCAGCCACCCTGTGTCCTCACGACTACGTGCTTATGTTTATCTGTTATCTCTTATTTGAGACCAAAGTCTGGTGTGTGACTGACTGCAAGGCACACGGCAGATATTTATTAATTACCGACTGAAAGAAGGAAGGAGCGTGGGAGTTAGCCGTGAAACTTGCAGTGGTCTTCAAGCCTCCATTCTGTGGTATACTTGGGTAAAATTAGGAGAATGGTCTCTTTTTTTAAAAAGAGTTTCTTTTAGCTGGGCGTGGTGGCACATACCTGTAATTCCAGGGGAGGCAGAGGCAGGTGGATCGCTGTGAGTTCGAGGCCAGCCTCGTCTACAGCAAGTCCAGGACAGCTAGGGCTACACAGAGAAAAACCCTGTTTCGAAAAGCCAAAAAGAAAGAGTTCCTTTACTGTTAATTTGGGCTCTCCTGCTGATGCACTGGGTCTTCACCTCAGTGACAGAGTGAGGGTAAAGTGGCACCATCATGTCAAGCACATAGTGGCCTGCAGGAGGGCTGTTGGGTCGGCTTCTAAAGGAAGCCGGTTGTCCTTTGCTCTCTGTTAAGGCTGAATGATCTTGCTGCTCACTGAGGGAGGGAGGGAGGGGATGTAGTGAGACTGTCCTTCCTCAGAGAGTTTAGGGTTTGCCTGGGGTGAGAAGCCAAGCTCTTAGCAGCAGAGCTGAAGTGGAGATGCTGAGCCCAGGGGCAGGCTGTGGGGACAGGAAAGTAGAAAGGCTAAGAAGGGAGCCCAGAGGAGGATGTGGCATCGGGTAATATGAGAAGAGTGAATAAAGGACCTGTGGGCCAGCTTCTCTGGGTTTCCACTGGATGCGTGGCCTCGTCAGCTCCTTTTTCCCCCAGGTCTCCACTGAGAGGTTGTGGTCCTGCCTGCCTCAGTGGTTCCTCTTGGAAAGTTTTCCCTCCTGTTCCTTTTGGCAGTGGCTTGTTAGGCCCAGTTTTCAGCCAGGAACACCTAAGCTCAGTACGAGGACGTGAGTGAGCCTCACGGGTGGCAAAGCCCAGAATCAGATAAGGTCCCCATGGTGCCAGTGGCCACTCTCTGAGTCAGGACTCGGGTTTCTCTGGGGCACTGGCCAACCTCATTAGGCCACTCGGGGATGATCATTAGGTGTGGCCCATTTCTTTGTGCTGAGGAATATTATGCCAGAAGGACAGCTCAAGCCACCTTCCATTATCTGGCAGTCAGCTTTCAGACGGTGAGATTTTCATGTCATGTTCTACCGCATGCAGAGTTGGTGACAGAAGAAAAAGAGTGCAGCAAGAAGTGGCCACACAAGGCCATTTTTTAAATACAATAGATGGAATTAATTTTATTAATATGCGCATCGGATTATTGAATGGTGACTTCAGGATGATACCTTCCTCTTAAAGATGATACTTGCAGGCTGGGCGTGGTGGTGCACGCCTTTAATCCCAGCACTAAGGGTGGCAGAGGCAGGCGGCCCGCTGTGAGTTCAAGACTAACCCAGTCTACAAATTGAGTCCAGGACAGACAAGGCTACAGAGAGAAACCCTGTCTTGGTGGAGCAGGGGTGGGGGTGAGGGGTGGGGATGAGGGGTGGGGTGGGGTGGGGGAAGTTGGGGTGGGGAGTGGGGGGGGGAAGCAGGAAGAGAATGGTCCTTGCAGCCAGGGGTGGGGAGGTGGTACCTGGAGGCAGAGGCAGGCAAAACTCAGTTTGAGGCCAGCCTGCCCTACAGAGCTAGTTCCAGAGAAACCCTGTCCCCAGAAACCAGGGAGGGGGAAAAAAAAAAGGATTGCCCTTTCAGGTACAAAAATGCAAAGCTGTCTACATACTTGAGATGTTTGCTTGAGAAGATTCTTCAACCTCAGTTTGATATTAGCTTCCATCATCCCGGTGGAGATGGCGTGCTGACAGGCTGCTGTCCGCACTGTGGTATTTTGAGCACCCCCAACAGAGGGGACAGTAGAGATCATCTTCCGTGTAGGGGCAGGCCACCAAGAGTGCCTCCGTGAGCAGTGGGTGGACAGAGTGCTGGTGACAGCACGGACCGATGTGGTGGAGGTGGCAGCCCTGAGCCTGACACCCCGAGAATCCTCAGAGCAGGAAGGACAAGGCCAAATGTCAAAAAGCAGCAGAGTGCCCCCCTCCCCCACCCCCTTCCCCTCCCTCTCCCCCCTTCTTTCCCCTCCCCCCCACACCACCAAGGGAAGGAGTGATAATAATCCTTATATCCTTCCCCTCTCTCATACCCCATTAGCCATAAGCTGGGGAGACGGTCTCCAAACCCCCATCCCTTTTTTTTGCAAAGATCTTCCCTCATGATTTTGTCAAATATGTATCAGATTGAAAGTTGTGGGGAAGAAAAATGTATGTCAATAAAAGGAAGGGATGAGGGAGCGGGGAGGGAGGAGGCAAAGAGCTCAGGAAAAGTGAGAGGGCAAGGGGGAGGGGCATCCAGGGAAGATTGCAGTGGCCTCTGGTCTGGGAGCTTTGACACCCACAGCCATCCAAAGCTGCCAGAAGGCCTCGGGAGTGATACCGGTATGGCGTGGAGGAGGCAATTAAAGGGGCTGTTCAGTTCCACTTTAAGAATCAGGGCCATCGGGAAGGGACAGGAAGGTTGGTCTGCTGCCCTCACGGTAGACATGCTGTGTGCCGTGATAAAGAACACACAGAGAGCAGGCAGAGCTGGTGGTCTGCTAGCTCTGCGCGTTCCCCGCTTTGTGCCAAGTGTGGACCTATGGAGCTGTGGCCCGTACTGATGTGTGCACGGGCTACAATGGAGCTCAGATTGTGCCTGTCAAGTCAGGTTTTGAGATCCCTGTGTTTGGAAACTAAAAAGCAGAGTGGGCTTGTAGTGGAACCCCCTGCTGCCCTGACCCCCAAATCATACACTATAAAATATATCATTTTCTTGTTGATTCCTATCACATCCTGTGAAGGGATGACAGGGCACCAAACAGGAAGCAGATTATCCTATGCCCAGAAGTGAATCTGATTTGTAGATTACAGTTTCTTCTGCCTATAATCCCAGGTCATCAGGACAGAGGGCCCGCTCAGGTGTGTCCAACAGTTACCTTCCTGCTTGAACTCTATTCTCTTCCAATCACTGCCTATCAGTGGTTTACCTATATCTGTAAGCAAATATCTGTATTACTTTATATTTAGCGGGCAATAAGTCCATCTATCACAGAAGCGCTAAATCTAGCCAATTAGCATTTTTTCATGACCTCACAGGGGTGTGTGTGTGTGTGTGTGTGTGTGTGTGTGTGTGTGTGTTTGAACACTAAACATCCACACCTGTAGAATATTCTGAGTCCCAGTGAGGATCTGGTAACAATAGTTTAGGCCTCCAGCCAGACCCACAGACCCATGAACATTTGAAAGTAAACATATGTGGACAAAAAGCTATACTACACTACAGCTTCTGTGACAAGATTTTTTGTCTGTTTGTTTTATTTTACTGGGTGGAGGAGAGGGATTTTGGTTCATGGCATGTAAATCATAGACATTCAATAAAAGTGAAAAAAAAAAAAAAAGAAGATGATTCTGGACTAATCCAGACAGTGGTGGCACACGCCTTTAATCCCAGCACTCGGAAGACAGAGACAGGTGGATCTCTGTGAGTTCGATGCGAGCCTGGTCTACAAAGCAAGTCCAGAGCAGCCAAAGCTACACACAGAAACCCAGTCTCAAAAAACAAAAACAAATGAAAAACAAACAAACAAAAAATAATATCCTTGACTAGAGTGTAGTTTAGTGGTAGATTGTTTGCACGAGGCCCTGGGTTTGATCACTGGCAGCTCGTGGTATTAAATTCTATTTCTTTTTCTTTTTTTGTTTTGGTTTTTCGAGACAGGGTTTTTCTGTGTAGCTCTGACTGTCCTAGAACTCATCCTATAGAACAAGTTCAAACTCACAGAGATCTGCCTGCCTCTGCCTCCAAATGCTCGCTTTTTAGTTTCTTTTCTGATGATCTGCCGTCAAGCCCTGGCTCTCCCTTCCTCTGTGCATATGCATTCTTATAAGAAACTCACTATTAAGTTATGTAATGAATTAATTATTTTGTCAGCTTTTGAGTTTTAACTTTCTTTCTTGAAGGAATTAATGTCTAATGAGTGAATAAAAAGATGGCTGGCCATCAAGCTGACCTCACCTAAAGAAATCACAGCATGTAGGCCATGATGGCACACGCCTTTAATCCCAGCACTCAGGAGGCAGAGGCCAGTGGGTCTCTGAGACTGAGGCCAGCCTGGGCTACAGAGAGAGTTCAAGAAGAAGGAGGAGCCAGGCGTGGTGGTGCACACCTGTAATCCCAGCACTTGGGAGGCAGAGGCAGGCGGATTGCTGTGAGTTCGAGGCCAGCCTGGCCTACAAAAGCAAGTCCAGGACAGTCAAGGCTACACAGAGAAACCCTGTCTCGAAAAACCATTTAAAAAAAAAAAAAGGAGGAGGAGGAGAAGGAGAGGGTTGTGGGGAGAGGGGAGGGGTGGGGTGGGGGGGCAGAGAGCAGCACAGACGGTCTCATACACCCCTTTCCTCTGATCTTCACCTCTGGGCTACACTGCAGCCACCTCCACTTCCCAGCCCCGGATTAGAGAAGTTTTTCTTTTTCTCTTCATTTCTAGTTCTTATTTTCTTGAGAACTGCTTTGACACAAACCCCAAATCAAGAACCGGCTCTTGTTGGGCTCTGCGTGGGGAGGAAGTTTGCCCCTTGGTTGGCTTGGCTTCTTCTGCAACTGCAAGCCTTTCTCACGCTTCGTCCCATTTTGAGGGCTCTCTCACCGTGCGAGATGGCATCTGCCTACCACACTTCATTGTCGCGGTGGGGAGTGTCCCAAGCCCCCGTGGTTCGCATTACCCAGGCCTGGGATTGCTATCTTCGGGGAGATAGGGGTCTGAATAGGTCTGCCTCTCAAGCTGTCCTGCATCTGCGTTGATAGGACGGGAACAAAGGCCTGGAGACAAAGCTGTATGGAGCCCGTGTGGGGTTTCCAGGCCTCCACCGTGAAGAGGCCCAGCTCAGACACGTGGGAGCTCTGCCATGGCAGCCTCAGCCATCTTCTCTTTGCTTTCATTTGCATAGATTTGAGCCAGTTAAGGCTTCAGCCCGTGCCCAGGCTGTACCCCACCTCGTTTCAACGCTACAGGGTGCAGCGGAGTGATCCCACAGCCAGCCCTGGAAAATCCTGTGGGATTCAGCTTTTAGACACTGAACTCTTTTGAATACACCAGGCGATTTATTATTTTAAAGGAAGATATGACGGGCCCTATTAGCAACATGAAGTTTTGTTTTATGTGTATTTAGTGTCAGATCATGAAACTTTTTTGAGTGCACTGCTGTAATCCCAGCTCTGGGAAAGCTGAGGCAGGAAGATTTTGGGGGTAGGTTTGAGGCCAGCATGGGCTACATGAGACCCTGTCTCAAATAATGAAACAGTAACAACAACAAAAACCATAAATTAAAAGTAGAGCATATTATTAGCAGTGGTCCCTAAATGTTATAATTTTTGTCCCCAGATAAAACAGGACCAGATCATGAAAGTCCAAGTCTCCTGTCTCCCAGTCTAGTACCTTTTCAGTCATATCAATGATGAAACACAGCAGAATTTTCTAATCTTGATTCTCCCGTATTTTTTTTTCTTTTCATTTTCTTTTCTTCTACTTAAAAACATGTTTTGCAGCTGGGCGGTAGTGATGATGCATAGCTTTAATCCCAGCACACAGGAGGCAGAGGCAGGCGGATCTCTGAGTTCGAGGCCATCCTGGTCTACAGAATGAGTTCCAGGACAGCCAGGGCTACACAGAGAAACATTATCTCGAAAAGCCAAACCAAACCAAAGCAAAACAAAAACAAATCTGGGCCAGCGAAACGGCTTAGCAGGCAAGCGCTTGTGGAGTAAGGCTGGTGACATGAATTTGATTCCTAGGCCCATGCTCAAAGGAAAGAACTGACTTCCAAAAGTTGTTCTCTGACCAACACATGTGTGCCGTGGCACATGCATGTCTGTATTCACATACGCAATGATTATAAAACAAAACTCAAAACTGCTGGGCATGGAGGTGAAGGTTTGTAACCCCAGCTACTCTGGCGGTGGAGACAGGTGATCACAAATTCAAGGCCTGCCTGGGCAACTTAGTGAGACCCCATCCTGCAATAAAAAAGGACCAAAGTATAGCTGAGAACACATACAGGCCTGTATCCTCACTAAAAAAAAAAAAAAAAAAGCCAACCAAACCAACAACAACAAAAACATTTTTGAGTGTTTAAGAACACTGACTGATCTTCTAGAGGTCCTGAGTTCAATTCCCAGCACCTGTATAGTGGCTCACAACCTTCTATAACTGTAGTTCCCTCTTCTGGTGTGCATACATGTAGACAGAACACCCATGTACATAAAATGCATAAGTAAACAAATCATTTAAACTTTTTTTTTTGATGTGGGCATGGTAATTTATATCTGTATTATCAGCTACCCAGTAGTGTGAGGCAGGGGGATTATGGGTTTGAGGGCAGCCCTGGAATATAAGAAAGATGGGAGCGTGTGAGCTTAGCGTGTGGGTGGCTCCGGGTTCCAATCAGGACCATTTGCATGAACACGTAGGCACAGTTTTCATTTAAAAGCCTATAATAGAAGAGAGAAAAACAATTGCCTGTCATGTCAGTGCCCAGGTAAGCGAAGTGAGAAGGCATCAGTGTGACTCCAGGGTAGCTCCCACGTTAAGACCCGCCCACAGACCAACCAAGCCAAAGTCTCCAAGCCACAGAATGCAAAGCAGTAGGGTTTCAGAAATTTCATATGCTTTCTTCTAAGTTTATCTTCCCTTTCTTTCCGTCCTCCATCCCTCCTTTGTTCCCTCCCTCTCTTCTTTTCTTTTTGTTTGCTTTGTTTTTGTGAGACAGGGTTTCTCTGTGTAGTCCTAGCTGTCCTAGACTTGCTTTGTAGACCAGGATGGCCTCACAGAGATGCGCCTGCCCCTGCCTCCTTCCCGAGTGCTGGGAATAAAGGCGTGTGCTACCTCCCTGCCTCTCTTTGTTTTAAGGTAGTGTCTCTCCATGCCCCTCTCGCTGCCCGGCAACTCACTGTGTAGACCAAGCTGGCTTTGAGCTTTTGGTGTTCCCCCTGTGCCCGCTTCCCCAGTCTTGAGTTTATAAGTGTGTACCCTCAATCCTGGCTTTCAAATTTTCTATGCTTATATACCACTTATATTATAGACATAGGTGTATTTTAAAATAAATTCAATGTTAGAGTAATTTTATGTTTACAAGACAATTACAAAGATGCCCTAGGCCACAGAGATCTTATCTCTCTCCCAATTTTCATATCATTTTACTTTGGTAGAATGGTGTGTTTGTCACCATTGATGGTTCAGTATCAGGGCACCAACGTTAATTAAAACCAGGCTAGGGGTGTAGCTCAGTTGCTAGAGCGCTTGCTTAGCCATGCGCCGAGTCCTAGGATGGATCCTGGGCTCACATAAACCTCATGTGGTGGTGCAGTCCTGTCATCTCAGCAATTCAGAGGTGGAGGCAGGAGGGTCAGAAGTTCAAGGTCACCCTTACCAAAGTAGGGAGTTGAAGCTAGTCCATCTGCCTCTGCCTCCCCAGTGTTGGGATTAAAGGTGTGCGCCACCATGCCCGGCCTGTTTGCTTTTTTGTTTTGTTTCACTGATGCTGGGGACTAAAGCCAGGCCCTCATACATGGGAGACAAGAGTTCTCCCACTCTGCTACACCCAGCCCTATACTTACTTTCATTTGTGTAGGTGTTTTTCCCGAATGAATGTCTCATACCGTATGTATGCCTGATACCTCAAGCAACCAGAAGAGGGCCTCCATCTTCTGGTACTGGAGTTAAAGACAGTTGTGAACTCCCATGAGAGTGCTGGGAATTGAACCCAGGTCTTCTGGAAGGAGAGGCAGTGCTCTTAACCACTGAGCCACCTCTCTAGCCCTTCTTTCCAGTCTGTTTTTTTCTATCCCAGAATCCCATCCGTCTCGTTGTCATGTTTCCTTGATGTTCCCCTTGGGTGTGTGACATGTTGATTATTTGTTTATTTACTAGCTTCCCTTTGGCCATACATGGCAATCACCCCTGTGTAACTATCTTGAGCACCTTCTGGGTTAGTGTATAAGATATATATTGTGTTGGGTTTGTGTGTCTCTGTGCGCTTTGTGGGTACTGGGGGGGGGGGTGTCTAACCCAGGCCTCGTGTCTGCTCACTAAGTAAATGCTCTACCCTGAGCCACACAGCAGAAGCACCTTACACACTTTTAAAATCAGCTGCCATGTGCGCTGAGGCTCCTCCCCCCCCTCCCCCCCCACTTCCCCGGGAAACAATGATAGTGACGCCAATTATAAAAGTAACATGGGGCTAGGTGTTGTCTAGAGAGCCAGATGCTTCTTCCCACTGCCTTAGAGCTTCGATGCTGCCCTAGTCAGGGATAGCTGACGTAGGTGACCCCACACAGCTCAGGGAAAGAACCAGGCAGCCTGAAGTACTGCTGCTGCAGCTCCTCAGCCCACAGAAGGACGCCATTTGTTAAGGCTGTGTGGTTGAAACACCCATGCAAGCACTGGGCTTGTCCAAGGATGCCCATGTAACCATGGGACAGAACCGCGCCGGGCAGAACGGTTCCTAGTGCTGCCAGTCGGGATGCTTGAGGGCTACAGCTGAGGGGGTAGCTCAGCACGTTAGCATGCGAGAGGCCCTGGATTCCAACCCTAGAACTTTGTCCTCATAAAAAAGAAACCTCTGGGGCTAGGTGTAGTGGTACCTGACTTTAAGCCAAGCAGAACCATTCAGATCTCTATGAGTTCAAGAACAGCCTGGTCTACATATGAGTTTCAGCACAGCCGAGGCTATACAGTGAGACCCTGTCTCAAAGTGAGGAGAGGGAGGAGGAGGAAGAGGAGGAATGTTCTGGAGGCCATCATTTGTAACTGGAAGTGATCTGGGAAATGACTTGGCAAAGGTCCCATCACAGTACAGCAGGTTGTTCTCTGTAATTGCCTCTTCTCTACCTGTATCTCTATGGCAGCATCCGATTCTTATTAGTTATTGAAGATATAAAACTTTTAGATCCCACAGGTCCCTGTCACCACAGAAAGACGATTACCTACTTTGAAACAACTTCCTTTATAAACTGTATCTTGGGCCTCTCCCTGCTCATCCTCCTTGGAATTAGTCAGAGCCTGTGACCTAAGCCCTCAGATTAGCTTCCACCATTCTCCAAGGCCCAGGCTCACCCTCTTTCACTTCCTCCCTCTGAACTCTGACCTCTGACTTACATAGGCCCAATAGGACCAGGACTCTCTGTCCCCACTGGAGACCACAGACAATGGATTCCTTTTGAGATTAGCCCTCCTGGACTCTGGACTTGAGAGCTAGACACCTCTGCAAACAGAGGACATCGCTTCTCAGAGAAAAGTCAGGAAGCCAGGGTCCTTCCCTTGAATGTAGTTGTGTGAGTCGACAGGACAGGAGACGCTTGGGCCCCAAAGAGCTTTGCTAGGCAGTTGTTGCACTGAGGGAAAGGAGAATCTGCCTCAGATCATTCCTCTTGCCCAACACAGAATTTCTGCCATGTCTTGCAGGCATTCGAGCCAGGGACACACCTGAGACACTGCTCCAGGACTTCGGAGATGACGGGCAGTTTGTCCTGAGGCCCCTCTGGCCAGTGCTGTAACTGAGCCTGCCTCCCCTTTAGACCATAGTCCCCATTTCCAAGGGGGTGGTTAGGTTCACTGAACAAAAGGGCTGACAGCAGGGAAATACTTTGCAATATGCAAATACTTAATAATAAATGAGCATTAGAAGCCAGCTTGAGGCCACTGTGCTTTAGGAAGCCCATCTGCTGGGATGGGACAGGAGACTATTTTCAGGGCAGGAGAGACTTCAGGCAATACAGAATGGTGAATGGCCCGCCTCCCGGGGGGACTTAGATGGTACCGAAACCCAGATACAGAATTAGAGAAGAAACAACAGCTTTGCTCGGGGACTCATCATTTGGCCAAATGTTGATTTCATTGACCTAAATCAGTCCTCTGCTCTTATGCGCTGGGACCTATTTTAAGAGAGTCATAAATATACAAACTCGGAAATGCCTGGTTGGCGGGGGTAGGGGGGGGTGGCAAGAGGATGTGGTTGCACTCCAGGACAGGATCCGGCTCAGATCTCACTCCCCGCCCCTGGATTCCAGGCGGGCAGGAAGGAGGGCACTGAGGTGGTGTTCGAAAGAAGGTGCCAGGAGCAGACTGCTTCATGCCCTGCAAAGGAGGGCAGAGAGTAGGCTCTGGGTGATGGGAGTTGAAAAGAAAAGGGTGCCTAGGACCCTCTTCTCGGTTATAGCCCTTTCACCTGTCACCCACTTGCCTACAGGCTCTCGCTAGACCTGCCCTGCTTCCCAGGATTGAGACTCAGGACACACCTGTGTTCCCTGCCAGGCCTAGTGAATCCAGTCTGAGGTTACTGAGTCATAAGATACACTAGTCTTTGGCTTAAAGAAGTCCTTTAGCCCTTCCCCTTACTTTTCAGGTAAAGCTAGTGATGGGTCCTGGTTGCCTAGGCTGGCCGGGACATGCAGCCCAGTGTCTGGAAGGCCTCTCTAACTCAAACCAGGTTTCATCAGGGGTGGAGCACCATGGGAAACAGCTCTGGGTGTTACTGGGTGGGGCCCAGATGTGGCAGCTTTGGGCAGGCCGAGGGCTCTGCATAGCTTTGCCCATTCAGCCAGTGTTGATCTTTGGTGATAGAGTCCTCGCCTAGCATGTGAGACTTTGGCAGGGGGTGGGGGCGGTGTTCCTTCGAGGCACCAGGGATTTGATATTTGTGCGCGTGCTGAGCTGCCTCACTGTTTTGTAAGCCCGTGGAAATAAGAATGCTTTTGTGTCAATTCCTTGAGGAGGTAGTGTGGTCTTCCTTGGGGGGTGACACAGCTCAGGGATGGAGTGGCAACTTTTCCCCCAGTTTCTTCCTAACTGGGATCTGAGAAGTACTTGGGGAGGCGGGTGTCACCTGAGCTGAGAGGGGCACAGGCTCTTTCAAGAACAAGCCAGTCTCCATCGAGAGATGTTCACACCAGCTCATGCCCAAGGGTGCAGCGTGAGTCATTTAGTCTAATTGGTTTTAATGCGTAAGTGATCTGTGTGCAAAGAGGAGGGGGAGGGGCATGAGAGGGAGGGGCTGGCTGTCGACCAATCCTAAGGGGCCAGCCTTGAAGAGAAGCCTCTTGTCAGCTTTCTAGGGATCTGTGATGATTAAGCTGGGGGGGCGGGGAGGGGGCAGTGAGTGTGGGTGGGGACGCTTTGTGAAGAAGGGAGAATAGAGACCCAGATGTCCTGGTGGCAAGTGCAGGTGGCTCAGGGTCTCCGTGCCCATCCTAAAAAAAGAAAAGGGAACCATTCATTGAAGTGTATAGTTCAGGAGGGGCCGGCGGTGTGACTCAGTGCTCAGTGGGGGGGCTCTCATCTACCTTACACAGTCCCCAGCACTGTGCCCACTTTTTTTTTTTTTAAATCTCCAGGAATTTGCCTGTTCTGAACATTTCCTATGAATGGCCCATGCAACAGGTACCCCATTGTGTCTGGATTTTTTCCTTTGCTATAACAACAGTATTTTTCTTTCTTCAGGTTTATTGACGTAGCATGGGTCTGAGCAGTCCTTCGTCAGAGTTCACAGGATTGTGCTAGGGCCAGCTGTACCCTGAGGACACACCCAAAACCAGGGATGCTCAGACCCTCACACCGAGGGGCAGTCTTTCCACACAACCTGGCACATCCTCCTGTGACTAGAAGTCACTCTGGGGGGCTTGTGGTATCTGGTAGCATAAATGTGATGTAAACAGTTGCTATACTGTATGCTACATATATTATAACGTTCCAATTACGTTTTGTTCCCTTTTATTTTCCTTCTCTTATTTCTCCTCCTCCTCCTCCTTTTTGTGAGACACGGTCTCATTTGCCTTGGGCTAGCCTCAAACTCATGATGTAGAGCTTCTGATTCTCTTGCCTCTACTTCTGAGTGCTGAGATTACAGCTTCCCACGATGTCTTGTCTATGGGTGCTGGGAACTGAACCCAAGACTAAGGATGTTCTGAGCAAACACCCTACCAGCTAAGCTGTGTCCCCAGCCCTTTTTGGTTTTGTCTTTTGAGATATAAGTTTTTTTTCCTTTTGTTTTGAGACAGGGTCTCACTATGCTTTGCTGGCTATTCTGGAACTTACTATGTAGACCAGGCTGGCCTCAAACTCACAGAGATCCTCCTGTCTCTCTGTCTCCCAGTGCTGGGATTGAAGGTTTGTGCCATTACCCTGGTTCTGTTTTTTTGGAGTCAGAGATCCCTATATATCTTCAGCTATCCTAGGACTCACTGTGTAACCCAGGCTGACCTTGAACCCACTGTCTGATCTCCACCTGTCTTCCAGGTGTCTTCATTAATTGTTGATGGACATTTGGGTGTTTACAATTTGGGGCTGTTAGGACTGGCACTGCTCTGGTGTTCTGGTGTTTTTGTATTGTTTTATATGGCTGGCCTAGAACTTATGATGTAGACCATAGACCAGGCTGGCCTGGAACTCATGGACAGTCTTCCTACCTCTGCCATCAGAGTTTTGGCTTTTTCCTTTGTTTGGGAATTCTAATTTCTGCATATCTTCTCTCTCTCTCTCTCTCTCTCTCTCTCTCTCTCTCTCTCTCTCTCTCACACACACACACACACACACACACACACACACACGGAACTGAACAAGTTACAGGAATACTGTGCCAGCGGTTTTTATGTCATCATCATGACACAAGTTAGAGTCATCTGGGAGGAGGGAACCTCAATTTAGAAAAGCCTCCATAAGATCAGGCTGTAGGCAAGCAAGCCTGCAGGGCATTTTCTTAAGTACTGATGGATAGGGGAGGGCCCAGCCCATTCTGGGTAAGGGCCACCCTTGGGAAAGTGGCCATGGGTTCTAGGCTCTATAAGAAAACACCTGATCCAGGTGTAGTGGCCCATGCCTTTAATCCCAGCACTTAGGAAGCAGAGGCAGGAGGATTTCTGTGAGTTCAAGGCCAGCCTGGTCTACAAAATGAGTCCAGGACAGGCAGGGGTCTGTTACACAGGGAGACCCTGTCTTGAAAAAACAAAACAAAACAGGAAGAAAGAAAGAAAGAAAGAAAGAAAAGAAAAGAAAAGAAAACAGGTTAGAGAGCCATGGGCAGCAACAGTAGGCATCTCCTTCCCATGGCCACTGTATCAGCTCCTCCCTCCACGTTCCTATCCCTTGTGAGTTTCTGCCTGACTTCCATCCCTCATGAATGGTGATGTGGGAGCATAAGCCATATACCCTTTCCTCTCCAGGTTGTTTTTGGTAATGGTGTCTCATCATAACAATAAAAGCCCTAAAGCAAATCCCCCCCCACAGGCACGTACTCAAATATGTTCTAAATTTTTAATTCCATTTATTTATTATGTATGTGAATATATGGGTGCAAGTTATGGAATACATATGGAGCTCAGAGGACAACTGATGTGAGTCAGCTCTTCCAGCATGGGGCTTGAACTCAGGTCATCAGGCTTGGTGGTAAGGGCCTTATAATCTAAGCCATCCTAGCTCCTAAACAACAGTGTAAATGATGGTGAATTGTTTTAAGTGTTTGAGTCGAACATGCTAATGGCGAGGCTTCACTCCCAACACATGCACACCCTGAGATCCAACGGTCTCGTGTTGGAATTCAGTCTAGAAATCATAGCACCTGCATATGTATAGATAATGGCCATTGGTTGGGAAGTCATTTGCTCAAATGTGCCATTAAACTTTATTTTTTCCAGTGTTGGGGGTTGAACCCAGGACTCTACACTCAGTAAATTTTCTACCACCTAAGCTCAGTCATAGGTAACCGAGATTCTTCCAGAAAACTTTGCTATTCAAGGACTGAGAACCAGTAGCCCCATCGTTCTTGGGGAGCTTGGTGGATGCCAATTCTTAGGTCTCCCACAGATTGTCCACTGCCCCTCACCCCGTCGGTGTTGAACGTAGAACTCAAGGCCTCGTGCATGCCGAGCAAGCACCCCCACCTCTGGGACATGCCCATAGCCCCAGGGACATTGGATTTGCACTGTTGCCACTTACCAAGACGTACATATTCAGGGGACCCAGGTCTGGAAGCAAATATCAAGACTTTGATCCTTCTAAGTTTGGGTTATCTCAAGATGTTCAGTTCACATGGGGAAACTTAAAAATGCACAGAAGGAAAAGTCAGGGGACACGTGGGGAAGTGGACAATAACAAGGGATATTTGTGGGCGTGTCATCAGGAAGAACTGTCCCTGGGCTGAGCCAGCCACAAAGTTAAGTTAGTGGTGTTCGAGGCAGGAAAAAAAAGAGCTTTTAGCAAAAAGACAGAGGAAGGACATGTGAGAGCAGAAGCAAAGACTGCAGAGGGTCCTGGCAGACCTCTGTGTTCTGGGACTCAGAGAAGGTCGTGTTTTCATGCTAGTTTTATTAACAACAACAACAAACCTTATGGTTCTAGCCATGTGTCAGTGAGGGCAGGAAACTCAGAAATACACCCTCCCCCAAAATACTCTTTGGTTCCTCCTCACAATGAAACCTTCCCTGACCTTCAAGGTCCTCTGTGTTTCATTGTGTACCCTGTTGGTGCCTCAGGCTCCTCCTGAGTGTTGTTTTAAAAAAAACAAAAAACAAAAAACCCACAGAGTTGGGGGATAGGCCTGGCTGAGAAAATACAGCTGGGCCTGTGTCCATGACTGTGGAGGGACCTGAGCTGTGACTTCTTGCTTCCTGATCACCATTTCCTTAGCTCGTCCTCCATAAATGAGGGCCCCGTAAGACGAGCTTCTCAGGGTTGTGTAGAGGAGTCCCTGAACAGCCCGCATGGACTTTGAAACCACACAGAACTACTTTGAGTCTTACTTCAGTCCATTTGCGAGATCTGGAGCAAAGCCTGTAAACTGTTTAAACCTCGGTCTTATCAGTAGGATGGGGAAAGGCGTGCCTTCCTGGTTCTGTGCTGGGAATACGTGATCGCACAGTGCCTGGCATAGCGCGGGAAGCCAATAAACCGTAGCCTCGAGGCCCAGCCTCATCTACACTGAGCACGTATTGGCAAAATTTGTTGAGGCCCCTGAGTGATGGTGGTTGGAAGAGGAGGCAGTAGAGGCCTTGAAATGATAACAGACCTGGCAAAAGGCGGATAGCTAAAAAGTAGCAGGCAGGGATTTGATCCAGAACTCTCTGACTCTTTTTTTTTTCTTCTTCCTAAACTTTCTGACTCTTAACTTCATTTGTTACACCATACTTGACCATCAGACAAGCGGCTGTGGCCCACACAGTGCTTGGTAAAGCTAGCCTGTTGACTGAATGTACCTTTCTTTTAAGCTCTTTTTAAAAGCTTTATCTCCACGATGAGCTATTCTGTGCACCCATTGGAACTCTAATATGCCAGTCCAAGAACCAACTCAAAATAGGTAACAGACTGTGGTCTCTCTGAGAAAGCTGTATCTGTTTTTGTGTGGTGGTGAACGCTGGGGAAACCTAGCTCTGTGCTCCAAGCTGCCCTAGGGAATAAATTTGCATCTTACCCAACAAATTGCCAACAACAGACTCTTTGAGACATGGAAAACACGTTCCCCTAAGACCCAGGAAGGCTAAACAGCTAATAGCTTCCCAAGAGATTAATGTGTTACTAGGATACAGATTGCGATCAGAGATCATTGAACGTCAAAGTTTATGTTCAAGAAGAAAAAAAAAAACCAAAAGGTCCAAATGCTCTGCCTTAGCTGTCTTTACAAATGCCCCAAGTAGGAGAAAGTTCCCTAGCCTGTTTAGATATCAGGTAAAATGTGAGTGGGTGTGGTCCAAAAGGCAGTAGCCCTGCTCTGGGGGCCCGGCTTGAGAGTGGGAAGGCTCCCTCTTGCCTTTTGTCTCTCCCATAGTGTTGGCTCCTTCTCCAAAGCACATTTTACTTTCTCCTCTCCTTTTGGGGGAAGGAGCCAGCGCAGACAGACCCATCTCTGAGCAGTTCTTATCAGCTCATCTTCTTCGGTGCCCTCGGTTTTCTCTTTGGTTCCACTAGACCAGGCATTGGAGGTTCATTAAACCAGCCATGTGCTGGCTCCCTGACGAATGCCTGCTGTCTCTCAGGGCCAGAGAGAACGGAGTTGAGCTTCCCACAGTGTTTTGGGTAGGTGGTATCTCTGAAATGTTCCCTCTTAAAGTGACCTCTGGTGTACCGGGTCAGTCACTTGTAATGGCCCCAGGCTCACATCCCCCCCACTCTTTCCTCAGAGTGATGCATCTGGATCCACTTCTGGCTCAGGGAAGGGGGAGTGATGGGGAAACCAATGAGTTGTGTGCACTGTACACGGAGTAGAGAGTCTTTGGATGAGCTATTTGTGATTTTTTTAGTCGGCATCCTTGTTGACCCAGCCACAGATGGATCCGAGGTGTGTATAGGTGTATGTAGGCCAGTCCTTAGAGTCATCTGAGGGAATTTAGCAATGGTGTAAGGCTAGAAAGTGAGTTTTCTTTTTCTTTTTTTGGTTTTTCGAGACAAGGTCTCTCTGTGTGTATCCCCGGCTGTCCTGGACTCGCTTTGTGTAGACCAGGCTGGCCCCGAACTCACAGGGATCCACCTTACCTGCCTCTGCCTCCCGAGTGCTGGGATTAAAGGCATGCAACACCATGCCTGGCTCGTGAGTTTTCTTTATGAGATAAGGCCTAACACGAGCCCAAGGTGGCCTAGAACTCACTAGCCTGGGTGGTGTTGAACCTGCAGGACTCTCCCTGAGTTAGCACCCCACGTGTGTGCTGGGATTACTGAAAGCGGTGATTGATTATGGGACGGTGTGACTCTCTGGTCTGGGCTCCTAACATTCTATTGCTGCAGTAAGAACACATATTATTATTTAGTTAGTGTACAAAACTGATATCATTATAGCCTTTTCAAGCATGTTTTGTGCTTTATGTTCATGCTCCACATCACCCTCCTTTGTCTTCTATCCCTTGGTCTTTGGACTACTCCCTCCCCCTCCTACTATCATGTCATATGACAAGAATATACATACATACATACATACATACATACATACATACATACATACACATACATTTAACATATGAGAAAAGATACACAGTGTTTATCTTTCTAACTTACCTTGTTTAATGTGATGATCTCCAGATCTATGCATTTTCCTGAAAAGGGCATAATTATATTCTTCTTTGTGGTCAAATGAAACTCAATTGTATAACCACATATTTGACTGTCTGTCTGTCTATCCATCTATTTGTCTGTCTATCACATTTTCTTTACCTGTTCATCTGTTAATGGCCCTAGGCTGATTTTGTATCTTTTTTTTTTTTTTTTTTTTTTTTTTTTTTGAGACAGGCTTTCTCTGTGTAGCTTTGGCTGTCTTGGACTTACTTTGTCTACCAGGCTGGCTTCGAACTCACAGAGATCTGCCTGTCTCTGCCTCCTGAATGCTGGGACTAAAGGTGTGCACCACCACACCTGGCTTTGATTCTGTATCTTAACTATTATGACTAATTCTGCATTGAACATGGATGTTCAGATATCTCTGTTGTGGACTGACTTGGATTCATTCTGGTATATACCGAGAAGTAATATAGCTGGATCATAAGGGGTTATTTATTTACTTAGAAGCAGAATTGCCAAATCGTCAAGGCTGACCACAAACTCACAGGAATCCTCCTGCCTTGGCTTCCCAAGTGCTTAGACACCTGTCTTGGCAGGTCTCCTGTTAGTTTTTGGGCATCTCCATAGTGGTTTTTGTGGTGGCTGCTCTAGTTCATATGCCATCAGGAATATTTCTAGGGTTACCTGTTCGCTGGAGTCCTTGCCAGCATTTGTTTAGGTCATATATCTTGATTAGGGCTCAGAAAATATGGTTTTTAACATATCGAGTAACCAGTTGGCTTAGTGAAAATCTCACTTTTCTTTAGAGCCTTAGAGCTGGGTTTTGAGTTTTATGCATGTGTGTGTTTGATTATTAGTGTCATTATCATCATCATTATTATTGTTTGTTTTTTTTGAGACATAGTTTCTCTGTATCCCTGGCTGTCCTGGAACTCTGTAAACCAGACTGGGCTTGAACTCAATCCACCTGCCTCTGCCTCTTGAGTGCTGGGATTAAAGGGTGGGTGGCACTACACCCAGCTAGAGCCAGTTTTGATTTGGTTTTTCAAGACAAGGTTTCTCCACGTAGCCGTGGCTGTCCTGGACTCACTTTTTAGAGCAGGCTGGCCTCGAACTCACATATCCTCCTGCTCCTGCCTCCCAAGAGCTGGGATTACAGGTGTGCGGTACCACTCCTGGCTCCTAGAGCTAGTTTTTGACTGGAAAGAATATAAAGCTATCACTCCACAGTTTAATCAGCCATCTTGAGTCAAGGTTGCATTGACTTTGGAGGTCAGAGCAGGCTCGTAGAGGTTATTTTATAGAGCAGTAGTCAAAGGCATCTGAACCAAAGGAAAACAAACTACAGCCCAGGGGACTGATTTCTTTCTTCAAGTTTTAGAAAATTACATTTAGTTATTTGTTTAGTGTGTGTGTGTGTGTGTGTGTGTGTGTGTGTGTGTGTGTGTGTAGGTAAGAGGACAATTTGTGGGGGTCCGTTTTATCCGTTCTCTATGTGGATCCACTGCAGGTCCAGGTCATCACCTGCCCCCAAGAGACAGATTCTCCCCTCCCCCAGAGAGAAGGTTTCTCTCCGCGTAGCCTTGGCTCGCTTTGTAGACCAGACTGGCCTCGAACTCGCCCAGTGAGAGACAGATTTTTTATTGTGAGGTTAGAGAACAAAAATGCCTGCTGAGCTCTTGGTTCTCCTTAACTCTTTCTGAGTCCAAATCCCCTTCTCAAGCACACTGGCAGTTGTTTATCTTAATGATTTAAAAAGATTTGGGGTGGGGCGTGGTGGCGCACGCCTTTGATCCCAGCACTTGGGAAGCAGAGGCAGGCGGATCACTGTGAGTTCGAGGCCAGCCTGGTCTGCAGAGTGAGTCCAGGACAGCCAAGGCTACACAGAGAAACCCTGACTCAAAAAACAAAAACAAAAACAAAAAGATTATTAGGAGGGTCATTGAGTAACTCAGCGGGTGAGGGTGCTTCCTGCTAAGCCTAAACTTTAGTTTCATCCCCAGGACCCAACTGATGGAAGGAGAGAACTGGCCATAGAAGGCTGTGTGCGAGTGTGTGCGCACGCATGCATGCATGTGCACACCACATACACACACACACACAATTTTAAAAATCAGACTGGCACTATAGATCAATTGGTAGAGTGCTTGCTTTGCGTGTGTAAGACCCTGGATTTAATTTATAGCAGTGCACATATATACCAATACATACATATGTACATACATGCCACCTTTTTGTGATTCTAGGCATGGACTTTGGGGCCTCTTATGCAAGCTACTCATTTATTTTAAAAATTGCTTCTTAATCTAAAGAAAAGATCTTTTCTTCCCCTTCTGTGTAAAATGTTAGTAGATTAACACGTCAAATAAGGCCCTTGTGTTTCTGTGCATTTAAGTTATAGTTTTGAAATAAGGATAGTGGAGAAAACCATGCAGGGAAGATAATAAATGGAGTATCAGCGAGGTCTAACATCATTTCAGACCGAGGCCACAGGTGATGCCCCAGCCTTGCTCCTGAAGACCTCAGAGCCTCCTTCATGTGGTACCAGAGTCAGGCCCAGGACTGATCCGGCCCTGCAGCTGCAGGCTCTCAGATTCTCCGCGTTCTTTAAGCTGCCTCGGCTGACCTTGACCTTGTTTCCCTGAGTAGGCTCATGTTCTCAGAGTCCAAGCCAGACAGGCCCAGCAGTACTGGGCTCTTGCCACCAGACTCACAAGCTAGATGGCCTCACTTGATAGCAGAGGAGGACTTGCTCTGGACCAGAACAGAGACCTGGGGTTTTGTCATGGGTCTTCTCCGAACTTGCTTTGTGAGCTCAGACAAAGACACCTTAGTCTTCTAGCCTTTAGCTTTCTAGTGGAGTCAATATTTGACCTTGTAGCAATGATCTCTTAGTTTCCCTAGACTGCAACAAGCTGGTTTGTTTGTTTGTTTGTTTGTTTGTGACAGGGTCTCTCTATGTAATTCTGGCTGTCCTGGAATATGTACACCAGGCTGGCCGTAAACTCAAAGAGATCTGCCTGCCGTTGCCAGCTGAATGCTGGGGTCAAAGGTGTGTGCCACAGGCTCCAGGCTGGGTTGGAGCTTGACGATGTTCTCATGTCTCAGTCTCTTACAGTTTGGGATTACAGGCAAGAACCATGATGCCCAGCTGAAAGCGTCATTTTCAAAGTCTGAGCAATGACTCGTTTTCTTTGTCTTTCCAAGAAGTAAGTGTAGAACACCATCTTTTTGTATAACCTGGGGAGAATAGTCTAAATGATCTATTCTACCATCTTCTGGATATTCTGTAAGGTCTCTAGACATTGTAATGTTTGTATCTTTGATACCTCTAGCTGTATCTACATTTGTGTACCTCTGCCCTAGAAATAGAATGACTCAAAAACAAAAACAAAAACAAAAAAAACCCAAAACCAACAAACAAAAAACACCCCACCTCCTCCTTTAAAGCTCGAGTCAGTTATGTACAGTGAAACTGTTTTCACAGGGAAGAACACCTCCCACCCTGCCTATATTTGCATGAAGTTGCAAGGTTCCCACATGTAGGGGTGAGGCTTTGAATCCTAAGCAGACATCAGGGGTGTTGAGAGATGGGCCCGGTGGTGTGATTCCTTGTTTTATATATTTAGTGATCCTTCCCCAATTTACCTTTAAAAAAACAGCCGTAGGAACAACAACAAGCCCAAAGAAAGGCAGAGTCCTGTAGCCCTGGCTGGCCGGAAGTTCACTGTATAGACCTCAGACTTACAGTGATCCCCCCTTCCTCAACTGCGTTCCCCATAACCAGCTCCCAAAGTTACCTGTGGCTTAAGTCGGGACTAGAGGGGAAAAAAGTAGGCCTGTGGTTCTCGTAGGGTCAAACCGAAGCAGAGGACTGGTTTTCCTGTCGCTGAGTGTTCACGTCATACTCCACACCACCAGCATGCATCTGGCGTGACATATGTCTTACCTCAGGAGTTCAAAATATCCAGAACCAGGCACACGGTGCGTATCTGTATTCTCAGCGCTCAGGAGGCTGAGAGAAGAAAATGCAAGTTCTAGACCAGACTGACCCCAGACGGGCGCGCGCGCGCGCACACACACACACACACACACACACACACACACACACACACGCTCACTGTCAGCTACAGTGTCACACTAGACTAAAAAGGTTCTAAATGGTTACTCTGAGATGCTGCTTCTGGGAGGGTGGACAGCTGACAGTCTCTACACCTGCGTCCTGAGCTACAGATCGGAGGGGACCAGGACATTTAAGCACTCGTGGAAGCCGGGATACGTTGAAATGGCAGTTTTGGCACTGCCTAGTGTACTAGTACTTCAGTAACCTGGGCAATGCCCCACCTTAGGCCGCTCATAACTTCTGCTTCTTTTCTTGTTATGGGCTGGGAGTGGTGCACCCCTTTTCCTAGCCAGGGCTCCCCAGACTTTCTGCAACCCCAGGGAAACCCAAGTTTTGCTATCATCTCTCTTACATTGATATAGCAGCCTGATCCCATTGGTCTTCAGTACCTACTAGATTTTTAAATTTTTAATTTTTATTATTATTGTTGTTCTTATTTGCAGTTCAGTAGTGTGCCTTCCCGGAAGATTTGAAAGCAGGGTCTCAGACACCTGTACACCTATGTTTTTGCAGTTTCCCCCCTTACCCCCCAATATCCAAGTGGTAGAATGAAACCAACTTTCCATGATGGATGAGTAGATAGGCAAAATGTGATATATATCCTTATACAATGAGATATTGCTTAGCCTTAAAGTAAAGAAGGAAATTTTGACACATGGTACAACATGGGTGAACTATGGATAATGTTATAATTATGAAAGAAGCCAAATATATAAGAGCAAATATTGTATGATTCATGCATATGAGATATAGTATATTTGTTTTAGTGAATTTATAGATAGCAAAGTTCACAGAGAAACTAGCATAGTGGTTCCCAGGCACTGGGAGGAAAAGAAATAGAAGTTACTTTATGTATACAGAATTTCAATTTGGAACCATGAAAGCACCCTAGGAAGGTTACATTGTACGACATAAGTGTTGTGCAACATTGTGCTTGGGGTTGTGAGCCGAGCCTTGGATGGCCCAGCCATCTTTCCAGCCCCACTTGCAAATTAAAAAAAACCCGATCAAGTTTATGTTACATATTCTGTTGGACTTTTGCACTGCTAATATCAAAATACCTGGCAGAAACAACCTAATGGGGGGTGGGTGGCCCTTCACTCGTGGACTCAGAGGGCTCAGTGCATCATGACGAGGAATACATGTGGCGCTGCTCAGATCATGAAGAGGAATACAGAGAACACAGGAGAGCTAGATATACCTGTTAGCTAGAGACGTCTCCCTGAGACTGGCTTCTCTCCCGAAGGCTCCACGTGCCACACTTCTCCTGCTTCCAAGAGTCTAGTCAGAGTCTTAGCTCTTATCAGGTGATGAAAACATTCATTAGGTCAGAGTCCTCATGCCAGTCTTCCCCGGGAACTCCTCACAGATTCCCTAGCGGGACACCAGGAATCCCTCAGGTGCCTCTCAGTCCTACCAAGTTGATAATCAAGATTAGTTCGTCTTATATGTTGCATTCAACACATATCCACATCTCAAATTTAGAAATGAGAAAGAAGGCTAGGCATGGTGGTTAGTGCCTTTGGAGGCAGAGGCAGGTGGATCTCTGTGAGCTGGAGGCCAGCCTGGTCTACATGGTGAGCTTCAGGCCCGTCAGAGCTAAATAGTGAGGTGGTAGAGATGAGGACTGGGGTGAGAGAAAGAAAGGAAATAGTGTGGGACTAGAGCCCCTTGGCTTGTGACTGTGACATCTGTGCCATGGTGGCTGTTCACCGAGGACTATGCCAGCCTTCAGCTGGTTGCCATCTTCTCAGAATGTCAGGGTCAGTGCCTCTCAGTTCACCCAGTCTCCAGCCCAGGATTGTGAGGAGACACTGCCCCTTTGACATTGACTTACTCACATGTTTCAAGTGCTTGTTTGATGTAGTGGGAATCTAACCATGAGAGAGACACGATTTTGTTTTCACAGTGCTAATTTTCAGGCCTTCCCTAGCTAGGTCAGGCTCAGGTGGCGTTAAGCACTCTGATGACATCCTGAGCCTCAGGCTAAGGACCAAAGAGTAACTTCAGACTGGTTCCTAAAGCTGGCTTGCTTTGCATATTAGACAATCCAGTGAACTTACCTTTAGGTCTCTGTGCTCCTGTCAACAAAATGGAAAAAGTTCATGGCATTTGGATGAACATAAAAGAAGACCAAGAAGCCTGGCGTAATGGCGCACACCTTTAAACTCAGCACTCGGGAGGCAGAGGCAGGTGGATCTCTGTGAGTTCAAGGCCAACCTAGTCTACGAAGGAAGTCCAGGACAGCCAAGCCTACATAGAGAAACCCTGACTCAAACAAACAAACAAACAAAACAAAACAAAACAAAAAACCCAAAAACAAAATAAAGAGACCAAGAATATGTGGTAGTGACTCTGCAATGAGAGCCTGACCCTTATGGCCCGGCCCTCTGCACTTAGCACATACAAACCCCCAAAGTTTCAATTATGTGACCTTTTGTGGGGAGGAAGAGGGGTGAGCCTAACCTCACAGCAACCTCTCTGTAACCTTGGCTGGCTCAAACAATGTAGACCAGGCCAGCCTTTGTCTCCCAAGTGCTGGGACTGAAGGTGTGTACCGCCACACCTGAGCCCAACATTCCTGTTACTGTCCTGCATGCTGTCCTCTCCTCTCCTCTCCTCTCCTCGTCCACCTCCTTCGCAGGAACAGGTTGCAGCAACCTCAGCTGGGTTTTGGCAAGTCACTTTCCTCAGACCGTGCAGGTCTAGCTGCTGGCAGGCGCCCACATCAGATTATACGCCTTCTTTGTTTTCCAGCCAGATGCAGAAAAGAGGCTTGGGCTGCTTAGAAGAGAGTGTGTTCGGCGGCTCAATGGTAGATCGCTTTCCTGGCTTGCTCAGGCCCTAAGTTGGATCCCCAGTATTGCAAATGTGCGGGGGTGGTCTGAAAGCAGGTATCAAGTGCAATGGGCTGGGAGGCTAAGGCTCCTGGCTGTGGGTCCAAACCAAGGCCCTGTGCAGCCCAGGAAAAAGTCCTTGGCTTCTGTGTTTCCTTCGGGTTCCATTGCCTTTTTGGACAGCTGTCCAGGACACTTGTTAGGAGATTTTTTTTTGAAGAGCAAGTGATTTCTCAATGCCATTGTCTGGAGGCTGTGACGACTTCAGTCTCCCATCTGTAAATTGGGAATTTTGTTAGCGTAAGTGATTGCTGTGGAGGTGAACTGAGCTGATGTATGTCAAGCACGCAGCAGAGACGAGCCTGGGCAGAGATGTCCATTTGTAGCTCTGGTGGTTGTCGGTGTGTGAAGCACAAGCTGACCTGTTAATGGGTGGAATATGGGATCATTTGTGGAGCAGATGTTTCAACAGACCCCTCCTAGGTCTGTGTCGTCATCTTACTGTAATCATCCTGAAAGTCTAGGCTCTTTGTCAGTAACAGGTAATTGTTAAGTATTTCCTGCGTGTCTTTTCTTGTCTTTTAAAAAATTACTTAAGAGAGCCAACATCACCCTCCTGTGTGTGGCTGTGATGCGCGTATGCCACTGTGCCCAGTTTCCAGCCCATCTCCTTAGTGGCTTGCTGATGTTCTCACTTGCTTTTCACAGCCACACTCTCCACTGTTTCCCTCGTCATGACTTCCCCACCTTCAGGCGATGATGGTTTAGTTCAGCTTGTTTTTTTGTTTTTGTTTTGTTTTGTTTATTTTTAGGTTGTTTGTTTTTATCCTGGCTCCCACTTTTTTTCTTTCAGTGATTCTTCTGTCTCTGCAGGTCCTCCAACAGTGGAAACCATTTTTCCCTCTCAGTCAGGAAAGAGAAACCCTGCTTCTTCCTTTTACCTGGAAAGAGGCCAAAGGAGTAACCCAGGGCTTTTAAGATTGTGTTTGCTTTTCATTTTTGAGATTTGGTTTTATTTTAAGTGCACAAGTGTTTTGCCTGCACGAATGTCTGTGTACCATGTACATAAAGTGCCCACAAAGGCTTGAAAAGGGCATCAGATCCCTTGGAACTGGAGTTACAAATGGTTATGAGGTACCATATTGGGTGCTGGGAACTGAACCCAGGTCCTCTGCAAGAGCATCTAGTGCTCTTAGCAGCTGAGCCATCCCTCTGGTCTTTTTTTTTTTTAATTAGGTGCATCCAAAAAAAAAAATTAGGTGCATCCCTGCATATGGAGGGGCACATGAGCACAGGTACTTATGGAGGCTACAGGCTTCAGATCCAAAGATGGAGTTAAGGTGGCTGTGAGCCATCCAGTGTGGGTGCTGGGAACCAAAGTGGGTCATCTGAAAGAGCAGGGACTCTTAACTGATGAGCCATCTCTTTAGGCCCTGAGCCCAGGCTTTTGACTAACCACTCAGGCTCTGTCTTATGCCCTCCAGAGCCTTCATGGGCAACATTAAACCTTTAGCTGAGGTCTAGGGATACTCTTGCTGAAACTCCTCCACTGCTGTTACACAGTCAGGATTTTCCTGTATTGTTGCTTCTCCTAGACTCTTGGACCGTGAAAACAGGTTTCCTAATCACAGAGAATTTGCTCATAGTCTTGCCTGACATTTCTGAGTCTTTGAAAATAGAAAGTCCTTGAGCAAAATCATGTCAGCAACATCCAGTGAGCCCAGCTTGCTTTGTCTGCTTGTTTGCATCTGGCAGAACTGGCTTGCACTTGACCTGCATGTGGGCACCTGTGAGGACCAGGCCATTTCCAAGTTCTTAGATAAGTAGGTCCTTTTATTAACTCTAGATGCCCGCCCCATCAGTCCCTAGGAATGGAAAAGGCCACGTATGTGACCTTTTCTCTATCCCAGCTGTTAGCAGGGGATATACTCAGTGTGCATCAGTCAGCTGCTCGGTGATGCCTGGTGACCGGTTAGCTCACTGGTCCATTTGCTCATTTTTTTCCCTGTCTCCTGATGGCTCACTCTTAACCACATAGTCTATATGTCAGACATATGCCCTACTACTGCATCCCTGAACTCCCTATTTGAAAGCCCCTCAGGGAGGTAAAGGGTGGTCCCATGTTTTCCTTGAAGAGTTTTTGTTTGTTTGTTTGTTTGTTTTGTTTGTTTTGTACCATTCCACAGAAAGACAAACCTAGTAGGTTCAGAAAAGCCAGCCCTACCAGAGTGTGTGGGAACAACCTAAGTAGCTCTTGCCTAGGTGTCCTTGAGGATTCACCTGCAGGCTATGGGCCAGTGTTCAAAGTCCTGAACATTGTCAGCTCTTTTGGGAAAACTGTCCCATTTCATTAAGGGGCTTAAGTTCATATTCCCCTTGCATGGGACTGTAACTGTCATAGCGCTGACTAGTAAAATGGACCCTGAAATGTTATGAGTTGTTTAACTTCTTGTAATGATGGTAAGTAATAACGATGATGACATCGAGGTGACTCATGCTAGGCCCTCTCTTCTGGAGTCTGTGTTGGTCATCACCCATACTTGAAGAGTGGACACTTACTGAGCATGGCCATGTGCAAGCAGGACCTGTATTCTCAGAGCAGCAGCAGCAAATAGAAAGGACACTGGGATTTCTTTCTGTCTTTTCTCCTCATCTGCTCCCTTGGCCTTATCTTCTAGCTGGATGTTTGTGCGAGCAGGAAGCGCTCCAGCAGCTGTAGGACAGGTACATCCCTGGCACTGGCTCAGATGCCCTCTTTGGCCCCTTTTAGGCAGTACCCATGAGGCTAGCGGGTGCAGTTCCCATGTCACTGGCTACAAGCCTCAGCCTGCCCACAGCCACAACCATCCCAGAAGCTCAGGTGCTAGCCTGGCAGGAACACCTGACTGTTCTCCATTCCCCTGGGCCGGGCTGTGTGCAGGGTTGGAGATCTGTCAGGGTGAAACGCTCATGAGAGCCCTGCCTCTGTTTATCTGTTCAGGAACAGGGAGACCTTAGGAGTCCACCTTTTTTACTGTCCTCAGCCCTCAGCCATTCCCTCCTCCTGATGAGCTGGGCAGCCACCAATGATCCCCAGGGCCGGTCATGAACACAAACACAGGATTATTTCTGTTGAGAGAGGGAAAGTGCCGAAACCAGGAATAATTCACATCCAATTCTGCCTGGACGCTCTTGTCTAGTTCTCTGGCTGGTTGATGATGATGGGGTTGTATATTTGGGGCTCTGTTCTCCCCTCTGCATTTCTTTGGCTCTTACACAGAGAGAGGGTAGTTACCTAGTGACTAAATTGGAAAGAGAGGAAACAGTCTAATTGTGTGTCCGTGTGTGTGTGTGTGTGTGTGTGTGTGTGTGTGTGTGTGTACACATGGAGTCACTAGAATATAGTTTGGTGTGGGTTTTTTTGTTTGTTTTTTTTTAGATTTTTTGAGACAGGGTTTCTCTGTGTAGCCTTGGCTGTCCTGGACTCACTTTGTAGACCAGGCTGGCCTTGAACTCACAGCGATCCGCCTGCCTCTGCCTCCCGAGTGCTGGGATTAAAGGCGGGCGCCACCACACCCGGCCCTAGAATGTAGTTTGGAGATGGTAGGAGAACAGGGATGGGCTGGTGACTCAATGGGCACAGGATACCATATGACAGTGATGGAAGGGGAAATGCTCATGCACACTTAATAGGGAGTAGGAGAATTAAGAACACAGCCTTTTGTCCTGGCCTCAAATCTTGGCTTTATTGAAATTTATTTGTTTTTATTATATATGTATGAATGTTTTGCCTGTGTATATGTCTGTGACCCACATGTGTGCCTGGTGTCCACAGAGGCCAGGAGAAGGTATTCAACCCCCTGGAGTTACAGATGGTGGTGAGCCACCATGCATGTGGTGCTGGGGATCGAACCTGTGTCTTCTAAAACCACAGACCGTGTTCTTAACCACTCTATAGTCCTACCTCATAGAATACTAAGCACTACAAAACAGGATTGCTTATATGGTTTGCTTGTTCACTTACTAGAAATTACAACTAAAACCCGGCATTGTGGCACATACCTTTAATCCCAGCACTCAGGAGGCAGAGACAGGTGGATCTCTGTGGGTTTGAGGCCAGCCTGGTCTACAGAGAGAGAGAGAATTCCAGGACAGCCAGGACTCTTGTTAGTTACACAGAGAAACCCTGTCTTGGAAAACCAAAAAGAAAAGAAAAGAAATTACAACGAAAGCTGAGTGTGGTGGCACACGCCTTTAATCCCAGCACTTGGGAGGCAGAGGCAGGTGGAGCTTTGTGAGTTTGAGGCCAGCCTGGTCTACAAAGCGAGTCTAGGACAGCCAAGGCTACATAGAGAAACCCTGTCTCAAAAAACCAAAAACAAACAAAAAAAGAAATTACAACTAATTTTTTTTAAAATAAAGGAATCAGTAATCTGTGTTTGAATTAATATAAATATAGCAGGCCTCTGTGCAAATAGAGATGTATATATGCATATGTGTGTATATATGTGTATATATGTGCATTAATTCATACATGTTAACTGTTATGGTTATAGAAATTCTAATTTTTATTGCATCAAGTTCCCTAGGGTATCCCCGACTAGGAAGCAAAGGCTTCATCATACTCTGCTGTCAGAACCTTAGGCATGCCCTGAAGACTGGCACTCAGGTGACAGGTTCTCTGCTTCATCTTTGCCAGACTGACGAGCTGCTCCCATTTCCTTATCTGGGCTGGGCTCTGCTGGCTTGAAGCCATGGTCGCTTTGTCCTTCTGAAAACACTGACTCCTCGGGCTCTCTCCTCAAGTTCTCTCTAGGGACAGAACCCTTTCACCCCTCAACTCAGGGCTGGTTCCGGGCTCCTGTAAACTCGTGCCCTGGATGTCATAGGCTCTTGTCTCCTCGGCAGTCTCCTGTTCTCTGGCGTGACGAGGATTCTGTCTCTTCAGCGTCACTGTGTTTCATCACTTTTTCTCTTTGCATTTTGAGTCTCTGGAGAGTGAGTTTCTATATAGATCCCACGGTTTCTCTGAACTCTGCACTCCCCCTGGATCTTCAGGTCTGTGGTGTCCTGTGGAGGAGGCGGGACAAGCGCCCCCCCTCCCCCCGCCCCCAGGCTGCTCATGCACTTTCCAAAGTCCTGGGAGAGCAGCCCCCAGGCTGGAAACAGTACAGTAAGGGTGCCTGTGTGTGCCACAGGACCCCCCCCCCCAATCCATGCCTTTTCAGACAGTTCCCAAGCCCCGCCTTTCCTGGTAGCTTTCTGGGCCACCTCTAGTTTCCCTGCGGATAAATAGAGCTGGCAAGGATTTCATTTTTTGGGGGGCGGGGGAGAGGGGTGGACAGGGTAAGTACCCTCTTGTTCCACTGCTTAGCCTTTATTTGGGGGTAAACTTGCATCACCCACTGTGTGGGGCTGCCTACATCTCTCCATAGTCAGGCTAAATCTGTTTCCACACGGCCAAGAAACAGAACGTGGAGTGGAGAGATGGAGTGACTCGTTCACTCAGGGCTGCCCGCCATTTGCAGTGAGCTCAGGACTGGAACGCGTTCTGTAGGTCTCCACCGGGCTCTCTTGTTCCTCACCATGAAGTGATGATGTATATGTGTGTGAGCTGGGTGCTCACCTTATTGTGGCAAAATAGGGCTTTTAACATGGAGTCTGCATGGCAGTGCACACCTTTAATCCTAGCACCAGAAGCAGAGGCAGGTGCGTCTCTTTGTGCTGGGAGCCAGCCTTACATATATAGCAAGCTCCAGGTTAGATCCAGCTGCACAGAGACCCAGTTTCAAAAGTAACAACCCCCAAACCAAACCCATACCTCCTAGCATGGTGCTATATAAGCCCCATATACATACATACATACATACATATACATAAATATATATATAATGTGCTCATTACTGTTGGCCGCTATAAGTATCATTCTCCTATTTACTTAGGAGTGAAAGCAATATACAGTAACAGAGCTTGTAAGAAGTCTGGTTGGGCGTTGACAGAGATTTGGACATATTCTTATGTGGTGGGCTAGAAGGGAGTGTGCACTGGGTCAGCTAGCTAGTTAGTTAGTTAACAGGCTTTGGAAATGTATGCTAACGTGCAAATTCAGTATTAACTGTTTTACTTCCTAAGTTGTTTGCTTTTAAATCTACATATTTATTTATTTAAATTGTGCTGGTAATGACACCCAGGGCCTTGTGCACCACCCAGCAAGGGCTCCGCACTGAGCTGCTGGCAAGCACTTTGTTGTAACTAAACTCCACCTCCAGCCCCGAACCGTTAAGTTAGAAATGCTTCTAAGTGTTTCCAGCAGTGAGGATGGAGTCAGAGCTCAAGCCTGCCATCCCACTGTGGGATCTGTAGTAGCAGCAGCAGCAGCAGCAGCCTCGGCAGTGAGGGGCCTTCCAGTCCCCCTGTGGGACCGGCCCTGATGTCCACATGCTGTATTGGCAAGAGTTATCAGATAAAGGGAAGTGAGTGGCAGCTCCTGTCTGCAGCACCGTGAGTGAGGCTGAAGATTGAATCCCAGGATGCTTCGTGTAAGTTGCCTTTTCACTGTGGGACCTTGGGCTGGTGACCATACCATTTTGGACTATACCATTTGTTTTTCTTATTTCTGAGAGAAAGGGTGAAGGGAGGCAGTGGAGTTGACCTGAGTTAGAGCCTTTGAAAAGTGATGCCGAGGGATATGTGTGTGCTATAGCGTCACAGAGAGCCAGGATGCTAATCTTCAGGCCTTTGAAGTCTGTATCGCCCCCAGGAGGGTGTTGGCAAAGCTCTGGCTGATGGTAAACTTGATAGCCCAGGTCTGTGAGGGCAGAGCGTGAGGCCCACAGCTGCGCTTTATCTGTCACCTGAGATCCGGGTGTCTGTCTCCCAGCATAAATGTGACACCTGCTGTAGGGAGAACCAGGCTCTGGCAGCTGGTGCTTTGGAAGGAGAGGTCCAGCCAGAAGCAGGAGGAATCACTTAACAGGGGACAAGTGACAAGTGTCAGTCATTCAATCAGCACATTCTTTAGCTCCAGTTGCTTCCAGGGGGAGCTAAGCAATGGCTGGGTATCCACTGGCAGGATCGATGCAGATGCAGAGATGGGGAGGATCCAAATATAGAGTCCGGGGCCTGAGGTGGAATGTGCTTAGTGAACACTACTGGCAGGGCCATGGGGAGGCGAGAGAGGACCACAAAGCCCACGGAGCAGAGAGGAAATATCTACTGCTATGACTACCAAATCCCCGCCGCCCTGGTCAGCAAGCACAGAGGAGAGTCAGAGAGCTTCTAACTCTGTGCAGTTTACACAATTCTCTTATCTCCTGACTCAAATCCAAACCCCCAATTCAGAACCAGTTAGAAGAGATAACGTGTCAAGCGCCTTGTGAGTCAGACACATACAGTTTGCTGCCCATAGCAGGCCTGGTGGGTGGAGCAGATGTTTCTGTTCCCACCATCCCAATGAAGAGAGCAAGATTGTGCTGAGCGGTGGTGGCGCACACCTTTAATCTCAGCACTCGGGAGGCAGAGGCAGGTGGATCGCTGTGAGTTCGAGGCCAGCCTGGTCTACAAAGTGAGTCTAGGACAGCCAAGGCTACACAAAGAGACCCTGTCTTGAAAACAAAACAAAACAAAACAACAACCACAACAAAAAGAGATGCACTGACTCACTCAAGCTGTTATAGCTGTAAGTGGTGCATGTAGTTAGACCTTGAAGATTACAGTATTGACCATCCAAGTCTCAGATTCTCTCAGAACCATATAGACATACCTGTGACCTGTAGGTGAGGGCTTGGCTCGGCTAAACGCCTCTGAGTCTCCTGTCTTTTTCTCAGCGGATCTTTCCTCGGCCACAGAGAGAGCCTTCAGTTAAAGAGGAACAGAAAATAGAACTGGTGTCAGCGACTGGTTTCTCACCTAGTGTAGACCTGAGTTCTGAGTACAGCAAGGCAGCCAGGGGTTTATGGCCAATAAGTTAGATGAAGGAAGTCAGTCGATGCTCAGATACCAAGAAGAGACATCAAATGCATTGTAGCTAAATTAGCCTGTCAGGATTCTTCTAAAAAGAGTGGAGGTGGGGCTGGGAGGGTGGCTCAGTAATTTAGAGCATTCACTATGCAGTCATGAGAACCGGGGTTCAGATCCCAGCATCCATGGAGTAAGCTGGGCACCCCGCAGATGTGCAGGGGGATGGAGACAGGAGTGTAGAGTAAGCTGGGCACCCCGCAGATGTGCAGGGGGATGGAGACAGGTGCGTTGCTGCGGCTTGCTGGCTTCTAGTCTAGCTGAGAAAACAGGAAGCTCAGGAGAGACCTATTCTCAAAGGGAGTAGGTATAGTGGAATTGAGGAGGATACCTGATGCCTTCTGGTCTCCACGCATGCTAAGGCCTTTGACTGCAGGACTCCTCAAAGCTCTGCTAAGGAGTGGCCACAGGGGAGAGCATAAAAGATGACAGACCTGGCTTGTGAGGGCTGTCTTCTCTGATCTTGAGTGACAAATAGATCTGTGGTGTAGTGCTCCAGTCTTCTCTTTCTCCATCTGTAGGACAAGAATGATCCCACCTGGGGCCTGGAGAGATGGCTCAGAGGTTAAGAGCACTGACTGCTCTTCCAGAGGTCCTGAGTTCAATTCCCAGCAACCACATGGTGGCTCACAACCATCTAGAATGAGATCTGGTGCCCTCTTCTGGCCTGCAGATGTATACTGTATACATAATAAATAAATAAATCTTTAAAAAAAAAAAAAAAGAATGATCGCACCTGACTAACTCCAGCATCTTAAAAGGCTCGAATGATGCCGTGCCTCTGAGATGCTTTCTAAACACAAGACACAACCCATAAGAAAAGCAGCCCAGGGCCGGGCGTGGTGGTGCACGCCTTTAATCCCACCACTCTGGAGGCAGAGGCAGGTGGATCACTGTGAGTTCGAGGCCAGCCTGGTCTACAAAGCGAGTCTAGGACAGCCAAGGCTACACAGAGAAACCTTGTCTCAAAAAACCAAAAATAAAATAAAAGAAAAGAAAAGAAAAGAAAAGAAAAGCAGCCCTAGCCCCCCTCATACTCTGGTCTGTGACTCTGTGCCCATCCTTCCAAACGTCAGCACATAGCACACAGTGTGATGTCTACCTTCTGTGGAGTCCTTACTAATGGTTTTACTCTGGTTGTTTGTTTTGTGGGGAGATACGGTCTTGCTGGGTAGCCCAGGCTGGCCTTGGAGCCAGCAATTCTGCCTTAGTTTTCCTAGACTTTTGGTGTGTTGGAGGTATCTGCCACCACCCTTAGCTGTCTATGCTGGCTTTGTTCAGTGAGCTGTGTCCCTGTTGGTGCTCACAGAGGGATCCCCTGGCACTTCCACCTTCTGCCAACTGTTAATCCCCAGGGGTGGATGAATGTCAAACTCTTTTATGTAGAGTTCGTTGTTTGTTTGTTTTTTCCCCCCAAGTGGTACTTCAGTCTGACTCCTTCTGAGCAGAGCCTACACTGTGCTGGGCGTAAACTCTGGAGCCGAGATGTGGCCCAGCCCCACGAGGGCATCTTAGTAAAACAAGCCGATGGGAGAGGCCCCTGCACACTCCCGCTCTCATCTTACCCTTGTTACTATTTGTTCTGTGGCCCCAGATCAGTCCTTTCATCAGCCTTGCTCACATTTTTCTTACCTGGAGTGAGGATGAAGAGTCTGATTTATGGGCTGGTGTTGTGGGTTTGCTCACTCTAAGCGCAGCGGCCCTGCCCAACCAATCATTTTATAGTCGAGAAGGCATGGCCATCTAGTGAACTACAGACTGACTACCGGATCCTCACCTTCACCCACTGCAACCCTTGCCCTCTTCGTTTGTGTAGGAATGCTTGTGGCACGTCAACCATTTCCTGTTCCCTCTCTCCCACCGTGGTTTCTCTCTCTCTCTCTCTCTCTCTCTCTCTCTCTCTTTCTCTCTCTCTCTCTTTTTTTTTTACCTCCTCAGATGTGTGTGCGCAGACTAACCAGTCCCAGAACAGACATCAGTGAGTCGCACGTAGCCCTCAGATGAGCACAGAACTAAATTAGGTGCTATAGTGGGTCCCCACAGTGTGTGACAACAGTGCTGATCACCTGGCAATGTTCCTTCTCTGATTTGGAGTAGGCAGAGGTCCTTCCTGCCCTCTGCCCTGGGGACTGTGGCTAAATTTGTGTCTGCCACCTGCCTTGCCTACCTCATACCTACCTTGTGAGGTGAGGTGAGGTGAGAAACCAATCACCTCTTATCGTTACCTCTTACAGATGTATGGGCTCCCGAGTTAAGTTGACCTGTCTTCCTCTTCTTTCTCTTTCATAGGGTATGGCAGCTGGAGAGAGCTGGCCAAGGCCCTGGCCAGCAGGAACATCCCAGCTGTCGATCCGAATCTCCAATTCTATCGTCCCCAAAGGCTGAGCCTCAAGGTACGTGGCAGGTCGGGTCTGTTTTCCATCTTCCTGCTGCTACATCAGACAGGGCCTTCAGTTGCCCTCAGCGGCTCCATGGCCTTAAGGGAAATCCCCTTCTCTGAGGTTTATGCAGAAGGTAGGCAGCTGTGCAAACCCAGCCTAGCCTTAAAGTTCCAGCTGCCCGCAGAGAGAGCTGTCTTGCCTTCCTCAAGGGGCCGAGTTGTCTTGTTTCTGCTTTTACAACATTGTTCAGACTATCCAAGTCGGAGCTGTTCCAGGCCAGTGGCATCTGTGTCAGACAAGCATCCTAAAGCTAGGGGTGTGGCTTAGACCTTGCGTGAGGCCCGAGATTATTTTGTCCCCATCTACACACACACACACACACACACACACACACACACACACACACACACACAGCATTTCCTGCATACTAACCAGTATATCCTGGAGACACCTGATGACAGTAGCAGATGTTTGACATAGAAATCCAGAGGTGGTAGAGAGATACGCTTCCCTGCAAACAGCTGGGGTGTAGTTCGTCATGAAGCATTTCCCTATACTGTTTCTCAGGTGGTAGATTAGGAAAAACCGAGGGCCATTCCAATCTGGACCTTCCTCCCACCCCACCCCTTCATCCTTGCAACAGTTGAGCCTAAAACAAAAATGGACCCCCAAAGCCGGATAAGACCAAAATAAATCTGTGGGCCCAAATGGTAGGAAGGGCTTGGGGTGTCTTTGAGGGGCTCCTGTTTGTTGAGGCCAGTGACAAATCTGGATAGAACTTGGGGGTGGGGTGTGGAAGGAATAAGAAGTCACAGCTCCTGCCCCAAGGGGGTCCAGAGTCGTCTTCTTTTTTTTTTTTTTTTTTTGTAAATCTGGAACAGTTTGAAAAATTCAGGGAAGTGAACAGACCTCAGGAGCGCATGTTGACAAGACTGAGATACTTTCCTCAGGGATGTGGTGTAAATAATGAAGGCAAGTGTGTCCCTTAAGCTTCCTTGGGGCAGGAGCTATCTCCACAGCCTCTTCCTTCCCCACAGGCATCTTCAAGGAGCCACGAATCCTGTCCTGACTCCAGTTTCTTTCTTTCTTTCTTTCTTTCTTTGTTTCTTTCTTTCTTTTGAGACAGGGTTTCTCTGTGTAGCCTTGGCTGTCCGGGACTCACTTTGTAGACCAGGCTGGCCTCGAACTCACATTGACCCGCCTGCCTCTGCCTCCCGAGTGCTGGGATTAAAGGCCCAGCTCAGACTCCAGTTTCTTAATATTCTGGCCAACTTCATTTTTTGTTTTCCTGACAGGACCAAGATATTGTCCGAAGCAGGAGTAAGAACAGTAGCTACTTGAGGTGGAACAAGCCTGTCCCCTGGCTCTCAGAGGTAAGGGACTCTACTGAGCCTGGTCTTTTTTTTTTTTTTTTTTTTTGGGTATATGGGTGTTTTGCCTGCATGTATGTGTACCTCTAGTGTACCCAGAACCTGAAGAAGCCAGATGACAGCATTGGATGCCTTGGAATTGGAGTTATAGACAGTCATGAGCTTTCATGTGGGTGCTGGGAATTGAACCTGGGTCCTCTGGAAGAGCAGCCAGTGCTCTTAACTGCTGAGCCATCTCTCCAGCCTCTGAACTTGGTCTTTAAGAGGACTTAAACAGATGAAGTAGGGGCCCAGACATTTGCTGCAGGCCTGCTGTGTGCATATCATTGTACACTAGCACAGTTTGGACTCTGTAAGGTGGCGTTGTGTTAAGTCCGCTTTCCTGACACAATCCACTCGTAAGGAGGAAGGTCTCTCTGGCTCATGCTCTCAAAGCTTTCAGGTCTTGGTTATCTGCCCTGCTGCTTTGGGCCTATGTAGTGCAGCACGTCTTGGCAAGTGCCAAGGAAGATTCTAACTTCTGGGTGGACAGGAAACAAAGAAAGAGTGGAAGGAGCTGATGGTAGAATAACATCCCTCCAGCAGCAGGCCTCTGTGGCCTGTTTCCTGTAGGCTCTGTGGCCTCTGTGGCCTGTTTCCTGTAGGCTCTGTGGCCTCTGTGGCCTGTTTCCTGTAGGCTCTGCCTCTTAAGGATTCCACCCATGGCCGATAGCACTGCAGGTTGTGACCGATGGGCACTTCAGAGACATTGTAGATCCAAACTGTAACAGTCATGATCCTTATTTTATAGGTGGGAAAACTGTCTGGGGAAGGGACATGGCTTTCATAGCTGTGCCAATCCCCAGTCTTAAAGATAACAACCTCCCCAAGAGTCCTTTCTCAAACCATTAAGACATTCCAGGAAGAAAGGGACCCATTGTTAAATAAGATTTAAACAAAACATAACAAAACATAAAAACCCCCACTGTGCAGGAGAGCTGTTCTTGGAAATCCACATTAACATATGAAAGATTCTGAGAAGTCCCAAGGAAATCTGTTTAGCTTGGTTTAGCTCAGCGTGTCCCAAATTTATTCTCCCCTGAGTGGCCTTTTCCATAAATGCCTGTTAAGATTCTGAGCTACCAGTGTTCTAAAGAAACATGGCTTAGGAATCTGCTGCAGAATGCATTTCTTATGGGGCCAAAAATCAAAAAGTGCAGGGACACGGCAGGACAATCACCTGGGCCTTCACAGCAAAGAATCAGTCTCTTAACAAAATCCCAGCCATCCTGATGCCTTTTACCAATTTTTTTTTTTTAATGAACATGTACAAGTTACCTTGATTGAGTACATGCTTGTACCAAACCTGTGGAATAGCCTCATGCTTTGGAGAATCATATTTTACAGTGTGTCTAGAACCCAGGATCCCCTGTGGGCCTGCGGTGGAGACTGCTTTCCTTGGCTGTGCGGTGTGGGCCACTCCATTGTCTTTAGTGTTCCTATTGCAGATTGATCTTGACGCTTGGGTGGTTTTGTTTCCAGCCCACCCACTCAAGGCAGGAGTAAGGGAGACAGTGTTAGCTCTTCCACTCTGTGAGACGGCCTCTTTTTAAAGCCCAGAGCGAGGATGGATTACAATGCTGGCACAGTTGTTGTAGGTGACATCATCAGGCACCTGAGATAGTATGCTGGGCCATTGCTGTAAAGATCTGGTGAACCAGCCTTCTCTTTATTAAGGATAGCTTGGATCATTTTTCTTTTCCTTTCTCCCCTCCTCTTCTCCTCTCCCTTTCTTTTTCTTTCTCCTTTTCTTCTTCCTCCTTCTCCTGTTCTGCCTTCTCCTCCTCCTCCTCCCCTCCTTCTACGTCTTCCCCTTCAATGTTGTTCTTCTGTTTTGTTGTTTATTTTTGAGACAGGGTCTCATAACCCAAGCTGGCCTTTTAAACTCACTGTAGTTAAGAACAACCTTGAACTCCTAATCCTCTGCCAACACCTCCCAAGTGCTAGGATTACAGACATGTGCCACCACTTCCAGCAGGTTCTCATTTGATCTCTCTCTCTGTCTCTCTCGATAGGGTCTCACTGTGTAGCTCAAACTAGCCTGAAATTTATGATCCTCTAGCCTGAGCTTCCTAAATACCAGAATTATAGTCATGTGCCACCAGATCTGTCCTAGAATTTACTTTTTTTTTTTTTTCTTCAAGAAAGGGTTTCTCTATGTAGCCATGGCTATCCTGGACTTACTTTCTAGACCAGGCTGACCTCGAACTCACAGCGATCCACCTGCCTCTGCCTCCCTGAGTGCTGGGATTAAAGGCGTGCGCCACCACGCCTGGCTCCGCTCTACTAGTCTTCCCTTGGCTACTGCCTGTACGTTTACTTCTCCCTCTGCTTGGCTCTCAGGAGGCAGAAGTTCCTGGGAGGGTGGTGTAGAGACAGGGAGAACTAGATTTCACATTCTATTTATCCCTTCCTCTGATGGGAGACAGATTGTCGCTGATCTGGGGCCATGTTGGCTAATGCTGCTGTGAGTGTTGTGTAAGATCTGTTGTGGATTAGGCTTTCCTGTTTTCAGAGCCCAGAGCACCACCACTGCAGCTTGTCTCACCTTCTCCACACTTGGGTCACCTATAGCACATCCGTTCCTTATGAGCCTTCTATAAGAATGGGGAGGTTCCACCCTCAAATCAAGAGCAGACCACAGGTCAGGAGTATGACTTATTGGTAATGTGGCTCACTGGCGTGAGACCCAGAATTTAATTCCCAACACTGTCTAAAAAACAAACGGGGGCGGAGGGCTGGCTGGAGAGATGGCTCAGAGGTTAAGAGCACTGACTATTCTTCCCAAAGGTCCTGAGTTCAATTCCTAGCAAACACACGGTGGCTCACAACCATCTATAATGAGATCTGGTGCCCTCTTCTGGCCTGCAGGTGTTATATGCAGGCAGAGCACTGGATACATAATAAATAAATCTTAAAAAAAAAAAATGTGGGGAAGGAGTAGACCAAGCTGTTCAGAACTCTGCCTGGGAATCCAGTAGGTGGGAACCAGTGCCCTGCTGGCTGCACACTGAGGTCAGGTAAGGCCTCACTGGCCCCAAGCTGACCCACCCAGTAGGTGTGCTGGCTTGTGACAATAGCAGTAAGCTGCACCAAGTCAGTGCTCACAGCTGAGACTCCCAATCTTTCCTGTCCCTCTGCTCCAAGTGTAGGTGACACCAGTTTATGCATCTCATGTCTTGGTCTTTTGAGCTGTCTGTCTGTCTGTTTCCCCATGTCCTCGCCAGGCTAAGTGTTATATAGACCAGTGAGCTGAACTCCCCCCTCTTTTATCTAACTGCACAGCGAATAGGTTAGCTGGTACAAAGTGCTCTATGACGAAATGTGTTGCTCCAGATTCAGCTTCTGCAAGCATTTGTTCATTCAGAGAATTCAGATGTGCTGGCACACGTGATGGGAAGGGGCACAGAGGGCCTTAGAAGTATTTGAGGAAACTTTCAAGGAGTAAATAGGAGGCTGCCTTGTGGGGAAGAAAGCAAAGGGTGGGGAAACAGTATTTGTTTAAAAAAAAAAAATCTCGACTTGGGATGTCGAGAGCTGGATGGTTTGGGGCCAAGGCTGGGGTTGGATGTGGCTTGGTATGGCAGGCAGGTCAGTCCTAAAGATCACAGTGAGGTTTTATTCTGCAATCGCCTGAAGTTTTCAGCTGCAGAGTGCTTTGCTTCTTCACAAGAGCCCTGGACACTGAGCGCAGGCCTGCGCGCCCCCCCCCCCCCTTGGCTACCATCCGCCATCCTGCTGCTGGCCTGACAAGCTCGCTAAGGCCCAGCAGAGGTGGAGGGAAGGAAGGGAAGTGGGTGGAGCAGGCCTTACCCTCCGTGCATACTCCCTCTGCCCTCCTATCCCCACAGGGTAATTGCTGTGTGTTTTCAGGGGGTCACTTCCTGAGCCCCCCAATATCCTCCCTTCTAAATGAGGCAGTCCAACAGATACCTTTCCCATGATGGCTGACTGCAAGCTCCAAACCATCACAGCTAAAGCGATGGGAAAGCCCTCCCCTGCCCGGCTAGGTAAAGGAAAGGCCACTGAGGCTGATATGCCAGAGTGCCGCACGCTTGCTACTTTAAAGTCCCTAAAATGAAATGACACAGTTCTGGTGGAGTTAGTTGTCAGTCTAGGTCTGTGTCCAAGAGTCCCCAAGACACCTCCACAGTCAGAGGTTGGGGGTCAAAGGTCTGAGGCTCAGCCAAATGCTAGGTGAGGTCTACCTCAAAGAAAAGGTTAATTCTCTCATTTACTCTTGGGAGCTCTGCTGCCTTCCCACAGCACCTCAGGCTCCCACAGCCACCCTTGATCGCCTGGGGACGAGGAGCTGTGGGAGACTGGTGTCTACCTGCCCTCAGGCCAAAGCTACTTTCATGGCCAACCCATTCTCATACGCATCTGGCCCCCTAGCTCTAGGCTTCATAGAGCTGACCACTCTGGTGGCTGAGCTCCCCCTGCTCTTCCTGGGGGGGTGGGGTCAGGGGAAGCAGGGCTCTCTGACCTAGAGTCTCCTGGGGAGGGGGAAAAAGCAAACCACTTGGAGAAGACAACCGAGTCCTTTAAGCTGGACTTGAGGAATTTCCCCCAGAAGCAGCATAAAGCCCCCATTCTTTCCTCCCTTGCGGCCTCAGCCGGCCTCCCACCTACCAGCCCACATACTCTCTCACCCACCCCAGCCCCCTCCTTGCATTCCAGTGAGTGATGGCTACTTCCCAAGGTCCCACATTCCAAGTATTGACCCAGCTAGTGTGCTTAAGGGTCGGAGAGTGACAAGGTAGCCTCTGTCCTCAGGGTCCAGCAGTGGGACAGTGTCCGTGAAGCCTTGCCCATCACTGCAGCCTAACTTAGGCCCTCAGCTCCTGTAGAACACCTCCCCCCACCACCACATCCTACTTTTAAAAAAGAATTGTGTGTTGGGGGGCACATACACGCACACACACATACACACACATACATACACATAAGTTGGTACCTGTGGAAGTCAGAAGATAGCCTCTGGCATTATTCTTCGGGGCCATCCATCTCTTGGCCTGGGGCTTGCCTCCTGTCTCATCCCGCCCCCATATTAGGATTCTAAGCTCATGCTACCTTTTGCGTGTGTCCTCTGGGAATGGAAATCAGGCCCTTGTGCTTGTGTGGCAAACGCTCTACCAAGTGAGTCATCCTCCCGGCACCCCATCCTGGATCGCTCTGCACAGAGGATCTCAAAAGGAGTCCTTCGGTCTGGGGACCTGCTCCACTTATGCCCACTTTTTAAAAATTAATTTATTCATATTACATCTCAATGGTGATCCCATCCCTTGTATTCCTCCCTCCCTCCCTCCCTCCCTCCCTCCCTCCCATTTTCCCCTTACTCCCCTCCTCTATGACTGTGACTGAGGGGGACTTCCTCCCCCTTTATATGCTCATAGGGTATCAAGTCTCTTCTTGGTACCACTTTTTTTTTTAAGTTTTTCTTTTTCGGTTTTTCGAGACAAGGTTTCTCTTGTGTAGCTTTGGCTGTCCTGGACTCGCTTTGTAGACCAGGCTGGCCTCGAACTCACAGCGACTCCACTGCCTCTGCCTCCTGAGTGCTGGGATTAAAGGCGTGCGCCACCACACCCGGCCTCTGCCCACTTTTTTTTTTTTTTCAGTCAGGAGTGACTAGATTTTGGATCTGACTAGCTACAGTTGGGGTCGGCGTGGGGCAGGACAGGCCCTGTTTCATAGTGTGGATGAGACACCACCTGGAGGGTGCTAAGCTGTGGTGAGGGGCTGCTGAAGGAACTGGACTGGGGTAATCTGAAACTATGAGGCGGCCGGGACCGTATCCCTGCTTCTCCCGGCTCCCTGACCATGGCCCCTCCAGCCACCTGGAACATGGGTGTTGCCTTTGTCCTTCCTGTCTTTGGTTAGAGGATCAGACCTGTCCCCCTCCAATGCCGCGCTGCCAGGAGCCTGTGAGCTACAGGTGGGCCCTGGTGCTGCTGCACAACCCAGGGGAACCCCAGCTAGCACCACAGTCTTGCTCAGCTGCTTCCCCCCGGCCAGAGTGTGAAGACCACTGGGTAGATAAGGTTTCATGACAGGCAGACAGCTGCAGAGAGACATGGGAGGCGCAGTGGGCAGGACCTAGGCTGAAACCTAGCCAAGCTGCTCCCAGCTCCCTCTGTCGCTTCTGCCATCTTGCCTTGCCTGTTATACCCTTCGCCTCGGGGGGATGCAAGGCCCCTTCCTGCCCGGGAGGAAGGAGGTGTGTATCTGTAGGCGTGTGAGTATATACAACCTCACCCTTAGAGTCAGGCCACAGGGCTGGTGTTAGCTCTGCATCCTTGTGACAAACATGCCTGAGATAACCAGCTCAGAAAGAAGAAAGGACTGTTGTGGCTCAGGCTTTCAGAGGTTTAGTCCTGGGCTTGCTTTGGCCTTGTGGCAGCTTAGTAACATCATGGTGGCAAAGGACTGGAAAGTCAAGAAAGACAGAAAGTAGCTGGGACCTCAGTATCCCCTTCAGGGGCACTGCCCTGAGGTCCTCACCCCCTAAAGCCGAGGAGCATCACAGGTTAGGAGCCAGATCTTCCATAGAGTATGCAAGAAGCACTGTGCCCGTCTGCTCGCTCTGCTCCTGCCACCACACCCGCAGGGCTGAGCGCAGGCTGCTCCATCTGACTCACTCATTGTCCTCGCTCTGCTCCGCACAGTTCCGGGGTCATGCCAACCTGCACGTGTTCGAAGACTGGTGTGGCAGCTCCATCCAGCAGCTCAGGAGGAACCTGCACTTCCCCCTCTACCCCCACGTGAGTGCCTGTGAGGATGCCCGTCTCCCTTCATCTCATCTGCCCCACCCACCTCCCTCCCTGCTCCTTCTCAGTCTGTTACAGTCTGTATTAGCCCCTCAGTCTTTTGAGCGCGCTCTCTCTCTCTCTTCCTTTGTTTAGAGTGTCTATCTTGTCTTCTCCTTCTCCCTAAGGCTCTTGCAGCCTGCCCACTCTGCAGCATTCCAGTTTAGGCTCTCTTGATGTTTATCCAGGGCCAACATGCACAAATGTGCAAGTTGTGCCTTGCACAGGGTCACCTGGACCGAGACTGAGTGGGGCCTGACATTTATCTTGTTCTCTGCATACCGTGCCGCACCCCTAGTCTCTCTGGTTCCCTCCTGGTCTCCCCACCATCCTTGAATAGACTAAACTCAAATTCCTTAAATTCTTCTTCCTCATTCTGAGTAATAGTTCATCTTTCTCGACGTAGATCCGCACAACCCTGAGGAAGCTGGCTGTGTCCCCCAAGTGGACCAACTATGGTCTCCGCATATTTGGCTACCTGCACCCTTTTACCGACGGTGAGGGAGCCCCAAAGCCTGATCCTTCTTCCTGATTTTTGGGGGAGGGGGATTATAGAAACATAAGCCTGAGCCAGGAAATGTGTCTGCACTGAGTCCTTGTTAGTCCATCATCCAGAGAGGGGAAACTGAGGCATGGTGAGCTCTCATCTAGCGCACTCAGACATCTGCCCCGCACCCCCAACTCACACAGCTAGAACTAGCTGCTCTCCATAAGTCTTCTCCATCTTCATATTGCTCCCCCAGAGTAGAGTCTCCCCTGCCATGCAAAGTTGGGGGCCAAAGCATATGAGTGAAAGGAATCAATGCCCTCGTGCCAAGGCCCTCCTTGACTTCCCTATACGCTCTGCTGTTGCCCAGGGAAAATCCAGTTTGCCATCGCTGCTGATGACAATGCCGAGTTCTGGTTGAGTCGCGATGACCAGGTCTCAGGCCTTCAGCTGCTGGCCAGTGTGGGCAAGGTAGGTTCAGCTCGGCCCTTGATCTCTCGTTGGCCCCTGGAGGCAGTCGCTGATGTGGTATATGAGACAATTGGGAGCCTCCTTGGCCATTAACACCGTTGGCTTGAAGAAGGGACAGAAGCCGCACACAGTGCCCTTCAGCTCTGCCCCACACTGCAAAGGGCATGCGAGATGTGGGCAGAGTGGGGACCCAGCCACATACACCTTTCAGGTTTCCATTGTCCCTTAGCCGGTGCTAAGGATTCATGCTGGGTCAGCTGCCCGTGGGAAGATCGCGGTCCATCGATCGGTGGGGGCAGCTGTGTGTTGGCTAGCCTTCCTCCTTAACTCTCTCCTCTCCTACCCCTCTCATCTCACCTACCCCCTCCCCCATCTTCTCTCCTTTGCTCTCCTCCCTCCTCTCCTCTCTCCCTACACTTCTAGACAGGAAAGGAATGGACAGCCCCTGGAGAATTTGGGAAATTTCAGAGTCAAATTTCCAAGCCAGTGAGGTGAGTAGGGAGGGGTACTGCCCACACTCTAGTGAGCCCCTTCTGTGTCAGACCCGGGAAGGCCCCTCCTCACCACCTCCACTAGCCCGCTGCTCAGGGTTACTGTGCCTGAGTGTCCGCATGGTCTGCCTAACCAGAAGCCACCTGCCGTGCCCTTCCCCATTTCATAAATGCCTTTTTAACCAAAAAAAGAAAAAAGTCAGGCATGGTAACGCTTGCCTGTAATCCTAGCAGTTGGGAGGCAGAAGCCTTTGTGAGTTCTGATCTACAAAGTGAGTCCAGGATTGCCAAGGCTACACAGAGAAACCCTATCTCGAAAAACCAAAAAAAAAAACCCAAAAACAACAACAACAAAAAAACCAAAAACAAAACAACAACAAAAAGAAAAAAAGAAAAAAAAAGAAAGAAAGAAAGAAAGAAAAGCTTTTTTAGAGTCTTTTTCTTTTTTTTAATGAGTGTGTTTTGCTTACACGTGGATAGGTGTGCCATGTGTGGGAGCCTGGTACCATCAGAGGACAGAAGGATTGTTGGGTCCTCTGGAACTGGTCTTACAGTTCTAGGCTAACATGTGGATGCTGGGAACTGAACCCTGGTCCTGTGCAAGAGCAGCACTCACTCTGAACTTGTAAGCTGTCTCTCCAGCCCCATTCCTCATGTTCGACGAGGTGACTGAGGCCTTCAGAAGCTCCATGACTGGTGCCACACACATATTGAGTGGCACTCAAGGCTAGAAAACAGGTCTTTTTTCTAACCATTTTCTCCAGACCTAGAAATGCTTAACACATAAAGACTGCCTGGTGGTTGCTGTGGGCTTAAGAGCGGGTGTCCCAGCCAGGCATGGTGGCGCACGCCTTTAATCCTAGCACTTGGGAGGTAGAGGCAGGCAGATTGATGTGAGTTCGAGGCCAGCCTGGTCTACAAAGTGAGTCCAGGACAGCCAAGGCTACACAGAGAAACCCTGTTTCAAAAAGAAAAAAAAGAAAGTAAGTAAAGAGAGAGGGGGGCGGGGCATCTCTACAAGGAACCAGAATCATGACCTTGGCGTGATCCTAGGAATTCCGGCCTTTTCCAGAAGCTAGAATGACATTAAGAGCTGGCCTGTGAACTTAGTCCAGCTTCAGCCTGCCACCTGGTGGCCTGCACAGTCACAGGCGACACCATGTGCCAGCTAGAAGTTTCCTTGAGCCGACCTAGTTTGCAAAGAGCCCTCGCTGCTTGCCAGAGCACCTTGAGTCCTCTCAATGGTTGGCGTGGACCCCAAAGCAAGGCTTCGTGGTCCAAATTATAACTCCATTGCTCACTACCTGGGTGACTTTGGCAGTGACTGTGCCTCACAGCCTGGCTCACAGCCAAGGAGCGTCAGTAAAAGCACTGAGTATGGTTCTGGCGCGCAGTGACTGCTCACGGCGTCCCCAGCCGACTTGAGAACTACTTATATTTGGCCCTTGTGGAAAGAAAACCAAGGTTAGCCGTCAAGAGTAGGTAGGAGTAGATAGTTAAATGGCAAGTTCCTGGGAGGAGAAAGGGGGCATTTGGGGGGTTTATGGTTGGAGAGGTTGACGCAGGGAAGCTGAGGAGAAGCCTGTTTCCTGTCTCCTTCCGCCAGCTTGTCAGCCTCACGCAGGTACTACTTTGAGGTGCTACACAAGCAGAACGACGAGGGTACCGACCACGTGGAGGTGGCGGTGAGTGCCTTCCCGCCCCGCGCGCCTACCCAACCCCGGCTGCTCACCCCTTTCCCGGCATTCCCGTATCTCTTGAACACTGCCCCAAATCCAGGGACCTCTAACCTCTGTGCCCTTCCTCTAATTCTAGTGGAGACGGAATGACCCTGGGGCCAAGTTCACCATCATCGACTCTTCCTTCTTATCCCTCTTTACAAGTGAGTAGGCTCCGCCTGCCTGGATGCAGGTGAAGTCAGAGGGGTGGGGATTAAAGGAGGTCCAGAGGAGGAGAAGAGCCGGAGGGACCGTACAGTTAGGGAGACTTTGTTCTCTCCGGACAGAGGTCTCAAGTCTGTGCTAGGTAGCAACATGGTGGTGGCGCACACTGTTAATCCCAGCACTCTAGGCAGAGGTCAGCCTGATCTACAGAGTTACAGGACAACAGGGGTTACACAGAAAAATCCTGTTTGGAAAAACAAAAGCAAACACACAAAAACCAATGTGCTAGGCACAGGCGTGGCAGTTTGTTTCTTTGTTTGGGGGTAGGGGGAAGGTAAGCAGCTAACACCCCCTCCCCAGGGATCTCCATGGAGAATTTCCTGTTGATTAATTAATTAAATGTATCCGAGTGCCCTGTGTGCATGTACACCTGCAGCCAGAAGAGGGCATCAGATCACATTACAGATGGTTGTGAGCCACCATGTGGTTGCTCAGGACCTTTGGAAAAGCAGACAGTGCTCTTAACTGCTGAGCCATCTCTCTCCAACCCTGGAGCAAAATTTCTTTTTCTTTCTTTCTTTCTTTCTTTCTTTCTTTCTTTCTTTCTTTCTTTCTTCCTTCCTTCCTTCCTTTCTTTCTTTCTTTCTTTCTTTCTTTCTTCTTTTTTTGAGAAAGGGTTTCTCTGTGTAGCCTTGGCTGTCCTGGACTCACTATGTAGACCAGGCTCACCTCGAACTCACGGTGATCCACCTGCCTCTGCCTCTTGAGTGCTGGGATTAAAGAGGTGTGCCACCATGCCTGGCTGGAGGAAAACGTCTTAAATCTCTGCGAACAGTAATTCCTTTTAGCCTGAGCTGTTTGCACATGATTTTATGAATATGGGCCCATAAAGTAGGTGTGTACACCAAACATTTACTGATAGCAAATCATAAGGAAATTCATTTTAAAATTAGGCTTTTTATATACCATTTATTACATATTAAAGCAGATTTGCATATTAATGAAATATACAGACTTTGTCTTTACATCATTAAATCTTGGTGCTGGAGAGATGATGGCTCCGTGGTAAGAACACTTGTTGCTCTTACAGAGGATCCAGGGTCAGTTCCCAGCACCTACATGGTGGCTTACAATCATCTTTAAGTCCAGTTCCAAGGTACCTGATACTTCCTTCCGATCTCTGTAGGCGTCAGGCAAGCACGTGGTACACATGCATAGATTTGAGCAAAACCTTCACACATATAAAATAAAAATTTTAAATATAAACTTTTTTTTTAAAAAAAAGAGTACTTAACTGCTCTTCCAGGCACTATGAAGTAGCTCCTAGTTAACCTGTCACTTAACTCCAAGAGCTCTGATGCCCTCTTCTGACCTTCACAGGCACTAGCACATATGGCATATATTCACATAGACTACAAACACATAAACAAAATAAATAAGTAAATAAATTTTAGGCCAAGTATGGTGGAACATGCCTTTACTCTCAGCACTCAAGAGGCAGAGACAGGCAGATCCCTGTGAGTTCAAGGCCAGCCTGGTTGATATAGTGAGCTAAAGGACAGCCAGGGCCACATCACGGTGAGACGCTGTCTCAAAACCGAAACAAAAAGCTTTTCACAAAAAATAAAAAATTAAACTCTGGCTGAATATTTGATGCTGTAGGATGGAGAGCATCTTCCGGTATTTCAAGTAATCAGTATTGTATGTGCGTGCATGTGCTGGGGGCACACATGTGCAGAGGCCAGAGAGCACGTTAGGAGCCCTCCTTTATGGCTCTCTACGTTACCCTGGGAGACATGGCCTCTCACTGAACTGAAGCTGGTTTTGAGTGGGCTGCCTGACAAGTGAGCCTCGGGCTCTACCTGCTTTGGCCCCACAGCACTGAGCTACAGGCCACGCCCAGCTTTTATGAGGGAGATTCAGGCTCGTGTTTGCGAAGCAGACACTCTTCCTCGCTGAGCCATAGCCTCAGCCCCTTGATCAACGTCTTTAGTCTTACAGTCATCATTGCTGAGGGTAAGTGGTACAAATACAAGTTATGTTAAAGGTCACTTTGGAAATTCAGTTCTAACTCTAAGCCAAAATTCGATTAACAGCTTTTTTGTTGTTGTTGTTTGGTTGGTTTTTTGTTGTTGTTGTTGTTTTTTGGGGTTTTTTGGTGTGTGTGTGTGTGTGTGTGTGTGTATAGCCCTGGCTGTCCTGAAACTCACTTTGTAGATCAGGCTAGCCTCAAATTCGGAGATCTACCTGCCTCTGCCTCCCAAGTGCTGAGATCAAAGGCATGCGCTGCCACTCCTGGCTCACTTAACAGCTTTTTAAAAATACTCTTGTGTTCATTTTATTACTAGTTTGTTATGTTTCCATAAGAGCATTGAACTTCACGTGCACAGTAGAAACACCGTATCCTAGTGTTGTAGCAGTTTTGAGCCTGAGCCAAGGTTTCAGGGGTTGTTGACTGGCGTTGCTCGGTCAGTGCCAAGGCTGACAGTGTGGTACAACCAGAAACCGTTTGCTATTGACGCATCTTTTTTCACCACCCCTACCCAGGCACACCACTCCATGAGGGGTTTGACCACCCGCTAAAGGTGTGGTCTGGAGAAAAAGAGAGGCAGGGTAAGCAGGCTTGAGGACCAAAAATATCAGAGTCTGATCCCCAGCCTGGCCTGTGATAAAGAATACTGTAGTTAGTGACAAGTGCAGACACAGAAGGACCACTGTAGTGCTGTAGGTGCCTGGAGGCTGGGGCTGGCTCACCCTGTTCACAGATGGTTATAGGAGATGCTGTCCACCCTAGAGGGTGGAGCTGGATTGCATGTGTGGTAACATCTTACCCTTTAACTAGAGAAGCCTTAGGTTCTCAGCACTGCCAGGAATACCCAGGAAGTACTAAATAGGTGTAGGCTATGTGAAATTAAATAATATGGCTGAGTATGGGTTTCTGTCAGGTCAGCTTTAGTAAAGCATTTTAAGGAAGAGGTATCTTTTTCTAGTCTGTACCAAAGCGGGATATAGGCTGGTTGTGGGCTGGAGTGGGCTCAAAGGGAGCCAGGACTTCTCTGAGGGCAGGGCTCCAGGCATGGCTTAGACTTTACCTGCAGGAATGCAGAAGCTATGTTCGAGCCCCTCCACCTGCGGCCCCGCAAAGCGTGCTGGATTCTGTCAGACCTACAGCTTCCTTCTGTTCTCTCCTCCCTGGGCACAGATGAGACCATCCTAAGGATGGATGAGGTGGGCCACATCCCACAGACAGCAGCCAGCCACGTGGGCTCCTTTAACACTCCCCCCAGGGATGAGCAGCCCCCAGCGGACATGCTGCGGCCTGACCCTCGCGACACCCTCTATCAAGGTAAGTCCTTGGCCATGTGCTGATCAGCACATTGAAGGTCTGCATCCGCCAAGCTCTCTGTGTTGATGGACAAGACCCAGGAGACCTGTCTATTCTATAGTGGCCCTGGAGTCACAAAATCCTCTCCCCTTTGGACGTGTAAAACAGACCATACATACCAAAAGCAAAAGAGGATTATGTCTAATTCTAGGATTCTACAAACCACTGTAGAGTGGGCATTTGTCTAACCACCACTCAAGACCAGAAATAGAATCAGAAGAGGCCTTGATGCAGTCCTCCCCGGCCACAAATGTCAGAGTCTCCCAACTCTTAGCGTTCACGAGCGATTATGTTAGTCTCTGGTTTTGACGCCGAGGCTTGAACCTGGGACCGTGATCTGAACATGTGCTCTATACCACTAGCCGCACCTTCAGCTGGTCCTGCTTACATTTTAATTTTGTTTGTTTGTTTGTTTGTTTTAGTTTTTCGAGACAGGGTTTCTCTGTGTTGCCTTGGCTGTCCTGGACTCACTTTGTAGACCAGACTGGCCTCAAACTCACAGTGATCCACCTGCCTCTGCTTCCCGAGTGGTGGGGCTACAGGCGTGCGCCACCACACCTGGCTCATGCTTACATTTTAAAAGCTGACAGTGCACCTCATGTATTCCCTTTAAAACAAAAGAAGGTGACAGCCAGATGTGTCACCTATCTGTTACAAGTGCAGCAGTCAGGAGGAGGAGGCAGGAAGATCCTGAGTTTGCGACCATAGCAGAGCAGACCTTGTCTCAGAAAAACAAACCCCCAAAAACCAGTGAAAACTGGACAGCAGAGAAGTTCTTGAGCCAAGGAAGGAAATCCACTTCACGGGACGATGTTGTTTTAGTTGAAAATCCCGTTTGTTCTATTTTACCAATGAAGACTCAGGAGCCACATATGGGGTGAAAACCTGCTAGCTCAAAGAGGTACAGAAAGCACCCAGCTGACCTTCCTACTCAGCTCACATCCTGATGGAAAAGGCCCAAAAGGCTCACTAGCTCTGCTGACAGCCCAGGAAGAAAAGGCCAAAGAGCCCAAGGCCAAAGGCTTGCCAGCTCAAAAGCCCAAAAAAGCCAAACGCCAAGGAGCCCAAGAGCTAAAGAGCTAAAAGCCAAAGAGCTAATTCTACACGCTGCCTTACATGTGCCTCAACTCAAAGTCCCTTCTGCTCCTCAATCCCTGTCCGCTTGCCCTACCTCTTGACCTAGGGTTAACTGTATTAAATGCTGTGTATAAAGATAGCTCTTGGATTAAAGGTGTGTGCTAGGGCTGGCTGAGCCGCACCTTAACCACCTGTTTACAATAAACAAAAATTTCTTGGATTAAAGGTATGTGCTAGGGCTCAACCACGCCAAACAAGAAACAGTGTTTTACAGTTCACAATCTCAAGGATCACCATGGGATCAAATATCCTGCAACAGGAGTGTACTAAGGTTGAGCCTTTTTTGTTTGTTTGTTTGTTTTTGTTTTGAGACAGGGTTTCTCTTGTAGTCCTGGCTGTCCTAGACTCACTTTGTAGACCAGGCTGGCCTCGAACTCACAGCGATCCACCTGCCTCTGCCTCCCAAGTGCTGGGATTAAAGGTGTGCGCCACCACTGCCCGGCAGGTTGAGCCTTTTGAGGCCTCTTGAAGTGCCACTAGACAGAGATCCAGTTGTCCTGTGACCCTGTGTCTGGATTCCTCAACCCTCAAGAGTGGCCGACTCGGCTGATAGACATGGATTGGGGCCACAGTTGTTACCTGTGACTACAAATGGAAGCTTCTTGGGTGGAAGCCATCAGGCTCTCCCTCGACCAGGAGGCTTTGTGACCCTAAGGTGTTTGTGCTCTCACTTTTTCACACACACACTCCGATCCTCTTTCCTTCCTGTTCTCAGTGCCTCTGATCCCCAAGTCCCATCTGCGTCACGTCCTGCCTGATTGTCCCTACAAACCCAGCTACCTGGTGGACGGGCTCCCGCTACAGCGCTACCAGGGCCTCCGCTTTGTAAGTCATGTCCCTAGACCAAGAAGGACTTGGAGAAGGCCTGCTGGCCCTGTGGCTGGGGGTGACGGAGACAGGGGATGGGCTGAAGCTGATTGCGCTTCCTGTGCCCTAAGCTCAGCAGACAGGGTGGCCTCTCAGGTCTCTGGGCTGCATTCCTGCATGGGCTCACTGGAGCGGCCTGCTCTGTAGAACCTGCAGATGCATGCTCTGCCTTGGAACCTGTCTCTTCCCCCATTCCGAAGCCTGGTGACTGTGCCAAGGGCCGCACAAACCCTGCCCACCTTGCTCAGTTCCAGCCACTGGGTGGCCAGTGGCATTTCAAACTCACAGACCAGACACTTGGGGAGAATGCAATGCATGTGGGTGGTAGCTTCATCTGTGTGTAGAGGGAGGAGCGGAAAGGATGTGATATACCCAGCTTTAGAGTGAAGAGAGAAGCCTGGCTGTAAGGAGGAAGTGGCCAAGAGTTATGGCCAGGCCAGAGAGTGGGCGGGCTGTAATTGAGGATATCCCGGTTGGTTGGTGGTGAGCTCAGCCTGTGTTTAGGGGGGCAGAGGAAATGGGGCGTAGAACGGGCTCAGTGCTGTGAGAGTTAGTGGGTAAAGACTCAGAGATGGAAGAAGAGGGGCAGGTGGCAGAGAGAAGAAAGGATGGTTCTGGATGACAAGGGAGACAGATGGCTCAAGGAGCTTCGCGGTGAGGGGCTTGTTCTAGGGAGCCTAGGAGAGCAGGCATGAAGAGGCTGGAGCCCAGACTGTGCCATAGCAGCCGTCCTGCCTCTGGGGGTGGGGGTGGGGGGCGGGGCTCAGCCCAGGCAGGCTGGTTCTTCCCCAGGACTTGCCCTCTGATGTCTGCCCTTATTTTTTCTGCTTTCAGGTTCACCTGTCCTTTGTTTATCCCAATGACTATACTCGCCTGAGCCACATGGAGACCCATAATAAATGCTTCTACCAAGAAAGTGCCTATGATCAGGACAGGTGTGTGGCACTAAATGGGACACGTGGAGGGACTTGCAGGGAGCTCTATAGGAGCCTCGGCTGGAGGGGCCGACGCTCTACACCAAGGAGTCCTGGGCCCTCCTCACACGCGCTTGTGTGAATATACCCTTCCAGAACCTACTGTCTCAACTCCTTTCTCCGCTCTGCCCAGGGAGAACCTGTGAGGAACCTGGTGGCCGTCCACATGTCCCTTTCTCCTACAGGTCCAGCTTCCAGGAGTATATCAAGATGGACAAGCCAGAGAAGCAGGGCCTGGAGCAGCCAGGTACAGAGGAGAATGCAGGCCTAGCTGCAGGCAGTGGTAGTCGTCCCTTTCTGGGGGGGGGGGGGGGACACATTCCAATCATACAGTCTTACACCTGCCGAGCTTAGCTTGCAGCTGCCCCCCTGAGCCGGTCCCCTCATCACAATCCAGAGAGCAGAGAACAGCGCCCACACCTTCCATTTCAGGGCCATGTAGAGCGTGAAGCTTCTCACTCACTGGGGCAGCCTGACATGTGGGTGGCTCTGGGGGAACCCTGGAGCTGACACACTACTGGGAAACATGCCCTAGAGAAGCCCTGTTTTGCGGTGGCCTTCCTTCATGAGGGACGGGGTATGGCTGAGGCCACTTGTGATATCTGAAATGTTGCTGATATTGGCGTGGTACTTTTTTGCTTTTAAGCTTTTTCTTGTTTGCATATGTGCTTTTAGTTTCTTCTTCTCCTCCTCCTCTTCCTCCTCCTCTTCCTCTTCCTCCTCCTCCTCCTCCTCCTCCTTCTTTGTTTTTGGTTTTGAGTGTTTCAAGATAGGGTTTCTCTGTGTAGCCTTGGCTGTCCTGGACTCCTTTGTAGCTTTCTAGACCAGGCTGGCCTCCAACTCAGAGATCTGCCTGCCTCTGCCTCCCGAGTGCTGGGATTAAAGGCGTGCGCCACCACACCTGGCTGTGCTTTTGGTTTTTAAGACAAGGTCTCACTCTACATTCTTGATAGCTGGAACTTGCTACATAGAACAGGCTAGACTCAAATTTGTGACGATCCTCCTGTCTCTACCTTCCAAGTGCTGGGATTACAGGCGTATACCACCATGCTGCCTAGTAGCCTAACAAAATGGGGAGGGGACCTGCGGGGGAGGTAACTGAGGCAGAAGAACTTGTCCAGGGTCACACAACAAGTGACAGTCCCCGCCCCTCACCCCCCCCCCCCCCCCCCGACTTCCTGGGCATGCCACATGTGTAACTGTGTCTGGTGTCTTGTGTTTTTCGGGAAGAGTTGAAAACTCCTTACTGAGGAATGGTTCCTATCAACAGGTTTGGAGGATGGCCTTCTAGAAGAGTCCCAATATGAAGAAGCACCAGAGGGCATGCCTGCCTCCCTAGACCAGAAGATTAGCACACAGGGGAAAAAACAAAAGACGACTTCCGCCCCAGGGCTGGGTGTCACCGACTACCACCTGAGGAAGCTCTTGGCTCATTCACAGAGTGGCCGGTTGGTACCTCTTCCCAAACTGAACTCTTCCACTCCCTTCCCAAGTGACGTCCCAGCCCAGCAGCCAGAGAAAAGGACAGGGAGAGCTAGCCCTGTGCCCAGCCGAAGTTGGTCTCCTTCTGACAAGGGAGCCCCGAGGAACCTGCCTCTCACCCAGAAAGCACGGCCCACCCCTGACCATCCTGTAAAGACCCCTGAGCAGTCGCAGTGGCTGGATCAAGTGGACTCCTACATCGCCCAGCAGAGAAGGGGTGACAGGCTGGAGCCTCAGGCCCCCAGCAGGAGCTGGCACGGGGAGGAGGAGGAGGAGGAGGAAGTAGTGGTCGCAGAAGGCCAGGAAGGAGAAGTGGAGGAAGAGGAAGAGGGGGAGGAAGATGAGGAAGAAGATGTGAATGAGGCGTTCGAATACGTGCCCGTGTTTGACCCAGTGGTGAACTGGGGCCAAACCTTCAGCGCGCAGAACCTCGACTTCCAAGCCCTGAGGACTGACTGGATTGACCTGAGCTGTAACACATCCGGCAACCTGCTGCTTCCGGAGCAGGAGGCCCTGGAGGTCACAAGGGTCTTCCTGAGAAAGCTCAACCAGAGGACCCGGGGGTAAGGTAAAGGGCTCCCCTGGGGTACATGACAGGGTTATGTACCCCAGCCCATCTCTCATAACCTCCCCCCCTTTATATGTTCATTTGTTTAATCAAGATCTTTTCAGAGAAAATTCAAACACCGTTAAACCCAGTATGCCTCCATGTACAACATGCCAGTTTTAAAAGTTTGCAAGAGAGCTCAGCTACCACTAGTGTCTAATAATTCCAGGACATTTCCATTACCTTTGTGTTAGCTTGGGTCCCGCCCCCACACCTGTTGTTATAATGGATGAAAACCCCAACCATTAGATTTTACCAATAAAGACTCAGGAGCCACGTGGTGGGGTGAAGACCTGCTACCTCAGAGAGGCCGAGAAAGCTCCCAGGTGACCTTCCTACCCAGCTCACATCCCAGAGGAGAAACCAGAAAGCTCATAGCTCAGCTGACAGCTCAGGAGGAAAAGCCAAAGAGCTTGCTAGCTCAAAGCAAGCCCCTTCTTCCCCACAATGCCTTAAACATCCTTCAACTCCAAGTCCCTCCTCTTTAATCCTGGTCAGCCGGTTTCTTGCCCTGGCTCTTGACCTAGGGTTAACTTTTAAAATCCTGTGTATAGAAAGTTCTTGGATTAAAGGTGTGTGCTAGGGCTGAGCCACACCAAATAAGAAACAGTTTTGCTGCGCAGTTGTGGCACATGCCTTTAATCCCAGCAACTGGATTGCTATGAGTTCAAAGCCAGCCTAGTCTACAAAGTGAGTCCAGGACAGCCAGGGCTGTTACATAGAGAAACTCTGTCTCAAAAAACCAAACCAAAACAAACCAAAGAGCAACAGGGTTTTACAGTTCACAATCTCAGGGTTCCCGATGCACCGACTAGGCAAGTGCTGCGCTCCTGAGCTACGTCTCTAGCCCTTTCTTTTCTTTCTTTTCTTTCTTTTTTGGAATAGGGGCTCCGTAAGTTACTGAGCCTGGCCTTGAATTCACAGTGTAGCCCAGGCCTGGAACATAGGATCCCCTTGCCTCAACCTGCAGAGCAGCTGGAACTACAGGCCTGAACCTCAAGGCCTGAGGAAAACAAAAAGAGAGGGGAAAAAAGCCCACTCTGCTAATTATGTTTGAAACAATTCTTCCCCACACGGCTATCCTGGTGTACGATAAGCCATTAGCGCTCTCCTAGCTCTCCAGGTTCTTCTGCACCTATTAGCTGCCCTGTGTAGCCCTCCCTCTCCCACACAGTCCCGGGCTCTGGTAACTACGCACTTCCCTCTGCTCCTGTGACATATAAACGAGGACACATGGTGTTTGTCTTTCTGTGCCTAAATTATCTGATAATTCTATCTATATTGCTGTGAAAGGCTTCTGGTTTTTTTTTTAATGGGTAAGCAATATTTCATTCTATATGTGAGCCAATGTTGTTAACCCATTCACTTATGGATAAACGCTTTGAGTTTAGCATTTTGGTGGTTGTGACGAGAGCCACAGTGCACACATGAGGGTAGATGGTTTTAATACACGGTTTCAGCTGCTTTGGGTAGGGGGCAGCTGGATCATGGAATGTCTGCATCCTCACTAGCTGTTGTTCCTCCCTTAGTTTGTTTTAGTCATTTGACAGCTGCCAGTCTTGCTGAGATGAGAGGTGCCATTTTGACATTACCTTGGTGATTAATCATACTCAATATTTCTTTCTTCGTACTTGTTAGCCTTTTGTTTTGTTTTTTGTTTTTGTTTTCATGTTTGTTTGTTTGTATGTTTTGAGATGGAGGTTCTTTGTATAGCCCTGGTTGTCCTAGAACTCACTTTGTAGACCAGGCTGGCCTCGAACTCACAACGATCCACCTGCTTCTGCCTCCCTGAGTGCTGGGATTAAAGGTGTGTGACACCACCACCAGGCTTCTTGTTAGCCATTTTTAAAAAGTTTTTAAAAATAGAATTTATTTTTATTTCATGTGCACTGAGTGTTTTGCCTGCTTGTCCCTGGAGCTGGAGTTACAGACAGTGGTAAGCTGCCATGTGGTTGCTGGGAATTGAATCAGGGTCCTCTGGAAGAGCAGCCACTGCTCTTAACCACCGAGCCATCTCTCCAGCTTGACTTAATTTATGTGTATGAGTCTTTTGTATGTGCCTGGTGCCTGAAGAGGTCCGAAGTGGGTGCTAGATCCTCTGGAACTGGAGTTACAGATGGTTGGTCTGGAACTCACTATGCGGTTAAGGCTGGCCTTGTATTCATAATCAAAACCCTTACTTCTGCCTCCCAAATAATTCTGGAATTATAGGCATATATCTGGCTTTCTTTCTTTCTTTCTTTCTTTTTTTTTTTTTTTTTTTTTTTGAGATTTTATTTATTTGTTATATGTACAGTGTTCTCCCTGCACACACACCTGCAGGCCAGAAGAGGGCACCAGATACCATTATAGATTGTGTGAGCCACCATATGGTTGCTGGGACTTGAACTCAGGACCTTTGAAAGAACAGCCAGTGCTCTTAACCTCTGAGCCATCTTTCCAGCCCTCTTTCTTTCTTTCTTTCTTTCTTTCTTTCTTTCTTTCTTTCTTTCTTTCTTTCTTTCTTTCGATGAAGTCTTGTGGGCCTGGAGTGTAGATCATACCTGGCTGTATACTTTGTTATCTTTCAGAAGGCATCGGTTCTAGTATAGAGAGAAAGAAGCTCCATGGATAAGAGCATTCCCTGTAAAAACTTTAGGACCTGAGTTCAAATCCTCACATAAAAGCCTGGCATACCATTACATGGCTGTAGCCCCAGCCCGGGTGGGTGGAGACAGGCAGATCCACTAAGATTTTCTCCCGAGTCTGTGGAGTCTGATCACCTGGATCCATGCTGCCTCTGGTTTGACGTTCTTACTTCTTCCTCTTGGCTTTTTTGTGGCCTATGCTTTGAGGCTCCTGTTTAGGAATTCTTCTCCCAGAGCGACGTCCTGAGGTGTTCCCTGGGTGCCTGCTTTTGTAGTGCCATTCATTTCTAGTCTTAAACAGAAATATTAAGCCTGGCTGACTCTGAGTTGACTTTTGAGTGGTGAGAAACCTGGGCTTGGCTTCATACACCTGCACATATAGTGGCCCCTTCAGAAGAGACTGTCCCCTGACAAGGCATGTTCTGCTGCCTTGGCTGAAACCAGTTGCCCGGAAATGCCAGCTTCCCTAGCCTATACCACACCTGCGGGGAGTGTTGTTTTGAGTATCCCCGGGTTGGGTGAGTGTATTTAAAACTTTAGTATCTGCTTGGTGGGTTTTTTTTTCCTTCAATCAGTGTGAAGTGACTAGTTTTGGCTTAAAGTGTATGTTTTTAGCTATTCCAGCAACACCTGTTTCCTGGTTCCTGGTTCCTTTGCTTGGAGCGCCTTTGCCATCCTTTCACCCTAAGGGCGTCTTTATTTGATGGAGAGGTGTGCCTCTTGGAGGCAGCAAATAGATGAATCCTGTTTGTTGTTGTTGTTTTAAGATTTATTTTGATCGCATGGTTTAAATCCCAGCACCTGGGAGGCAGAGGCAGGCAGAGATCTAAGTTCGAGGCCAGCCTGGTCTACAAAGCAAGTTCCAGGACACCCAGGGCTACACAGAGAAACTCTGTCTTGAAAAACAAACCACAACAACAGCTTTTTACCCTTATTTTTGTATTATGTATATGACTCTTTTGCCTCCACGCATGTCCGCATGCCACATGCACGTACGGTGCCTGCAGAGACCGGAAGAGGGTGTTTGGTCCCCTGTGCTGTTGTGTGCTGCTATATGTGCTGGAAATCCAACCCCAGTCCTCTGGAAGAGTAGCCAGTGGTGCTCTTAACAGCTGACCCATCTCTCCAGAACCAAGATGTATTCTAAGCTGTGTGTCTATGGGGTGGGGTGGGTGCATGTGTGGCTGCCGATGCCTGAAGAGCCTGTCAGATCCCTTGGAGCTGGATGGTTGTAAGCCACCTGACATGGGTGCTGGGGACCCAACTCAGCAAACACTCTGGGTTTCTCTGTTCTAGCTTTGGCTTTGTAGACCAGGCTGGCCTCGAACTCACAGTGATCCGCCTGTCTCTGCCTCCCGAGTGCTGGGATTAAAGGCATGTGCCACCACGCCTGGCCTACAGCAAACACTCTTACTGAGCTAGCTATCATCCCAGTCCCTGGATCCTGTATTTTAATTCATTCTGTTTTCCTGAACCTTCTGACTGGGGGAATTGAGACCACTGATGTTCAGAGTTATTGCAAGTATATTAATTCTTGTAATTTTGTTGATTTTTCTTAATGTGGGCCAATTATTCAAGGAGTCTGTCACCAAGACCCCTTGTATATTGAGTTTTAGCACTATAAAGGGCCTTAAAGATCTTTGTGGCTCAGTCACTACGTCTTAGCAGATGGAGGCCGTGAGTCTGAGGGAGGTTCTCTATCTTGCCTGAGCCTCCACAGCGAACCAATGGCAAAGCAAAGACAAAAGCTAGGCTGTCCTGACAGCTGGCTCTGTAGACTTCTACCACGCGCCCTCTGCTCACTCTAGCCACCCTCTGCCACAGGAGGTACCAGCTGCAGCGCATCGTGAACGTGGAAAAGCGCCAGGACCGCCTGCGTGGAGGCCGCTACCTCTTAGAGCTCGAACTGCTGGAGGGCCAGCGCCTGGTGCGGCTCTCTGAGTATGTGTCCACTCGAGGCTGGCGGGGAAGTAACCCCGCTGGCAGGGAGGACACAGAAGCCCGGAACCTCCAGGGCCTGGTCTGGAGTCCACGCAGCCGTCGCAGACATGTCCTGAATGCCCAGGACCCAGAGCCCAAGTTATGCTGGCCCCAAGGCTTCTCCTGGAACCATCGTGCTGTGGTTCACTTCATTGTGCCTGGTAAGCCTTAGCGGGGCGGGGTCCTGGCGACTACCACAAGCACACCGGGTCTGTTTCCTTGATGTGATCTCCCAAGGATTTGTGAGTGAGGTCACCTTGCCAACTGGACTCAGGAAAGAAAACAGACAAATCAAACATTGCTGTGTGGTTATCAGACGATGGAGCTGAGGTCCGATGCTGAGTTGAGGCCAGGGCTTCCGGTCACGCTGGGTCTCAGGTTTAGATAGGAGCATCAAGTTGAGTTGTTGTTGAAGAAATAAGAGCGAGGGTATTATTTAGAGTGGGTTTTGTTTTGGTTATTTGTGTGTGTGTGTGTGTGTGTGTGTGTGTGGTGCCGGAGATCAAATCCAGAGCCTGGCGCATGCTAAGCAAGGCACTGTGCCACATCTCCAGATCCCTTAGGGATCTTTACAATGAGAAAGGAAAACCTAAGACACATGTAACAATGCAGGGTAAGATGTAGAGATATAAGGCGGCTGGATAGCAGGTCTGTTAAAGCTGGACAGGGTTGCTGTCCTGAGTCCCGCTCAAGACTGTCCCCCAGGTGTTGCCTGGGAGGTGTGCAGGGCTGTAGAAGCCCCAGTGGCTGGTGAGCCCCGCCCTCCCTTAGGTTCTCCGCACTGCACGCTAGGAGATTCCTGTAGTGGCACTATCCCCTGGTGAGGATCGACGGGGCTCCTGACGCGGGTCAGAGCAGAGAGCTGTTCGCCTTTCCTTAACGCTCTGCTCTGTTCTCGCTGCCTGACCGACCTACCTGGATAGTGAAGAACCAGGCTCGCTGGGTGCAGCAGTTCATCAGAGACATGGAGAGTTTGTCCCAAGTCACAGGCGATTCACATCTCAACATCATCATCACGGACTACAGCAGTGAGGACATGGATGTTGAGATGGCTCTGAAGAGGTCCAGGTTGCGGAGGTAAGGAAGGCCTCCCTCCGCCTGTGGCTGCTCTCCACCTTCCCGATGTCCCAGGAATGCTGGCCAGGGTGGAAACCAGAAGCCACAGCCAGCCCTCCCAAATACCGATGCCCAGATTCTGCCCACAACCCAGGAGTACCCACTGTCTCTATTTTGTGCCTTCCAACTTCCATGAGGCACCCTCCAGCTGAATCCTCACATAGCCCTGCCTTTCCTCTCTTCCTGCAGCTACCAGTACCTGAAGCTGAGTGGGAACTTCGAGCGCTCTGCTGGACTACAGGCTGGCATAGACCTGGTGAAGGTAATGGCTCTCAAGGGGGATTGGGGCGGTGACCAGGGCACTAGTTAAGGTAGACAGAGAGACATCTGGAAGGTGGAGAGTAGTCAGCTACTTAGCAGGGAAGGCATGGGGACGTGGGACTAGGCTTGTCACATTCAGTTACTGTAGCAGGATGACCTGACTGTCCTTGTTAGCTTTCTATTGCTATGGTAAGCACCATGACCAAGGGCGATGTGGGGGAGGAAAGGGTTAATCGGCTCACACATCGGGATCACAGTGAATCACTGAGGGGTGTCAGGGCAGGAACCCTGGAGGGAAGGTGCTTATGGGCTTGCTCTTCATAGCTTCCTCTGCCCTTTCTTTTCATTTTAATTTTTTAAATTAATAGCCATTACAGATGGTTGTGAGCTACCATGGGGGTGCTGGGAATCAAACCGGGGTCCTCGGGAAGAGCATCAGTGCTCTTAACAGCTGAGAGCCTGCTTTCTAGCCTTTCATCTTACTTTTTCATATAGCTCAGGACCACCTGCCCAGGGGTGGCACCAACCACAATGCTCTGGACCCTCTCATATCAGGCATAGATCAAGAAAATGCCACCCAGGGTTGCCCAAAGACCAATATGATGATCTGATGGAGACATTTTCTTTTTTCCTTCTTTTCTTTCTTTTTTCTTTTTTCTTTTCCAGACAGGGTCTCTCCATGTAGCCCTGATTGTCCTGAACTCACTATGTAGACCGAGATCCACCTGCCTCTGCCTCCCAAGTGCTGGGATTAAAGGCATATGCCACCATGCCCGGTGAAAACATTTTCTTAATAGAGGTTCTTTCTTCTTAATTGACGCTAGCTTGTGTCACATTGACCAAAAAAAAAAGGGGAGGTGAAGTTTGTTATTTATTATCTGTTGTGCCTGGACTTGTACTCAAGGCCTTGTGCACCCTAGGCAAGCACTCTACCACTAAGCTATGTTCCCAGCTCTGGGGAAAGGCTCATTTGGTTCACAGTGCCAGCCCATGGTTGCCTTGCCCTGTTGCTTTTGGACCTGTGATGCCAGAGCCCACATGGCACTGGACACTGCTCATCTCATGGCAGCCAGGAAGTGACAGAGAAAGGGGCAAGGACCCCAGTGACCTCACACTTCCTAGTGACTTAAATTCTTCTCGCTAAGCCTCACCTCTGACAGGTTCTACAAGCCCCCGCTTGCACCCCAAGCTGGAAAACAAACTTTCAGTGCATGGCTGTTGCGGGATGCTTCCAAACCATAGCAAGGAGCATCCTTGGCGCTGCATTGCAGACCCCGTCCTGCATTGGGACTAAGTAAATAGCAAGTGTTTCCCCAATTGTCAGAATCCGCAGGCTCCATAAAACACTGGACACCTGTGGCACACACCTGTAATCTCAGCTCTCAAGAAGCTAAGATGGGAAAGCCATGAGCTGAGGCTAACCTGGGCTACACAACACTAGGCTAGTCTTTGCAAGATAGCAAGACTCAGGGTTGCAAAGATGGCTCAGAGGTTAAGAGCACTGTCTGCTCTTCCTGAGTTCAATTCCCGGGAACCACATAGTTGGCTCTCAACCATCTGATGCCCTCTTCTGGCATGCAGGTGTACATGCAGATAGAGCACTCATATACAGAAAATAAATAAATGAAACCTTAAAAAAAAAAAGATAGAAAGACTGTGTCTCAAAAGGGAGAGGAGCTTGAACTCACCAGGTTCTGCTGCAGAGGGCTGTGGAAGCCTGCCCAGCGTTTAGCTTTGTGTAAGTTGTCCAGTTGCGCCAGCAGGGAAGAGCCAGAGGATCCCTCTAGAAATCTGCTCTCAGCTCTGGTCCAGAAGTCTGCTGACCTTGCCTTCCCCTCCCCCCAACCAGGATCCACACAGCATCGTCTTCCTCTGTGACCTGCACATCCACTTTCCAACCGGAATCATCGATGCCATCCGGAAGCACTGTGTAGAAGGCAAAATGGCCTTTGCTCCCATGGTGATGCGGCTGCAGTGTGGGGCCACCCCACAGTGGCCTGAGGGTGAGCCTTGCCCTGGGCGAGGGAGCAGGGGGCCACCCTCTGACCTTGGAGTTCACCACCGAGGCAGAGAAGGTTTACGTCTAAGCACCATCGTCTTCCCCATCCTGCCTTCCCCGTCTTCTCCGAGCTTCGGACAGACCCCAGGCTCTACCGACAGCTGCAGTAGCAGGCAAAGCAGTGGCATTTATTTCCCCTCCTCCCCAGCAGTGCGTTCATGAAGCATTCGCTGCCCACTGCATGCTGTGCCCAGGAAGGCAGGAAGGGAGAGAGAGGAAGTCGATAAGAAACACATCCTATTTTGCAGGGCTGCAGTCGGGTTGTGACATCAGACCGTGGTCACTGCTGTGTTTGCTGACCCCCCCACCCCTGCCAAGCCCGGATGGGGGGCTTCCCCTAGACAGGCCAAGGGACTTGCTTAGTGAACAGTTCTCTGCCTCTCCCACCCCACTCTCTACCGTCAGAGCCTGTGGGAACACAGCTCGTCTCAGCACAATGTCTTGTCTCACTACAGGCTACTGGGAGGTAAACGGATTCGGGCTGCTCGGCATCTACAAGTCAGACCTGGACAAGATCGGGGGAATGAACACCAAGGAGTTCCGGGACCGCTGGGGAGGGGAAGACTGGGAGCTGCTGGACAGGTGACGTAGGAGGAAGGCCTTTAGGGATCTGCTAGAGTTCCAGCCCCAGAGGCCCTCAGAGCAGCGAGGCCAGAGCCACAGAACTGTGCTGCGGGTTCCCAGGGCGTGGGAAACTATGCTGGTCCCCGGGAGGTTGGCGTCACTGATGCTCAGGCTATGTATCCAGTGGAGGGGGATGCTGCGTCCACTGTGTGTCACAGTTTCCGTGGCTGGTTGTGTTGTCAGGGATAAAGCAGGAGACTAGAGCCGAGCAATGAAAACAATGAGGGACATTTATTGTTTTAAAATCACATGTACTATCTGTAGGCCCGGCTTGCAGTCAATCAAGACACAGACACGCGTTGTGTATTTTAAAATAGCCTTAGTTAACCTGGGGCAGGGCAGATATCAATCCTCTAAACTACCTCCCATAGTGGGGCAGGCATGGGATCCCTGCCTCAGTCCCGTGCCATCTGCTTCCAGTAACTTCTATCAAGCTACCTCCCATCCGTAATCCCATCTACTTGCTCATGTTCTTCATCTGGGCTGGATTCTCCATCCCCGCCCCTGCCCCCAGCCATGTGCTTCTCCTCCAGCTAACCCATGGCGGCCTTCCTCTCCTTCTCCAGGCTAGGATGATGGGCGTTCTCCTGGTCGGAGAAGGAGAAAGGGGTCAGGCCAGGGGCACCTGGGGCACCCTTCTTCCTGAGTGGGGGGTCAAGGTCTATAATGGGCAGGTGCTTGATGCCTGCCCAAGGCCTCGTTTGTGCCCCTCATTTAACGCCTGTGCTTGCACAGTCGTCTCCATTGCGCAGAGGGGAAACTGGCCATAAGAGTAGTTAATTACCTGTCCCTTCTCTCCCTGTAATGCAGCAGAGGCCTAACAACCAGACCTGTTTTTGAGTTCCCACTGGAGGGAAGGAAAAGGAAGGGTGCTGAAATCCTGAGCCTTAAGGGGGGGGGGGGGGGGGAAGAAGCATGTGTCAAAAAAACTCAGTCACAGGAAGCCGTGGCTGCCGACCATCACTGCAGACCCCGGAGCGGATGGTGCCCAGTGTAGTGGTTCCCGTCAGGTGTGGCCTTCGTGCTGGGCTTTGTGCTTTGATGCAGACCTCCAAAATAGGTTTGTTGGGTTTTTTTGTTGTTGTTGTTTTGTTTTGTTTTTAAAGATTTATTTATTGCTGGCTGTGGTGGTGCATGCCTTTAATCCCAGCACTCAGGAGGCAGAGGTAGGCGGATCACTGTGAGTTCGAGGGCAGCCTGGTTTACAAAGTGAGTCCAGGACACCCAAGGCTACACAGAGAAACCCTGTCTTGAAAAACCAAACCAAACCAAACCAAACCAAACCACCACCAACAAAATAACAACAACAAAACATTTATTATTTATTCAATGTTCTGCCTGCATGTGTGTTTGCCTACCAGAAGAGGGCACCATATCTCATTTTAGATGGTTGTGAGTCACCATGTGGTCTCTGGGAATTGAACTCAGGACCTTTGGAAGAGCAGCCAGCACTCTTAACCTCCAAGGCATCTCTCCGGCCCCCTCCAAAATAGTTGTTAACCCCCCTGCTGTTGTTGAGACCCAACGAAAGAGCTGCTTTTGGTTCCATCTACCAGTAGTTCTGTTTGAAGCATCGGCCTCCTTGGCCCCTCTGCTGCGAGCTGTGCAAAGGAGAACGTTTCCTGGCCCGTGCAAGACCTTGGGTTTGATCCCAAGCATTGTGTGACACATACCTGTAATCCCAGTTTTCAGGAGGCTAAGGCAGAAGAATCTTGAGTTTGAGGTCAACCTGGGTTGCATGACAAGATTATTGTCCCCTACACAACAAACAGGAACTGTGTCCCCAGCACCAGCCTCCTGATACAGTAAATGCAGTTGGTGTGTGCGGGGAAACTGTTGAGTAGTGCAAAACCATTGTCACACGAGTTTGCATGTGATTAAAGAGGGTGGGTGTGTATATTTAGAGACACAGGTTTATAAAGTTATTATTCTCTTCTAGAGTGAGAGAGCATCCTTTTTTCTTTCTTTCCTTCCTTTCTTTGTTTCTTTCTTTCTTTCGCTCCATACAGGGTTTCTCTGTGTAGCCCTGGCTGTCCCAGACTCACTTTGTAGATCAGGCTGGCCTCGAACTCATGGAGATTCGCCTGCCTCTGCTTCCCGAATGCTGGGATTAAAAGCGTGCGCCACTACACTCGACGTGAGAGACAGAGAGAGAGACAGAGAGACAGAGAGAGAGACAGAGACAGAGAAAGAGAAAGAGAGAAAGAGAAAATGAGAATATTTTTGATAGGCACCTTTCTGCATCACACAGCTGAGACTGCAACCCAAGCAGGCTGGCTCCACGGTTACCTAGCTTGCTTTACCCCAAGGGAAGCAACCAGAGGAAGGAAGGCTGGGTCTCTCAGGGGCCCTGTTGCCTAGGTGCCTGTTGCGTTCCTGTTCTGCTCGCTGCTCACACCGCTTTCCTCACTCCTCCAGGATCCTCCAAGCGGGCCTGGAAGTGGAGCGGATCTCCCTGAGGAACTTCTTCCATCACTTCCATTCCAAGCGAGGCATGTGGAACCGCCGCCAGATGAAGACGCCATGACCCCAGGGACAGCTGCTTACGACTCCTTGACTTGCCATTGACCCCAGCACCCTGCTCGCTGCTGGAGGAGGGAATGCGAGGAACTGAAGTCTCGACTCTAATTGCCCTCTCCACCAGGAGCTGCCCCTTTATGCGGGGACGAGTGCCAAGGCTCTTCTGCCGCTCGCTGAGTTGACAGGTGGAAGGGCTGCAGAGGATGGGCAGTGAGGTCAAGAGGAAACCACCACCCTGTCCACAACGGTGCATTCCTACAGCCCAGGGCTCCTCACAGGGAGAGTTGACTATGAACTAGAAACTTCAATGGGACAGAGTTTTATTTGGGGTGGAGGTGGGTCGGGGAGAGATGGGGAATTTTTAAACAGAGACCGAAGACTGTCTAGACCCAGCACTGACTGGGGTGAAACTGGGCATTGCAGATGGCAGAACCCCTGTGGTGCTGGTCCCGTGCAAATACTTCCGGCTCCAGTCTGTGCCTTCTAAACACACACATCTCTCCTGGTGGCCACTGAATAGCTGGCCACCAACTTGGGGCATTAACCTAACTCCTGACAGATAGAAGGTTCTCCAGACTGGACCCCAACATTGGTAGCATCTTCCTACTGAGATGGCGTAATGGATGGGCAGTGGGCCCATTCTCCTGAGTGTCCGACATATGGACCGTGTAAAACCAGCAAGGACGAGCAAGTAGAGAAATGCCCCTCCTCCTTTGCCTCGGCTGCCAGGTAAGACCTGGAGAGAAATCAGAAAATGTCATCAAAGGTGACGTGGATAGCCTGTTGACCGCTTAAGTGAGAATTTGGGAGGAACTCAGGCAGAGAGAGACAAAAAGGGAAGAAAATGTCTATACTGCAAGCCTAGTGCCGATGTGGCCTTGCCTTCCTGCAGAGACAGACCTCCTGGCCCTGAGATGAAGAGGTGTAGGTGACACCTGACCATCGGATAAGGGGCAGGGTGAGGTCATGGAGACAAGGACAGGACAGGAAGAACTGGAAGATGGCTGGTTTCAGTTAGAACAGCCATAACCTTTTCTGTCTTTGGCCTCCTCTTCTGATGTCGCATACTTACCTTGCACTAATAATCCCAGTGCTCTCTGGCTCTGACTTTCTACTGCTGCTGCTGAATCACCAGTAGAGCATTGGGTGCTGGGTATTCAACTCAGTCTGTGAAAGGGTGGGGGGGTGTGTGTGGGGGGTCAGCACAGCACCTTTCTGCTGGGAGAAAGGGCTTGTGGGTGTGAGGCAGGGCCACTCCACAGAGCCCAACTACCATGCTGTGAATCCAGAGTGCAGCTTTACAGCTGCTGGACCCACATGGTGGGCTCTGAATGCCGGGAATGGGAGCTTGGCACATGCAAAGTGTGTCCCCCACCCCCACCCCCCGCTGGGCCTTAAGCAATCAGAAGGGCAGGGTGGTTGTGTTTATGGGCTGTGGCTTTTTCTCAGCCCTGCTGAGGCCCTCTGCCCTTTAGAAAAGACACCTAGCAAGCAGGCTAGGGCTGTAGTTGAACAGCTTCTCTCTAAAGCCATAGACTCTTGGCATTGTGCTGTGAGGCCAGAGCGCGCCAGTCCCAGCAGCCCTCCTAGTCTGTCTCTGACGACTAGGAGCCTCCGTGGCCTTTCCCGTCCTGCTTACCACCTCCCTCCCAGGTCTAGTGCCTTGTGTTTGATGTCTGTTACCTCCTTACCATCTGCCTTAAGGGAAAGGAAACTGCTGTGGGTAGGGAGAGGGAGGAGGGCATTAAAGTCAGCGACCTGGAAAACCAATGGCTGCTTTCCTGTTGCCCAATCATGGTAGGAAAGGGTTGGGTGGACGAGCCAGGGGTCTATATTTGTGTCCCTCAGCAGGCTGCTCAGTGATAGGCTAAGTACCATCCCGTATCTTCTGTCTCGCCTCCTGGCTTGGTGCTTGGGAACGATGCAGTGCTGTCCTGTGTCTCCTAGTCTCAGCCGACCTGGTTAGTGGAGATCACGGCCTCAGCTGGAACAGTGTGGCTGTAATCCCAGCACTCAGGAAGATCAGGAGAGCAAGGCCGCCGAGGCTACTTAAGAAGCTGTTAAAGTAAATAAATATGAGAAAAATCTTTTCTGTGTGAATTGAAGATGCCCTATTAATGGTTCGCAGGTATGAGTCGGCCTTCCTAGTTAGGTTTGACCTTGGCAAAAGTTGCCAAGATTTTATTTTACGCATATGGGTGTTTTGCCTGTGTTTATCTGTGTACCACCTGTGTGCCTCATGCCCAAGGAGGCCAGAAGAGAACATCAGATTGCCTGGAGCTGGAGTTAGGGATGGTTGTAGGCCACCAGGTAGGTGCTGGGAATTGAACCCATGTCTTCTGGAAGAGTAGCCAGAGTAGCTCTTAACTAGTAAGCCATCTCTCTAGTCCCTCCACCCCAGCACTCGGGAGGCAGAGGCAGGTAGATCTCTGTGAGTTTGAGGCCAGCCTGGTCTACAAAGGCAGTCCAGGACAGCCAGGGCTGTTATGCAGAGAAACCTGGTCTTGGAAAAACAAAATAAAAACCCAAACCACTACCACCAACAAAATATTAAATCTATTTACTTAGAGTGTGTCTGGTGTGTGTGCGTACCACAGTGCACAGGTTAGGGCAGAGGACAGTAGGTAGTTTTCAGTAGGTAGTTCTCTCTCCATACCAAATGGGGGTGCTCAGGCTTGCCAGCAAGTGCCTTTACTCACTGTCTCACCAGCTGAAAATTGGTATTTTTAAAACACATCCAAGAGACACCATTAGTGTGAAAAGTAGACCGTGCTTATTGTAGACCCTTTAAAAAGCTTGTGTGTGTATTCAGTTCAGTGACCTCTGATGTACAGGTGACAAGCCTTTTCTTTTTTTGAGGCAGGGTTTCTCTGTGCTAGCCTTGGCTGTCCTGGACTTGCTTTGTAGACCAGGAGGGTCTCGAACTCACATCAGTCTGCCTCTGCCTCCCGAGTGCTGGCATTAAAGGCGTGCGCCACCACTCTGGGCTTGACAATAAGCCTTTTCAAGGACAGAGATGATGAAGACATCCACACATCAGCCTGATTTAGAACCCATATGACTGAAGACAGCAAGACTAACTTGGTGGGTTCTCAGATATCTTTATAGATTCCCATTTTACAGAAAGGGAAAGTTGAGGCCTGGCAGAGAGAAGGGATGCTGTCTGCCTTAGCAGACCCAGTTACTGCTGCTGGCGAGAAGGATGCCTAGTGCAGAGCCAGAGCTCAGGCCTCCAGGCCAGTAAAGGAGCGCACAGCGTAATTCAGGTGCCGCTAGCAGGAAGCTGGGGCATCTTCTTTGCCCTTGAAGCTCTCTTGGAGGCTGTGGAAGGTGCTAGTAAGCTTGACAGGTCCCAGTCAAAGGCTCAAGCAGTTCCAGACCCAGCTCCTGCAAGTGGGGCGGGGTGGGGAAAGATCAGACAAAAGATAACGGAGGGGCGGAGCCTGATGGCAACTCAGACTGTATTTGCACCCAGTCCACCCCTGAAGTGAAGAACGGCATGCGCAATTCAGCAGCCCTGAAGTGCAGTTTCCAGCCAGCTCCTGTGGATGCTGCTGCTGCGGCTGCTGCTGGCTCATGTGCTATGGTGGGAAGAGCAAGCACTGCTTGACACCAATAAGTAGAAACCACAGCTCTGTCTTTTTCTTGCCAACAGGCCACAACAGCCACTGACTACAGTGGCCCTCCACCCCATCCCAAGCTGTGGGGGGTGAGGGGCCGGTAGTCTGCCTAAAAACCAGCGGGGGTGGGGGGGTGGCACACCTGTCATCCCTGGTTACACAGGGAGTTTAAGTCTAGCCTGGGCTACAAGAGACACTACCTGAAGGCAAACAGCAAAAAACTGAAGGGTGGTCACCCCTTCAGAGCAAAGGTCTCAGGACAGGACTCACTAAGTCCCCTTCATGGAACATGTACTGACTGTGGGAGGCTTGTAACCCAACCCTCAACAGTGAACATACTGAAGGAGGCTGGCGCCTGTGTCCCCCATGACTTATTCACTGTGGGAGGCCCATGCCTTTACACCAGCACTCGACCGTGAATGCTGTTGGAGGCTGACACCTGCTCATCCGCCCTCGTTCATGTACTTGGGGTTGGGAACAATTTATAAACAAACACTAACTGTGAAGTTCTGCTGGAGGGTGGCACATTTATACCGGCACTCACTGCGCATGCTCTGTGGGGGGGGGGGTGCGAAGGCACTCACTGCGCATGCGCTGCGGGAGGCTCAAGCCTATAGCCAAGCACTCAAGGTGCATCTACCGTGGTTGGCTCATGGCTGTAACACTCTGGGAAATGTACACATGTATCCCATAATGCTTGTACTATGGGAGGCCCGTCAGTTCTTCAAGGACTCCCTTGCCTACAGGTCTATAGACCTTCCCCCTTGGTATGGGGAGGGAGAACCCTCTTACTCCAACCTCCCGAGCAGAGAGGTTACAAGCCCCTGGATATGAGGCCGTCTGGACCTCCACCTTACCTGGACCTAAGCAGAGATTAAATAGGATTGCTGAAGGTCCTGGCTGCCGTGGAGCTTGCCTTGTGTGCCCCGAAAGCGGTGATAAAAATGTTGATGACGACAGTAATGAAGACCAAGATGGTGGCAGCATTGTTGAGCTGGTTTAGACGCCACTGGTTTCCTACCTCATTCAGGTTCAGCCTGGCTGTGGAGACAAGGAGATCGGGGTGCGCGGTGGATGGCGGATGGGTGGGTTAGGAGATCGGGGTGCGCGGTGGATGGCGGGTGGGTGGGTGGGTTAGGAGATCGGGGTGGGCGGTGGATGGCGGGTGGGTAGGTTAGGGTCGATCTAGCAGGGCCAAAGCCTGGAGCTTTCCTCTCCCCACCCATGAATTTGGAGACAACCTGGCTTTAGAGGCCTACCAGCAAGAAATCAAGTCACTGGAATGACTTGGGTCTTCTGACAGCTCCATGGTGATTTATAGAATGAGAATTGGGAGCAAAAACATCGTCCAGGAAGGGAGATGCTCTTACAATACAAAAGATGTAAGAAACTGCAACTAGCTCTAGTGGGGTCAGTCATTCAGCCGCTGTCAAGGAGTGCCCACCCATAGGGTATGAGGATCTGTTAGAAGTGTCTGGGGAGTTACAAGTGCAATGCAAGGGCCTTTCCTACCACCAGGGGGCGCCAAGGCAGAAAGCCTGACTTCGGGCTGGCCTCCTTACCAATGACCACAAGAAGAATGCCAATGACCACTTGCAGGAGCAGAGAGAAGCTGATGAGGGTGATGAGGGTGGTGTAGTACTGGGAGGGTGGCCCCTGCTCCAGCACCGACTTCAGCCGAGTGGCATTGGACATAAAGAGCGCCACGTCCAGCATGCTCTCCGCCACACTCTTCTTGGTGGCATAGTGGTTCAGGTTGATGGCCTGGTTCCCTCGGGGGACGGAGCGCCGGTGCTGTTAAGAGAGGAGGTTCTGGTAAAGGAGCTGTGAGGGTCTGGAGAGAAGACAGGGGCGGGGGTGGGAGTTAATGCCCTTCCCAAGGGAGACGGAACGTCCTGTTGGGTGACAGTGACCGCGCAGCTCATGACCTGAAACTCATGAAAGGCTGGATGAGTGGACTGGCGGGTGGAAGCGCTATGGACCGCCAAGCTCTGAGTTAACTAACGCTGCATTGTGCTGTCAACTTCACAGAGAGCCACTGTTCCCTTACATCTTCATATAGAGAGATGAAGACAGACAACGGGAGGAGATTTGAGGTGAAAGCCTGGGTGAAATGAAAACCACACTTCCTCCAGAATGGCCGGGCCCCGTCCTAGCCAGTACTTAGGTCAAGAGACCTAGAGCTAGCCCGGCGGTGGTGGCGCCCGCCTTTATTTCCAGGACGCGGGAGGCAGAGGCAGGTGGATTGCTGTGAGTTCGAGACCAGCCTGGTCTACATAGCGAGTCTAGGACAGCCAGGGCTACACAGAGAAACCCTGTCTCGAAAAAACAGAGTCCTAGAGGTTCCACCCTGCCAGCATGCACTGAGTGTCAAACATGAGCACATACTAGTTGAAAGCTCTTCATTTTAAAAATTGTTTTGGGAGAGATTGGGGGTGTAGCTCAGCATATAGCGCTTCCCAGCATGCCCGGGGCCACTGCTGAAATAAATTATTTTAAAATAAAAATGTCTTTTTCATGTGTGCACATGTGTGTGTGTGTGTTGGTTTTCTCTGTGTGGACCTGGCTGTCCTGGATCTCCCTTTGTAGACCAGGCTGGCCTCAAACTCACAGAGGTCTGTCTGCCTCTACCTCCCAGAGTGCTGAGATTAAAGGTGTGCGCCACCACCACCTGGCTAAATAAAATTACATTTGAGGTATGAAATAAAGCTCTTGTTCTCCCTGACTCCAGAGGATGAGGGCATAGTAGAGGCCACATATGACCTGATGTAGACTGAGAAAGTCGGAGGGGATGGTGTGCCGCTGTCGCTCAAGAGCTCCTGGGAGACTGATTTGGCAATGGTGCTTGGGGAAGACTGAGCTAGAAGAGACCAGAAGCAGGAAGACTCTAAATAACTAGTGTGATGTCACAGGGCATGAGACTGGAGGTCGACAGGGACTCCCCATTAAACATAGACTAAGCACACCTGCCAGGAAGAAATGAGGCTGAGGACCCCCAAAGTTAGTGGAGGCAGTCACTAGTGACTCAACCCTCTGCTCTTGACCCATTGTGCTCCAAGCTGCTCACACCAGGCTCTGATTGCCAGTATTTCTCACGGCCATCAGAATTAGACCGAGGGCTTTCCGGGTGCAGCTCAGTTGGTGGGTGCTTACCTAGCATCCTTAGAGCCCTGGATTTGGTCCCCAGGATGACACAAATGGATCCTGGTGACACACACTTGTAATTGTAGCGATATACAAGGCAGAAGGGGACTTGGAAGCAAAAACCTCCAGTTTCTTTTTGCAGGCTGGGAGGCTTAAAGTCTCAGAAGAGTTTTTTCTCTCGTAATTTAGGGTTGGTCGGTTTGAAGGAAGAGTGGTTGAGCTGGCCAGCAATGCCGTGTAGTCTGTGCTCATGTCTTGAGCTGGCTGAGCCAGTCCATAAGCAGCAGGAGGCCTGCTGGTGGCAGACAACGGTTGTAAGAGACTAGGAGTTACACAGAGTTCCCAATAGGCAGACAGATAGGAAGAGGCGGGCTATGCCGGGGACTCTGTCTAATTCCTAGCAGTCTTCAGAGGCAGAAGCTGGAGGATTACATTCAAGGCTGAAAAAGTACCTGCCAGGCAATCATAAAAATCTGAGTTCCGATCCTCCACACTCACAGGACAGTCAGGCCCTGGGGAACAGAGGGAGGCGGATTCTAGAGTCTGTTGCCCACCCCCAACCCCAATCTAGTCAGTCCAGGGGCTCCGGCTTTGGTGAGAGATTGTCTCAAAGTGAAGAGTAAGCTCGGCTGTGGTGGCGCACGCCTTTAATCCCAGCACTCAGGGAGGCAGAGGCAGGCAGATCGATATGAGTTCGAGACCAGACTACTCTACAAAGCAAGTCTAAGACATGCAAGGCTACACAGAGAAACCCTGTCAATAATAATAATAATAATAATAATAATAATAATAATAATAATAATAATAAAAGAAAAAGAAGAGTGATTGGAGAAGACAGCCAACTTTGAACTCTGACCTCCATGTGGACCCACATGCACATCCCTCCGTTTAATTAATCTTTAAAATGTTCAAGTACATTTTATTTGAATGTTTGGGTGGCTCTGGCTGCAAATAGAATGTTTATCCCTTCCTTGAGCTAAGTGGACAAAAGAGAGCAGAGAGTTGCTTTATTTGAAGTCACTGCCTTGGGTTTAAAATAGCACAGTAACTCACAAACGTTAGAAACAACTTAATAAAGTTCTGGGGGGAAGGAGGGTTTCTCAGAACCCCTGAGCTAGAGCAGCAACCACTGCCTTGGGTTGGTGGCTTCCTTCTGTCTTCATGGGGCAAGAAGGAAGCCATTGCTTCATCCCCACAGCATGCTCCTGTCTCGCTTCTCACGCTGGGATCCTCTAGTGACAAGCCTTGCTTTGTAGCCTTGGCTGACAACATTGTATCAATAGCTAAAGCTCTAAAAGAAGCCTACTCGGGAAGGACCAGGGAAACTCCAAGGCCATGAGCCTGTGCCCAGAGTGATTTCAAAGTTAGAAGTCCTTGGAAAAAGGGAGGATGTCTTTCTTAATTGTAAAGCACTTTATGAAATTCACGTTTGCAGAATGATTAAAGTCAATTCAAGCCTCCAAAACTTAAAGAGAAAATTGAAAAACAAAACCCAGAGGTTGGAGATATGTCTTAGCTGTTAAGAGTATTTGCTGCTCTTAAAGGCTGGACGACACAGGATTGGTACCCAGCACCCGCATGGTGCCTCACAGCCGCCTCTAACTCCAGATCCAGGGGGATCCAGTTCCCTTTTCTAGACTCCCCTGGGAACCTACAGCACATGATTTACATACATGCAAACAAACAGAACACACACACATATAACATAGAATACATATACACATATGTATATATATGTGTACATACATATACATGGAGAGATAGAGACAGAGACTCACTATCTAGCCCCCACTGTCCTAAAACTAGCTATGTAGACCAGGCTGGCCTCAAACTCACAGAAACCCTCCTTCTGCCTAAGAAGTACCAGGACTGAAGGCATGGGCCACCATGCCCCACTGATCCTAAAAAAAATAAAAAGCCCAACCCAACACCCGAGAGAGAAAAGAAAAACTTCAAAGTCATCCTCTGCTATCTAAACTTGGGGTCACCTTGGGCTTATGCACCCTGCCTCCCCACAAATCAGACTAGGGTTCAGAGCCTCGAGAACGATGGAAAGGCAGCTAAGCACAGAAGGCATAGGATGGTCTGTCTGTCTGTCTGTCTGTCTGTCTGTCTGTCTCTTTCTCAGCGTTACCCACCACTAGGTTTTTCCAGGCCCGGCTTGCAGCCAGTGTTGAGGCCACACCCTCACCCACAGCCTTTAGAAATGAGGTCCAGTCAGGTCTCTGTGTAGGTCAGGTGGCCTGGATAGTTAAAAGCCAAAGATCTCAGGGCTAACCCCACAGAGACCAAAGGTCACATGGGACACAAGGCTACAAGCTGTGGTCCTGGCTCATTTGGCAAAGGTCTGTTCTGAATCCCGAGGGTCACCAACAGATTCATCGCCTGATGACACGCACACACTGTGCTGATTCCCATGCCCTCCCAAGCCCCTCCTTCCAAAAGCAGCTCAGGAGTTGACAGACTGGGCTACCTCTAAAATTTTGCAGGGGGGGCAGGCCCGAATTCAAACCTCTAGCCTTGTGTTTGAACCCCTGCTGTGGGCGGGGCTAGGAGGGTAAAGGAGTCCTGGAAAGAGTGAGTAACTGGGACACATCTTTGCAAATCTCTACAGAAGGGTTATAATCTCTCCCTGCCACACACATCCCCTTCCTGTGTGTACCCCCTCCCCCATCCCCCCACCCCCCGGCCTCGCTCGTGTGCACACCATGCGTTCTGCCGCTCTGCCTTTGGCTGCTGCTTCTTTAAGAGCCTTTTTTTAGAGAGGATGTGGTACTCGCTGTGGCTTTAAGGAGGTACAGGCCTCCTCTCTGAGTTCAGGTCTAACTTTCATTTTGCGTCTGCTGAGCTACTCTCAGAAAGAGGCCAGTCCTCCTCTGTCCACAGGGTGGCGTCTGAGGTTCAAAGAAACTGCTTGGGTACTGGGTGTCAGGGTGATAGTTCAGCCCCAAGGATGGGCACCATAAGACAAACTGGAATTGAGGACCCAAGCCTGAAGACATCACAAGTGGATAGTCTAGAACCTACCAGACTCGACTGCTAAGGGACAGTTGAAGAAAGCCAATACTAATGCTGGGCACGGTGGCGCACACCTGTAATCCCAGCACTCAGGAGGCAGAGGCAGGTGGATATCTGCGAGTTTGAGGCCTGCTTGGTCTACAGAATGAGTTCCAGGACAGCCCAGGCTATACATAAAAGCCCTGTTTCAAAAAAAAAAAAAAAAACCCAACAACAACAAAAACAACCAACCAACCAACCAAAGAAACCCAACCCAATAAATAAATATTTAAAAATAAATACATAAAAAAATACATACATAAAACCAATACTAGCTGAACCTGGTGGTTGTAGACTTCGGCCTTTTCCAAACCTACTTTATTTGAGCTTGTTTAGTGTTTACACCTCCCTTCCAACCCACCTACCCTAGATAGGAGAGAAAAGAGGTTAATGGGAGCAGGAGAAGCAGACCTTTTTGGACTCAGTTCCTGGGAGCGATTTCCCTGGCATAGTTGGCAGGATTTTAGCAGACCAGCAATTCAACCAAAGTTGTTGCTGGAACCTGGAACAGCAGCCGGAACCCAGACCCTCTGAAGTGTTCCCTGGAGCGGGTCTCTCTAGGAGCATCTCGAAGTGGAGCGATGAACAGCCAAACAATACCAAGACCCAAAAACTCCCACCTCCTGTTTTGAGCTCTTACGTGTATCTCCTCTCAGAGTCTGTACTAAGATATGTTTCAGCTGGCAAAAACCAAGCCCTCCTGCACGAGGTGGTTCGTCTTCTAGTGGATAAACATCACCTGTTCTCTCACAAGTCCGTTCCCCACCCCACACTTGGGATCAAAACAAAAACATGTGTGCATCCACTACAGGTGGTATTGTCTGTAACGTCAACATACGGGAGGCTGAGGCAGGAGGATTGTGAATTTTAGACCATCCTAGGCCACACAGACAAATATCAGACCAAACAAAGAAATATAAAACAATACAAAGCCAGGTCAGAGAGGGGTGGTGGAGGGATCTCAGGTGGGGCCTGCAGTTGATCTGCAGCCTGGAAGGGGGGGGGGGCTGAGGCGGGGGGCGGGAGCCAGCCATAAAATCATTTTTGTTGCTACTTCATAGCTGTCATTCTGCTACTGTTGTGACTGGTAATGTGTTTTCTGATATAGGGGTCACCACCGACCCACAGGTTGCCCTAAATCTTGCAGTGCAGCACCTTCTTCTCCCTAGCCCCACGCCTATTAGCAACTCCATCTGGGCTCCGGCTAAAGGAGAGGTGTGAGATGGCGGCAGGGTGGTGCCTTAGAAGGTCTGGCCCTTTAAGGCCAGAGCCCAGGCGGGTCAGAACAAAGGCCCGGGGAATGTAGGCAGGATCAGAGAGCAGAGCCATCCAGCGTGAGTCATCTGTGTTTCATGGGCTCAGAATCCCTGGCTGCTGCTTGCCTTGGCCTCTCCCCGTGGGCTAAGGGGCGGCATGCAGGGCATCTGCAGAGCTTGTGCCAGGCGGCTGGAGGCTCTGGTCCAGCTTAACCTCTGCTGGCGAGGAGGTTCATGAGCCTGGGCTCCTGGCTTTGGGGCTCAGTTCTACCCAGGGTGTGGGTGCTCAGTTTCCTATCTATACAACAGGAGGAAAGCCAGGCCCGGGGAGGAGGGCTGTGAGGATACAGAATGCCTCTTCTTTCCCAGAACCCAAACTCTTCTCTTCCTAGTCTGACATCTGTCACACAATGCCCAGTTCTCAGTCACGTTCAGGGCCTGCTCTCCTTAGGTCTTTACTTTCCCTCAGTAACAGTGGGACACTGAGTCCAAGGCGGTGTCCAGGAGGCTCTGTTCAAGGTGCACAAGGCTGCCTGGGAACCCGAAGGCCACTGTAGTGTGAGTCGGAGCAAGGGGGTGCACAGGGAGTTGGGGAGTAAACCCATGAGCCCATTCTGGGGCCCAGAGTTTCTCCAGGACCCTAAAGTATGTGTGTTTTGTAATTGGGGTGGGTAGGTAGAGAGTGAGCACACCAAAGACCTAATTTCCTCCTCTTGCCTCACCTTCCCCATTCCAACTTACAACTCCCTTAGCCTCTTGCCAGGCCCCACCCAACTCCCGAGACTGGGGGATCCCATCCTGTCAAGTCAGCTCCGTTATTCAGCCCTTCATCTTTGCTGTTCCTTCCTCCTTACAAAACTAAGGTGAACAGGGAGGGACTGCCTCTTTTAACAGAAAAGTAAACACGTTGTCACATTGTTTATTGACATTCTGGTTATCAGGAACCATGACGTCCACCGGCCTGCTCATTCTGCTTTTTCTTAGAAACAGGATTACAGGGGTGCTGTCTCATGGTGAGTGTGTGTTGTGGACGTTGGATAAAGTAACTGTTCTACCAAGAGGCTACAGAGGCGCTAAGGCCCCCGGCACTATGGGTGGAGACCTGGGTCACTTCCCTGCTTTGCCAAGCTGAAGTGTGAGCAGGCCAGCTCTCCCAACCCTGTCCTTGTCTGTGCAAGCAGGGAGCTGAGTTCTTTTTAGCAGATCCATCTAAGAATGGGGAAGGTCCCGCCTCTAGGTGGGGAGTCTCAGTGTTGAGGATGAGAGGAACTGAGGCCAGGCAGCTACGGGGCCAGGCCAGGGTAGAGACAGTGAATCACTTTTGCCCCATGGAGATCCAGGCACTGGTGACCTTTGGGTGAGTCACTCCTGTCAGTTTTGAAAAAGGCCAGACAGGCAGGCAGGCAGTCTTTCCGTGTGTCAGCTCAGACCCCAGGCTACATACAGAATAGGTCTAAAGGAACCTGTGACCAACGATGACCTTTCAGTTGGCCTCAAAATGGCAATCTACCTAGGAATCTCAGGGACACCTGGAAAATTGGTGGTGAATTCCAGGCTTCCACAACTGATTTCCCAGCCCAGGAAAGGGTGGGGCCAGCCTACTGTGGTTGTTTAAAAGATGACTTCAGGAAAGTTATTCTACTAATGGGTTTTAAGTAGGGGGTGGGGTGCTCAGCTGCCCTGTCCGAGTCCACTTGGGAGGATGATGGGCCTGCCCCACTGTGTATTGCACCCACACTGGGACCATGTAGGCCCAACATACTGTAGCTGTGTGCTTCCAACATCCTGGTACCACGTAGCCCATGGTTACGGAGGACATACTTGACATCCAGCACAACGTTAAACTGGGGCATGCGTCTCAGCTTAATCTTCACTTAGCTCTGCAGAGTAGGGGAGAGCATCACCGTCCACTGAGGAGACTGCAGAGAGCCCCACACCACACTGCAGAGTTTCCCCCCTTCTCTCCCCGACCTGGAGTCTGTAATCTAACCCCTCCCCTACAATGTCCCAGATGCTAAAACATGCTTAGGACCTAATGAAAAAAACATACAGACTGGAGAGATGGTTCAGTGGTTAAGAGCAGTGGCTGCTCTTTCAAAGGACCCAGGTTCAATTCCCAGCACCCACATGGCAGCTCACAACTGTCTGTAACTCCAGTTCCAGGGCATCTACACTCTCACACCAAATGCACATGACGTTAAATAAATTATTTTTAAAAAGGAAAGAAAAGAAAAAACATACGAGTAACGCTTAGTGGCACATGTCTGTAATCCCAGCACTCAGGAGGCTGAGGTAGGAGGGAAGCAAGAACAACCCGGGAAAGAACCAAAGGACCCTGAAGATGAAACATGTGGCTGCACTCTGTGGCATGTGCCTGGAATCCCAGTACTCTGGGAGAGGCAGGTGGATCTCTGTGAGTTCCAGGCCAGCCTGGTCTACAAAGCAAGTCCAGGACAGCCAAGGCTACACAGAAAAACCTCGTTTCAGAAACCACACCAAAACAAAACAAAAACAGCAAAAAACAAACAAACAAACAAACAAAAAACAATCAAACATATAAACAAACCCCAAATACGTTGTATGAGATGAAAGAAGGCAGTCCCATACATAGTCTGGTAAGAGCACCCTGCTCAATGGAAATCTAGCCCCAGCCCTAGTGAAGCTTGCTCCTGCATCTTCCAGAGCTGTGTCCCCAACCCCTGCATGGCTGTGGGCAGAAAGGACGCAGACCCGACCGAAGGTAAACCTTGGATTCAAAATGTTAAGAGGGAACAGGAACATCTGGGAATGTGGGTTGACCTCAGATTCCTTGGCCGGGAGGTGGGAACATCTGTCCTGTTTGCTATACACAGCTGGGGCTAAAGGTCCCTCGTAGGACGCTTGCCTATTGTTCGCGAAGCCTTGGGTTTCATCCTCAGCATGGAAGGGGAGGGGAGGGAAGGAGAGGAGAAGGAAGCAGACCCTTGAGAAATCCTGACCATATACCAGGCAAGCAGGGCACCCCTCCCCCACGCACCGCTGGATTATACTCCCGTGTGGTCCTTCAGGCATTTAAAGTCATTTGTTCTGACTCAGAGCCCTGTCCCAGCCCAACTTTTGGCGTAGGCACCATTTAACTTTTCCACGAGCCCCGGGGGCCTCCTAGTGCCCTTCTCTTCCCTTGGGCAGCCTCTGTCCTCACCCAAGCCCTGCCATACCACACCACATCAGTCCCCCCAGGAAGGGAAATGTTCACGCAACCCCGATGGCACTGTGTCTCCAGGCTCTCTGTCCCTGCACTTGGGCTGCCGCCTTCTTCCTTCCCGGGCCGCTCAACTCTCTACCTTGCCTCCTGCTTTTCTTCGCACCCGTCCCCACGGAGGCGGATGGCAGCTAACCTCTGCCTGGAGCAGGATGCTGAGAAGCAATGCCACAAGTTACTCACTGTTCCCCAAACACACTCCTCCGTTCTTCCCACCCCTTCTGGAGACCTGTCTGCCCTATGCCCCTGAGGGAAGTCTCCCTTCTTTTCTAGACCCCTTTCCCAGATACTTGCCACTGACAGGCTCTGCTCCCTGTCTGTGGCAGCCTTTGGTCTTCTCTAAGCTGCTAGATGCCTCCTTCGGCTGTCTTCCCCATCTCTTTGAGACAAGATCTCACGGCATCATAGCCCAGGCAGCTCTTGAATTTAGGACCATCTGTTTCGGCTGCTCTAATGCCTGGATGCCAGGCTTGTACCATCATGCCCAACTACCAACTCTTCCCTTTGGAGCCTCTCTTGCATACTCTTGTTTTGCACAGGGCCCAGCTCGGTGCCTTGCCTGTGTTGGGTGCGCAATGCATGCTGGGATGCTGGGAAAGGAACTTAAGTGTTTCAAGTCTTCCAAGTATACTTCTAGCCCAGGACTTCTCTCTCTCTCTCTCTCTCTCTCTCTCTCTCTCTCTCTCCCTCCCTCCCTCCCTCCCTCCCTGCTTTTTCTTCTCTTTTTTAAACAAGAGAAAAAGAAAAGATCTTCAGGGTGAGGCATCAGGGACAGCACTTCTGGGATAGGGGCGTGGCTTGCGGTGTGTGTTGGAAAACCTGCTCCACCCCCCGGACTGTTTCTTCTCCTTGGACCCCTCTCATTTGTGACCCTCATGAAGGGCTGACAGGCCCTGTACTGTCACTATCTTCAGGCCAAACCCCACAAAAGCACAGATTCCTGCGGCCCTCTGCTTGGGGCAGGCCCCTTGCCACCGCTGGGCCGCCCTTGGCTTTCCATGCCAAGAGCAGCGATCTTGGCCTTAAAAATCAAGACTCTTTAATCCGTTGTGGGGCGGGGTGGTTTTTGCGTGTTATTCTGGTGATAATCCCTGACTGGTCCCGAAAGCTCCTCCAGCCTTGGCTGCAGCCTCACTGGGAAGCTTCGGCTCTTGCCCCAGGCCCCAGGCCTGGGCCTCAGCGCGGCGGCAACATCAGGAACAGAAGGCGGGGTGTGACCTTCGGGGAAGGGCTGCGGTGCTGCGGTTGTCCAGCAGGGGAGGCCAGCAAACAGCTCAAAGAGGTCCAGGTTAGCTCAGTCCCTCCCCGCCTGGAATCCAAATCCTCTGATGCCCAAGTGAGAAGTACAAGAGGCCGACAGGCTTGGTCCTTCACGAGAAGCCGTAGAATGTGCAGGGAAGCTGCTAGGGAGGGCCTGCGTGGGAAAACACGGCGGGGCCTGCTTACACTTGCCAGGGAGCTTGTCCACCTCCCCGGCAAACACACTTTGCCAGGGGCCTTCAGGAGAGACTGCAGTTAGCCGAGCATTTAACTACACACGGCGTCCAGAATCTATCTGCTCTCCCCAGTACCCAACCCAGACCGGAGAACTTTCTGAGTCAGCACTTTGCACTGAGGTTTCTAGACTCGTTTGGCATTTAGCCCTTGAATCCACTTTGGCTCTGGGGTTCCCCCAAAGCAGCATTCCCCAAGTTCACCCAGCCCACTTCTGCTGATTGTAGGTTGTGATCCACCTTTTAAGAGCCAAGTAAAAACGTTAAGGTGTAAACAGTAATAGTCAAATAAAGGCAGTGCTGCCTGCCAGCATAGCTCTTAGAGTGTAACTAGTCCCAGAATTGCAAGTGAAGGAGCTGAGGTTCCAACAAATTGGCTGCCATATCTGAAGGGCTGTGGGCCCGTGCGAATACCCGTAAGCCTGTACTCTTTCTTGCGTATGGTCCTCAGCGTGTGTGGATTTGAAGCACACCGAAAGGAAGCTGGGCTGGAGGCCGCTCGGAGACAGACCACTTACTTCCCTTTTCCCAACACGGGCGGGGGCGGGCTAGGCAGACTCTCAGGCTGAGTCAGACACTCAGGGGAGATGCACCCAGGTGATGACAGTGTGAGGTAGCCTGTGTGGCCCACTGCCCTATCCCTGTCTCCTGGCCGCTCCTATGCCTGTGCCTCAGAGTTGGATGTTGATTTTGCCTTTTAATTCATCTAATAGCTCCTTTAAAAAAAAACAACAGAAAACCAAGGGTCAGAGCAGTTCAGTAATGTTGCTCAGGATCACCCAGCTTTTAAGTATTAGAGTTATTAGAACTTGAGCCCTGGCATGCTCTGGGACGTGGGTTCTTAAGCCACGTCACCCACATTTTACAAGCCTCAAAAGGCCTGCTATGGTGCCTCACACCTTTAAACCCAGTGCTTAGGAAGCTGAGATAAGTGAGAGGACTGTTTGAGGCTAGCCTGGGCTACACAGGGTGTCCCAGTTCTACCGGGGCTTCAAGAGTAAGATCCTGCCTCAAAAACACCCAACCAAGCAACCAACCAAATCCTCAAAGATAGAACCAGTCTAAAGTATTTTAATGTGGTATTTCTAGATTTTTTTCCCCTATAGAATAACAAATTAAACAAAACCCAGGTTTCATTTTACACCAGCGGCCAGTGTGTTCTGGCAGTTTCTGCCGCTACACTCACTAGAGTCATATTATTGTCTTGCTTAAGAGAACCTGAGGCGCCCTCCCCCCACCCCCATTTCTTTCTTTTCCTCACTGGAAAGAAGGGAGCTGAGGCCTCCTGGATGCTGGCGAAGCGCTCTGCCACTTCAGTGCACGCCTCCAGCCCCGGAGCCACTTGTTTTCTCCCCATCTTAGTGGACAACCTAAATCCAGAGCAAAAAAATAAGTAATCGCTGAAAGAAAGAACCACAAGACTCTGTCTCCGAACAACAACAAAACCAGAAGTTAACGATGAAGCCGAAAGCCAACACAGCACGTGGTGGTTGAGGGTGAGCTCGGTGTGTCCCGGACTAGAGCATACATTTCAAAAAGGCAGGAATTATTTGCTTGGGATGTAAGGGATTACAGCAAGAAGGAATGACAGTTTCTGGCTGCAGTCCAGGTGAGCAGGCCCCGTGAGGGAGATGGTATCTGACAGCTAGGTGGGAAAAGGGGAAGGTGGTGAATTTCTCACCCCGCCCAGCCCCGTGAGAGCCTGCCAAGAGGCCTATCCCATCCAGTCCAACAAAAAACGTCCCCCAGTGCCTATCACGAGCAGGCATCTAGGATGCAATAAAGATCCCTGCCTGCCTCATTGTCCTGCCCTCCTCATATGAAATGCAAGGATTAGCAAGGGATAGGATGTATAAAGTGGGAAGCCGGGAGATAAAACGACCGTTCGTCCTAGCCCGATGGGTGCCACAGGGACTGTGGACTTTGTCCCACTCACTGCTGTAGCACCTCACCTGACACGGCAAACGAATGGGCGAATGAATGGTACATTGGTGACCCTTCTTCAGTGGAGCATCTTGCTCTCTCAGCACAGAATACATGAGTGTCTACTGCAGTATCCTTGGTCCTAGCTATAGATGAGATAAAGAAGGGAGGCTGCCAGGAGCATTGAGTCCCGAGGCTCAAATCTTGGGGGTAAAGACAGTCCTAGAGTGGGCCCTTCTGATTGGCTTGCCAGCGTGGGTCAGCAGGACTGTGTCAGTTGGAGACCCTGACCCAGCTGAGGTGGATTGCGTCATCCAGCCCTTTTCCCTTTCCTTCCCAGCAGGTGCAGCTGGAGGCCTCACGGGGTGGGGTGGGGTGGGGCTCTCTCTTCCTTTCTCAGGATTCCAACGCCACTGTGAGATGCAAAGACCCAGTCACTGAGCCCACTCTGCACGTACACCATATGGCACCTCTGATGGCGCAATGCCGCACACAAATCAGAAGAAAATCAGGGGGAAATGAACAAGCAAGCAATGGCAGAGTCACATGGGGAGCCAGGGATCTGATCTTTGCTGGGTGGTCCTCTGACTTGAGCCCCCCCCCCTGCCGTGTCTCTGCTGGGTGACCTCAGGCCCCCATGATGCCTTGCTGCTTCTCTGCTTCTGGTGAGTGGAAAGAGTCTTCCTCTTACCAGAAACCAGGGTTTGCCTAGTCTGGATTTAGCAAACCCTTAACAATGTAGCTTCCTAACAGAGGTCAAGGGATCCATGGGAGACAGCTCCGCCTCAGACTCTGGCAAATTGGTGGCTTCTGTCTTCCTCCAGTCATGGGGACCAAGGCAGAAACTTGTGCTTAGAAGGAGGCACCTCGCCTCCCACTTACTGAACTGAGCTACACCCCCAGCCCAGTCCCTACAGCTGCCTTAGTTTGGTTTTTTTTGTTTTTTTCTAGACAGGGTTTCTCTGTGTAGCCTTGGCTGTCCTGGACTCACTTTTAGACCAGGCTGGCCTCGAACTCACAGAGATCCGCCTGCCTCTGCCTCCCAAGTGCTGGGATTAAAGGCGTGCGCCACTACTGCCTGGTTCCCAGCTTTTTAAAAAAGACATTCTTAGCTGGCCGGTCAGTAGCTGAGGGTGACCTTGAACCCCTAATCCTTCTGTTTCCACCTTACAAGTGCTGGGTTACAGGCATTCACCATGACTGTTACCTAGGTGGCCTTGAATTCTTGGCCTCTACCTCCTGGGTAACTGGGATTATAGGCATGTACTTCCATGCCTGACCTGACTGTGGCCTCTTTTTTTATTTTTATTTTTTCATTTTTTTATGGTATGAGTGTTTGCCTTCATGTACAAGCATGTACCCAGTTCATGCCTGGTATCCTCAGAAGCCAGAAGGAGGCATTGGATTCCCTGGATCCGGAGTTACAAATGGCTGTGAATCACCACGTGGGTGCTGGGAAATGAACTGAGTCCTCTCTCTGAAAGGGCATCAAATGTCCTTACTTACTGAGCCATCTCAGCTGGGCGCGATGGTGCACATTTGTGATCCCAGCACTCAGAGAGGCAGAGGAGCTACAAAGTGAGTCCAGGACAGCCAAGGCTACACAGACAAACCCTGTCTTGAAAAAACAAAAAACGAATAAATAAGCAAACCTTAGCACTGGCACTGTCCTGGCCAGAAGCTTTTCTGCAGCCTAGGGCAGTGCCCTCAGTGTAAGGAGTCGGATGTCAACCCCGCTTGTCCTCACATTCTAAAAATATGAAGGAGCAGGAGCCCTGCTTGTCACCACACAGCTTTCCAGTTGCTACTCCCTGTATGGTCCCTGCCTGCCACCTAGCACCTGCCCCCTCAAGCCTCCTTCTTGACACCACACGACTTTCCTGTAAGACTAAGGCTAGCTTTGCCTGAGAGAGAACTCTGGAGCACCCGGTAAGGCTAGCTCCTCAGGCTGGACTTCGGGACACCAAGGCAGGCTTCGGCTTGCATGGGAAGGCAGCCCTTCTTTGACCAGGGCTCTGTTTCCATGCAGATGTCTTGCTAGCTTGCTTGGAGTTTGAGCCCTAGCCCATTTGAGGGCTGGGCACATTTAGGACACTGGAGTTGGGACTCAGCACCGCCCCTTAGCTGCCATGTGACTTGGGACTTCTGTTAGTCACCCGCTCCAAAGTGGATAGTATTACAAAAGAGTAATGGTCCCATCCTACTTATAAATATGTATATTTATATGCATATATAAGTCTGATAGGATATGGACTGAGCTGTAACAGTCTCCTCTCTAGGCCATGCCTCAGATGGATTTTTGTTGTTGTTGTTGTTGTTGTTGTTTGACATAAGGTTTTACTGTGTAGTCCTGGCTATCGATTTGTAGACCAGGCTGGCCTCGAACTTACAGAGATCCCCCTGCCTCTGCCTCCCTAAGCGCTAGGATTAAAGGCATGTGTCTTCTTCTTCTTTTTTTTTAAATTATTTATTGTGTATAAGTGTTTGCCTGAATGTATATCTATACACCACATGTTTATCTGGTGCCTTCAGAGTCCAGGGGAGGCATTGGATCCCCCCGGAACTGGAGCTTCAGGCAGCTGTGAGCCACCATGTGGGTGCTGGGAATTGAACTCCAGGTCCTCTTGAAAGAGCAGCCAGTGCTCTTAACCATGGAGTCATCTGTCCAGCCCCCGTGGACAGAGGTCTTTATTCCTTTTTTTTTTTTCTCGCTTATTGGTTGGTATTGAGAATTAGACCTTGTGCGTGCTGGACATGCATTCTGCCAGGCTCCCATATTGTACCATATAGTTACTTTCCTTGTTGACCAAATGCCAGGTAAGGAGCAACATAAAGGAGGAAGGCTGTGTCCTGGCTTACAGCTTGAGGACGTGGTCCATCAAGGCAGGGGGGACTTGGCATCAGGGCCAGGGCCCAGCCGGTCACGTTGTGTCCACACTCAGAAAGCAGAGAAGACGAACGCTGGTGCTCAGCGTTCACGTGAGGCCAGAGTCAGCTGTCGAGTCTGAGGCTCCAGGGAGCAGGTGGCACACAGCGACAGTACAGGGAGCAACTGGATAGCTGTGTGGTGGCAGGGAGGGCTCGGGTCCTTTCTATTTTTAGAAGGGGAGGTCGTGCGAGGTTGGCATCTGCCTCCGTACCCTGGGACACCGCTCTGGGCTGCTGGACCCCACGGTGGTGCTGTGTGCATTGAGGTGGGTCCGTTCTACCCAGTTCAACCAACCTTTCTGGAAACACAGTCACGGTAATGGTCGGGGTTTCCATGATGATTCTAAATCTGGTCAAGTTGACAGTGTAGACTAACTGTCATACATACCTTTTCCTCAATGAGTGAGTTATTTATTTACTTCTGAGTGGATGGGGGAATTAAAGGGCAGCTTTCCAGAGGCGGGTTTCTTCTCTCCACCATGTGGGTCTCAGGGGTCCTACTCAGGTAGTTACGTTTGGCAATATGTACCTTTCCCCACTGAGCCATCTTGCCAGCCCTACATTTTTATTTGTTTTGTTTTGTAAAGATTTATTTGTTACATAAACAGTGCTCTGCCTGAATGTAGCCCTACACGGCAGAAGAGGGCATCAGATCACATTATAGTTGGTTGTGAGCCACCATGTGGTTGCTGGGAATTGAACTCATGACCTCTGGAAGAGCAGTCAGTGCTCTTAACCTCTGAGCCATCTCTCCAGCCCCTTGTTTTGTTTTAAGTGTAAAAAAACAAAAAAAAAACAACAAAACCAGACCGGGGTGGGGGGGCTGCAGAGATGGTTCAGAGGTTAAGACCATTATTGGTTGCCTGTAACTAGTTCCAGAGGACCCCACGCTCACACCATACATGCAGGCGAACATCAATGCACATAAAAAATACAAAGGGACTCAGGAGGCAGAGGCAGGTGGATCACTGTGAGTTCGAGGCCAGCCTGGTCTACAAAGCAAGTCCAGGACAGCCAAGGCTACACAGAGAAACTCTTGTCTCGAAAAACAAAAACAAACAAACAAACAAACAAATAGGGATCATTAAAAAAAAAGAAAGAAAAGCACCAGATATGGGGCTGGTGATAGAGTCCGTGGGTAGATCACTTAGCTAACATGTTTGAGGCCAAGAGTACATAGCACATACTTGGAACCAGCCTTTAGGAGGCAGAGACAGGAGGAGGATCATTAGTTTAAGAACAGCGCCCCCAGGCCTAGAGAGATGGCTTAGTGGTTAAGAGCCCTGGCTGTTCTTCCAGAGGACCTGAATTCAACTCCATGCACCCACATGGCAGTTCACAACTGTCCACAACTCCAGTTCCAGGGGATCTGGTATCCTCACAGAGATATGTGCAGGTAAAACACCAATCCACATAAAATAAAAATATTTTAAAAATTAAAAAAAAAATGGTGGTGGCAGGGTATTAAAGGGCGTGTGGGGTTTGTCTCAGGGCTGCGTGCCTGATCAGTTTCAGAAAAACCAGAAGGCCTCTTGCAAGTGCAGGAGAGAAGGGAGGGTCGGGATCGCAGACAAGAGGGCCACAGGCCCCGGGGAAGCCTGTGTTCACTTTATTGTTTGTTTGTGTACTGGCCCCAAGTTGTTCTCTAAACAGTGACACGCCCACCCGCCAACCTAGTCTGGCTGTGCTGGATACTCCTCTTTGGGTGAGTGGAGATTCCCTCTTCTCAGGCCGTGGTGCCAGCGAGGCTCAATGGTCTAAGGCTCATTTCTCAAGAGACAAGACTGAGGGACAGGAAAAAGCACACATTCAGATACCTTCAGAGGTGGGAGCTGGGAGGGAAGTCTCTCCTTTTTGTTAGAAAGGGCTAATCCCACTTTAAGGCATTCGGTTTCAAACTGTGGACGCTTTCCCACAAGCTGTGTGCAAGGGTATCGCTTGCAGCCTGCGCCTAACCTTGTTATTCTGTCAACAAGGAAACAGCTACAAAGTGAGGGAACCATCACACAGCAGGTGTGCTGAAAGCAGACCGCAGGTTTCCATAGCACCCAGGTTAGGGCTATATGCTGAAGGTGAGGCAGCCCTCGGCAGGGATTTTTTGCCTCTAAGGCTGTCCTCAGTAAAGAGTCACTTTGGCCTCTTGTGGGACTCTGCTCCTTGGCTTTGGAGGTGGGGAGAGGCATTTAGATCTGCACAAAAGGGACCTACATCCCAGCTCTAAGGCCTTGCTTATGTCACATGCAAATAGTAAAACTGCCTAGGAAGGGGGGGGGGGAGCATTGCAACAGACTAATGTAACCCAAGGGAAACTGTCATCATAATCTGTCCCAGGAGGCTGAGCCATCCCCGGGACTCTGTGTCAGGGTACAGGCCTCTATCCTGGCCTGGCTTGACAACAAAACCAGAGTGGGTCAGAGTTGGATAACCAAGTGTGTGAAGTTGCATGCCCTGACATCTGGATTTTTTTTTAATTTAATTTAATTTAATTAATTAATTTATTTTTATTTTTATTTATTTATTTATTTTTTGTGGTGGTGGTGGTGGCTGGGTGCAAAACTCTTAGAATAGAGTGTCGCTGAGGCCACCACAAAATCCCTAGAGACAAGAACAATTTTAGATAAATTAGCAGCAGAAAGGGCACAGAGGGTGTCAAACACGTGGACTGCTCAGAAAAGGGCATTTGCACATGAGCACTCTTACACACTCACGGTCACCTGGGAACTGGAGCCAGGCTGGGTGTAAGGGTTAGCAAAGCCAGCAACCGTGATAGAATAAAGTCATAACTAGGGCTATCTGGCCAGTCATATCTCAAGCCAAAAAGAGAAGCCGCTGGGTTTTTGCAGCTCTGCCGTTTTGAGAGCTGGCTTCTCATGCTAAGGGCTCAGGCATGTCATAGGCACGGAATACATTTTTGTAGAATAGAGACTGCCACCCGGTTCCCACCGTCTGAGATGCGTTCTATGCCCGTTGTTTTGGGCTACCACCAAGTCGGGGCTCCCATCCTTGAAGAAGGTCCTTTCCACCAAGAAGCTTTTGAAGGTACCTGCCTGGTGCCAGCTGCTCAGTTCCCACACTGGGCCTTCCAGGTCAGTCAGTATGCTGCTACAATGCTGCCTGCCGCTTTCTGACAACTAAACCCGTATGAGATGTGGGAGGGATAGCTCATCATTCTTGGGTTTGGTTGGTTTTAGTTTTCTTGAGAATCTCAAGGAGGAACCCAGTCTGGCCCCAAACTCTCCACCTCCCCTATTTCCGCCTCCCAAGATACAGGCTCAGAAGCTTCTCCGCTGGCTTCCAGGCTCACTCTGTGAGTCCAAGGAGCTGGTTCGTTAAGGAGTGCCTTGGAGCTAAGTCGGCCTGTGCTTCCACGTGATGTTCCTCCGGGGCAGCAGGGGCGGCGGCGGCGGGGCGGGGCGGGGCAGCGGCGGTGGGGTGCTGTGTTTGTACGTGTGTGGGGTCTAAGTCTGTGAAAAGCCAAACTAACAAGAGAGTAAAATAGGGAAAGGAAGGGAAGTCCCTGTGGTAAAAAGACCCCCGTGCACTGGGAGGTGGAGCCGCACAGCTTTAATCCCAGCACCGGGGTGGCAGAGGCAGGCAGATCTCTGTGAGTTCAAGGCCAGCCTGGTCTACAGAACAAATTCAAGGACAACCAAGGCTACACAGAGAAATCCTGTCTTGGAAAGCTAGAAAGAAAAAAAGAAGAAGAAAAGAGGCCCCTAGTGTGTTTATCAATAGTTTTCTTTTTGGTGCTGAGACTCAAAGCCTGCACCTCCTTCCCCACAGATCTCCTAAACTAGCAGGGCCCTTGGGGCTTTTTTTTTTTTTTTTTAAATCTTAGAATGGAGAAAACTTTATAAGCATGACATGAAACTTACAAGCCTTAAAGGATCTTTTTTGCTTCAATGTCTGTTTTTGAAACAGGAGCTTACTATGCAGCCCAGGTTGGGCTGGAGCTTAATATGTAGCCCAGGTTAGCCTTAGCTGAGTAGTAGGATTACAAGGATGTGCTACCACACTTGCCTTCAACAACAGCAACAGCAATAATTTTTTTTTTCAAGACAGGGTTTCTCTGTGTAGCCTTGGCTGTCCTGGGCTCACTTTGTAGACCAGCCTGGCCTTGAACTCACAGTGATCTTCCCAAGTACAGCAATTAAAGGCATGCGCCACCACACCCAGCTTCAAAAATAATTTTTTGAAAGGAGGCCTAGCTACATTGCTTAAGAGGTCCTTGAATTCCTGGACTCAAGTGACCCGCCTGGCTGAGCCGCTTAAGTAGTTTGGACTACAGGAATGTGCCACTGTACCTGAATAAGACCAGTAAGGGTCACTGCACAAAAATTAAAACTATTTGAATGCAATTGTTTTGTGGAAAACACTGTGTAGACCACGAGCTCATTTTTTCATAATAATCCCTAATTATATATATATATATCATACATATATGTGTATATGTATATATATGAATCCAAAGAACTAGCTCAGTAGCAACACCTCATCTTGTAAAAAGCATAGGTACCTGAGTTTGAGCCCCTAATCCCCATATAAGAAAAACTCAGTATGACTTCATGTGCCTGAACACCAGCTCTAGGCGTGGGGAGGAAGGGGCAGCGGGGGTTGGGGGCAGAAACAGGCAGATCTCAAGAGTTTGCTGGCCAGCCAGAGAGTGAGCTTCCGGTTCATTGGGCTATTCTATCTAAGGCAATAAAGTGGGGTGCCACGAGGGAAGCCAACTAGCATCCTCTCCTGGACACACACACACACACCATCAACAAACAAAACAAAACAAAATAAAACCATCTTCCGTGAGGTATGCACTGCCTTCATTTTCACTTGTACACAAAGGAGCTAAATTGGTCATTCCTCTGGCAAGTCAGAGATGAAACCAAGGTATCAAGCAGGTGCTGTCGGAGCTACTCTGGCTGCACCTCACGCTGCTACACAGAAGACTGGCCGAGTGCCGCTCAGGGTCAGAGCACAGGTCAGCTCGCGGTACTCCATGATTCCGTACCCAGCATCCCTCTCCAAGCCCAAAGTCAGAAGACAGTGACAAACGAGAAACCTTACAGCACACAAGCTACATGTGGGTACATATCAGGTATAGCCTTCCTGATTTCCCTGCTGTGGACGGTGGTCTTGAAAGAGAGTCCAATAAAGAAGAGAGAGAAGGGGATTGGAAAGATGGCTCCCTGGAAAAGCACTTGCTGCTCTCCCAGAGGACCTGAGTTAATATCCCCCAGCTCATAACCACCTGGGACTCCAGCTCCAGGGCGTCCAATGCCGCTGACTTCTGTGGGCGCCCACAGAGAACCCCTGTCTCACAGAAGGAAAGAAAATGGAGACTGTGATGCAAAGAAGCATCATGCACACGTGCGTGTGTCTCTGTGTGTTCCAGTCGTCGCGGAAGAGAGTTCAAGAGATGGTGACGGTGTTGGCGAGTCCGGGGCTAACCGAGCAATAGTGCTTCCTTTGCAGGAATGTGTCAAAATTACCACCAGCTTTTTGGGGCCAGGCAATTTGACAGTGATCTATTAAAATTGAAGAATTCGGGCCAGTGAGATGACTCAGCAGGTAAGGGTGCTTGCTACCAAGCCTGATGACCTGAGTTTAATCTCACGTGGTAAGAGTCCCCTCCTAAGGGTTGTCTTGTCCCCTGACCTTCACAGGTAACACCAGGGCATGCACTTCCGCCAAGCCCACTCAGCACACGCGCACGCGCACAGACCTGCAGAGAACCTGCTTTAAAAAGAGGTCTAGAAAAAACCCCTATGAATGAGGTCTAGATACAGGAAGACATCTAAAATATATTTAACTGAAAAAGTCATTAGAAATTCGTTATGGGGGCTGGGCATGGTAGCGCACGCCTTTAATCCCAGCACTTGGGAGGCAGAGGCAGGTGGATCTCTGTGAGTTCAAAGCCAGCCTGGTCTACAAAGTGAGTTCAGGACAGCCAAGGCTATACAGAGAAACCCTGTCTCAGGAAAAAAAAAAAAAAAAGGAAGAGAAAAAGAAAGAAAGAAAGATAGACAGAGGAGCCGGGTAGTGGTGGCACACACCTTTAACCCCAGCACTTGGGAGGCAGAGGCAGGCAGATCTCTGTGAATTCGAGGCCAGCCTGGTCTACAGAGAATGTCTAGGACAGCTAAGGATACACAGAGAAACCCTGTCTCAAAAAAAAAGCAAAGAAAGAAGTATGTTATGATCCTACTAAGTAAACCCCGAGGCTGAAGAGATGAGTGGGCAGCTAAGAGTCCTGATGTTCTGAGCTCGAGCCTAGGCTGGTTTACAGAGCAAGTTCCAGGACAGCCAGGGCTACACAGAGGAACCCTGTCTTAAAACAAACAAACAACAACAGCAACAAAGCACTGATGCTCTTGCAGAGGACCCACGTTTGGCCCCCAGCCTTCCAAATGTTTTCTACAACTGTGTGGCTGAATCCACAAACATGGAATGTGTAGATTAAGGAACATGAGGATGCACAGCCCATAATAGACAGACATGGAAGACTAAACCAAGCCAGGCCATTGTGTGTGTCAAGCTGTGAGAAGCACTCCTCCTGTGACATGCTTACAGAGTCTAGATATTTCCTCCAGCACTGGGAATTGAACCTAGGGTCTCCCACTCACTCTGCTACAGAGCCATAGCTGGATCCTTCTTTTATTTCACACACACACACACACACACACACACACACACACCCTTTCTTATTGTAAGATAAAGTCTCATTGAGTCTCACAGCCTGGCCTTGAACTTACTCTGTGTCCAGTGGCCTTCATCTTGTCATCTTCCTGCCTCAGCCTCCTCAATGAGGATTATAAGCCCGTGCCACCTGGCTGATCACCCAGTAGTGTTTTAGAAGGAACATAATGGCGGCAGCCCAGAGGTTGGGCGGGAGAGTTGGAGTCTGGGCAGCCATGTTGGGGTGGTAAGGAGGAAAATGAGGCTGTCCACAGAGGGGGTTGAGAAAGTAGAAAGTGGCTCACTTGATGCTGAGGGCTGAAGAGCCGGACTCCGCCCCCTACTTGGGAGTGTTTCGGGCTCCATCCTGTCCCCCTCCTGCTGCACAACCAACCCCACAGGATGCCATGTAGAAGCCACTTTCCAGTAAGGTGGCCTTCGTGTAAAAGAGGGCCCCTTTGGTAACCTGTGTGGACACACTGGCCAGGTGCTGACTCTGACATCCTGCTGGCCCCTGTGCCAGGCCGCCGAGAAGCCTTCCAGGGCCATAGTCCCTTCTGTCTGACACTCATTGCTGAACTGAACCCAAGACAAAGCCTTTTACCACAGAGACAGAGAAAAAGGGAGGAGTGGAGAGGGAATTCTGTTTTCAAAGTGGACGGTGGGGTGCGAGGCTCCCTTCTGCTCCTGTCTCTGGGTCTAGGGCTGCGACGGCCCCTCCCATCCACTGTCTTTGTGAACCATGAGGTCAGATGTAGGCCCTGCAGGGTGTGGGGCCCAGCCGTCCTGTACCTCACGTCAGGGCTCCCGGCAGCATCTCCCTCACCCCCTGCCTGCTGACAGCCCTCTGATAGGGCAAAAATAGCCCTGTCACTCTCACCTTCCTTCTCCACACATGTTAACAACTTGCCTTGGCACTGGGCCCATCCTTTTTCTTTGTCGTAGTAGCTAAGATCTCACTCTCAGGGATGAATACAGACTCATCTGTTACCTTGGCCAGAAGGTTGGGAGCACTTCTGACTATAGAAGTTTCTGGAAGGGCAATACTTCATGGTCATAAAACCAGAGGCCTTTTGGCCGAGCCCTGAGTATCTGGAGGGACAGTGTCTGCTGCGCATGGACGTCACTGGGGCAGTGGCAAGGCGTCATGGGCCTGGCTTTTCCCCCCTCGGCTCAGCTTATCTTCACACGCAGCTGGCCTGGGGCTTTGTGGGAGTGGCCTTAGAGGGCTTTCTGCAGGCCTGGCCCCACCCGCACAGAAAAACCTCTGGACAGAGTGGACTGGCTTGTGGCAGGTGAGGAAGAGCTGAGCAAAGACCGACCCCTGTCCTTACCAGCCCCTTATTTCCTTTGCTTATTCAACCTTCCAGGCCTATTTGAACCCAAAGGCTCGGAGCCTCTGCCACCAGCCTGAAATATTACTCCACTTACGTTAGTGATGCGCTTTGGTTAATCTGTAACCAATGAAAGATGTGGACTTTGAAATCCGAACGGAGTCAAATTCAGCTTTACTACTTATTAGGCAAGTGACGTAGTCCAAGCCCCGATGACTGTCAAGCTCTCCGTCACTGGGTTGCTCTGGCCGTACGGATATTGCGTTGTCATGAAACCACGCTAGTGTCCTGGGTTATTGGGGGAGCGCCACCAGAGCGCAAGGGATTCACTGCTGACCTGATTCCGCAGCCCTGCCACAGGGCTGTGAGCTGTCAGGAAAACACGCTACCTTTGAGCTACAACCCTGGGCCCGTTTTGGCTTGAGAGCATCTCTGTAAATTGTTCAGGCTCCCTACCTTCGATCTTGCAATCGCTAGTGGCTGGGATTCCATGCTGCACAGTCACAGCCAGCTCTCCTGACTTACCTCGGGAATATCCAACAAAATGATCCTGAACAAAAGGACGACACTATCAGGTGTTTGGAAGGAGACTGACTGACTTCTGGGCGCAGATCTGCAGTGGGGCAGTGCTTGCTGAACCACAGTGATCTGTTCCTGGATTTGAGATGCTGTTTTGTTTGAGATGGGATCTCACGGTTTTGCTCAGGATTGCCTCAGACTCCTTTACTGGAGAGACCCTTCTGACCCCTGTCCCTCAGGTAGCTGGGATTAGAGGCCTACACTAGTGGATGAAGCCAGGCTCTTGACTTGGAGCACTATAATAATGATTATGGTGATGATGATGATGATAAATAATAATAATGATTAATAATAATAGCTATTATTATTATTATTATTATTATTATTATTATTATTACTATTTTGAGACAGATGGTGGAAGGGCATGCCTGTAAAACCAGTACTTGGGAGGCTGAGGCAGGAGGATTACGAATTTGACATCAGCCTGGGCTGCATAACAAAACCCTGTCTCAATAAATACATCAATAAAGAGGTACACAGAGGAGAACAAATTGTTATAAAAGAGCAAGCCTGCTGTCTCCTCGCTTCCTTCTGCTCTTACTGGGTGGATGGTTTCTCTTTTCCCTATGTCTCATGTGCTGTCTTGTCATATGGTGGCACCTACCAGGAGCCCCCTCATCAGAAGCTACATCAATAGGATGCCTTTACAGATTCACAGATTTCAGTTAGCCTCCTGTCTTTCTTTCTACTTTCCTTTTGTTTTCAAGACAAGGTTTCATGTAGCTCAGGCTAGCTTCAGAGTCACAAGTAGTCAGGCTGACCTTGAACTCCTGATTCTCCTACTGTCAAAGTTCTAGGATGATAGGCGTGTGCCGTCATTCATGGCAACCACTCTTCATTATAAAGTACCCAGCAGACCTGGGCGGTGGTGGCGCACGGCTTTAATCCCAGCACTTGGGAGGCAGAGGCAGGTGGATCTCTGTGAGTTCGAGGCCAGCCTGGTCTACAAAGCGAGTCCAGGACAGTCAAGGGTACACAGAGAAACCCTGTCTTGAAAAACCAAAACCAAAACCAAACAAACAAAAAACCCAGCAGAGGAGATTTTGTTACAGTCAACACTAAACAGGCTGTGACATCATTACCATTACTTCCCTATATCTACACTCTACTTTGGGGGAGTAAAGTTAGCCCACACTAAAGAAGGCTGAAGACTTTTCAGAACCACACCATCACTGCTCTTAGAACTCAGGTCACAGCAGCCGTCTAATATGATCGTACGTGTAGCCAGTGCTATTTTGCCATTCTCCCACACTACAGTTGGCTAATATGTCTCAACTCCCCCCCCCCTTATCTGCCTTGCAATGTATGTTACACAAGCCACTTGTCCTGTAGAACTGCTCACGGTGTGGTATTCAGCCTGCAGGATGACCTCTTGAGGCTCACACCCTGGCCTGTCGCTTCCCACACCGAATCCGGCTCATCGGCTCAACCAACAGGAATGCTGTATTTCTGGTGCTGCGCGGTTTCCAGGGCAGTGTGGTAGACGGCATTGTTCTGGTTTTGCTGTCTTCTGCATTCCTTGCTCTGAGAACTGGCTGCCATCTCATCAGTCTAGCATCCTATGGAGACGGCAAGAGACTGAGTCTTGAGCAGGAAGTGGCAGTTCTTGGGCAACCAGCCAGCTGTATGCATGAGTCTATGGAGGTTAGCCTTGCTGGCCAAGCTGCCCCCAAAGCCCTGGGCGCCAGCGGTGCTCCTGCTACAGGAGTGCTGGGGAGGGCTGGTGTGTAGCACTGCTCCAGTATTGAGTGAGAAGCCAGGAAACTGGCCTCTTTACATACAGTCGAGCCCGTAGAGAGCGTCTGGGCCTGGATGACATCCTGAATACAGCCCTGTCGGCTCCCAAGGCAGAACCGCTCCTGAATTTCAACCCAGACAAGCTCACTGCTTCTCTGTCTGCTGTGTCGCCTGTGCCCAGTGCCTAGATCTAGAGCTGTGTGTGGACTCAAGAGTGATTTGGGGGTGGAGTTGTTTCACTAGCACATCTGTCAGCATGTTCCGAACAGCTGCCTCCAGCTCGCCCTTGGCTTTCGATGCTTGGAGGGACTCTCTATTTGACTTTATGTTCAGCGACCCACTGAACACTCAATCCTCCACCGCTTTCCTCGTAGCCTGGTGAAACGTCACGGTTTATTGCCAGCTGTGCCTTTGCTCTTGACAAGGCTCCCCCCTCCCCCAGCTCCTTTTGATGCCCGTTTGTAGTGTCCCAGCTCCGCCACACTGAGCTTAGATATGGGTTTCAGCTCTTCCTTTTCCTCTCTTTGTCTGTGTGCACGGTGTATGGATGCGGGCCTGCGCATGCGTGTGTGAGGGTGCATGCACATGCCGACCTGAGGATGTGCGGTGGAGAGGACAGGGGTCAGTGCTGCCCATATTCCTTGACTGCTCTGGAAAGCAGGCCACGTTTCTTCAAAGGGTTTAACACGGGTGACCACTCCCGGGTATCTAGCTACTCAAGGAAAATGAAAAGATGCCCAGTGAAGCCACCCAGGTTCACACCTGTAATCCTAGCAACTTGGGAGACTGAGGCAGGAGGATCACTATGAGTCTGAGGAGAGCTTGACTACATAGTGATTTGGAAGAGGACTCTGGAATAGGTTTTATTTCCTATTTATTGATTGATTGATTGATTGGTTTGTGAGACAGGGTTCTCTGTGTAGCTCTGGCTGTCTGGAACTCAATCTATAGACCAAGCTGGCCTCAAACTCACAGAGATTGTTTGCCTCTGCCTCCCAAGTACTGGGATTACAGGCGTGCACCACCACAGCCCAGCCAGAATAGATGAGGTAGGTTGGTTTCTAGGCTGTTCTAGGCTGTGGGCCCATGGGCGATATCCCGTTCTGGCCATCGGCACGTCAGTTACCCTGTCTGTGCCTCCCTCTCCTGGGTACACAATGAGGATAATTATAGTGCTTTCCTGTGAGGGCTGAAGGAGACACGTGTTGCTGTGTGTGAGGCCTTATGGGAAGTATCTGCTGTTATGCTCTCACGCCTGGGCTGTTGGAGCTTCTGTCACGTCTCTGCTTACATATGCTACCACAGAGAACACAGCAAGGTATGAGAACACTGTCTGGACCCTGACAGACTTACAAGTGACGAGGAGCCAGCGAGGGAAAGCAGGTCAGAGAAACGGTATAAAAGCAAAGAGATGACACATCACACAAAGCCAAGGAGACACTTGATACAATAGGTTCCTGACCTAAAATGACTCAGCTTTGATTTATTATTTATTTATTTGGTTTTGGTTTTTCGAGACAGGGTTTCTCTGTGTAGCCTTGGCTGTCCTGGACTCACTTTGTAGAGCAAGCTGGCCTCGAACTCACAGCAATCTGCCTGCCTCTGCCTCCTGAGTGCTGGGATTAAAGGCGGATGCCACACTTTTACTTTATGAGATTTCCTATACAGCAGGGGGGCTGTAGCCTGCTGGTCAGTAGAGGTGCATCAGAACAGAGGCTAGAATAAAGAAATTGTACCAGATGCTGGGTGCAGGAGCGCATACCTGTAATCCCAGCACTCAGGATGGAGGGGAGCTTAAGGGCAGTCTAGGCGGCACAGCGAGCCTCCGTCTTAAACGGGCATGTGTGCATGGAAGAGGGCGGCTGAGACAGAGCAGGGCAAGTGAAGTTCTTTCCTCTTGCCTTTGACCAAAATACCATGGAGACAGGCCCTTTAGAGATCAAAGAAAATAATTTATTTTGGAACTGATAACGGTGTTTGGGGGATTTATAATGGAGTTTCTATTCACAACAAACTCTTTTTTTCTTTCTGTTTAGTTTTCACTTTTGGCAGAGCTCAGGATGGTACCCATAGCCTCACAAATGCCAGGCAATACTCTACGTCTGAGGCACAGGGCAGCCCTAACAGTTCCCGTGGAGTGTCGCAGGCATTTGCATCTCTGCAGGAGAAGCCAACCGCACTAGGAGTGTGAACAGACTTGGTGAGAGAAGGAACGCTGGGCTCTAGAGATGGACCCCTCTAATGTAATTCTGCCCGTCCCACTGTGAAGGGCCTGTTGTTATCTCAGCAGGATGCCTCTTTGGAACTGAGTGGGAAGCCCCCTTCCTGACAAAAATTAATCTTCTACATATAAGAACATGCCACAAGCACCTGCAGATAAGTTGCCTGTCAAGAAATGAGCTCATTGGAGGGAGGAACGGGAGGATATAAGTGATGGGATCACAATTGAGTTGTGGGCTGGAGAGATGGCTCGGTGGTTAAGAGCACTGACTGTTCTTCCAGAGGTCATGAGTTCAATTCCCAGCAACCACATGGTGGCTCACAACCATCTATAATGTGATTTGATGCCTTTCTCTGGCCTGCATATGTACATGCAGGCAGAGCTCTGTATATATACTAATAGATAAATAAATCTAAAAAAAATTTAGTTGTAATCTGAATAAATTAATTAAATTTAAAAAAGAAATGAGCTCATTAATACATGGGGAGGTAAAGAGCTGCTCATGGGCTCAGTCTACGCATGGCTGCAGTGTGCGAGCCCATAGCTGTCGCTGTGTGCGGTGATAAGTGCAGATGGCGGCCGCCTGAAGAGTGCTCAAGGTTCCCTACTTGGCTAAAGTACAGGTGTCCTCCCTCCCTTCCCTTGGGACATGGGTAAGGATGCCAAGTCCTCTGTTTATTGGGGAGCAATGTCCACAGCCATGTTTTGTGCCCCCTTCTTGTTCTTCCTCTACTGGAGAAAAGAACCCAACTGCAGACTCCACAGCAGGCTCACTGGACCGGTCAACTGCACCAGCCTTGGCAAAGGAAGAGCGTGAATGGTATGGACCTAGCTATAGGCCACTTCATGGAAAGAGTGCCCTAGTGACTCAGCCTGACCAGTGAGGAGAAAAGGGAGGGAGACAGTTCCTGTCCCTCAGTCTTCCATCTGTGACAAAACACCTGATGCAATTTTCTCAAAAGAAGAAAGGTTCATTCTGTCTCAGAAATTTCACACTATGGTCACCCGCCTGTGGAAGAGCATGGTGGCCAAGAAGGAGAGAGAGAGAGAGAACGATGTCAGTGACAAGGCAGACAAGACAGTCCCTGAGGATAGGACATACTCTCTTCAATTACGTCCTAAGTTTCTGCTGCCTCCCAAATGACCATCAGACTAAGGCTTCATCAACAAATGAGTCTACCGACGAGGTCAGCCCTGCGCAGTGTGGCTGTAACGGGGACTAAGCACCGACGTGAGGTGGGGGGGTGAGGGGGGTACTTCCGTTCTACCTGACAACAGTGCCCGGAACACACCCTCCTACTGGATCTCCTTCTCTAAGGATGGACACCGCTGCCTTGACGGAAAGTTTAACCATGTGTGTGCCCATAATTTGTAAAAATCTTTTGGACAAGAATGTACCCTTTTTATAAGCAGAAAAATGTTAAAATAGACAAAATACAAAATTTGAAAATATTTCCTTTTCAGTCAACTTGTCAGTGGGCTTGAAACCCTTAAAACAAAACAAAACAAAACAAAACAACAACAACAACAAAACCCCTGTACTTCGCAAGCCATATGTGGTGGTTCAAAGCTGTACACCAGCAAGCAGGAGGGGAGGAGAGACGCTTTGAGTTTGAGGCCAGCCTGGGCTGTACACGTTCTCACCTAAATTACCCCTTCCATTTTAAGCAATAGCAGCACTGTAGAACTTGATTCTGGGGAAAGAATCAGGATTATGTGCAAAGGGAAAACGTCCAGTATGATAAGTTTGTTAGTGTTTGTTATGTTTTGAGAAGGAGTCTACTGCAGCCCAAGCTGGTTCAAGCTGGTTTTGTAGCTAAGGCTCTCCCTGAACTCCCAATCCTCCTGCCTCCATCTCCCGAGTGCGGGGGGTACGCCACACCCAGCTCTTATGGCATTTTATTATAGTGAAAACTGTAAATCTAGCAGTAGGGGCTGATTAAATGATTTATATTGTGGTAATGACGAGCTATTGTTGTTGGAAACTTGTGTCATATTTATGTGGTACTCAGGCCTTAGGCATAGTAAGCACCACTGAATGACACTGCCGGCTTGCCTAGTTATTTGACTGGTTCTAAAAAAAAAAAATATTTATAATGACATGAGTACTGTGCAAATAATTTCATTAAATTCCAAATATCATCCAAACAATTTCAAACTGCCCCAAATGTGAGACTTTGTAATTCAGTGTATGTGAAACAAAGGCTAACTGTGAAAATATTAGCCATTCTATTTCTGATTATAGATTAATTTGATTTTGTGTTTCTTTCCAAAAATTTTCAAAGATTCTATAATGAACATATATGACTTTGTAGTCATTTTGTAAGAAAAAAATGTTAGGATTTCCAGGTGTGGTAGGGCATGCCAGTAATCTTGGGAGGCAGAGGCAAGTGGATCTCTATGAGTCCAAGGCCAGCCTGGTCCACAAAGTGAGTCTAGGACAGCCAAGGCTACACAGAGAAACCCTGTCTCAAAATCAAATCAGGACAATTTTAGGATAAAAAAAATCACTTAAAAGACGATAATAACAAAGCTAAGTGTATGCTGTGGCCATCGCCGTCCTAGGAACGGGGCATCCTAACCACTAGGCACTGGCCTGCATCCTGCTGTGCTAGACTTGACATGACCTCTGAGCTTGGCAGCGTCTAGCAGGTGGGCTAAGCACTAACTCCACTCAGACGTGACCCCACGGTTCAGAGAGAAACTCATAGCCCAATCATGGCTTCACTGCGATCTGAGCCATGACCTCAGCAGAGTTTGAGGAGCTAGGCCCCTTGAAGTCCACTAATGGATAAAATGTGGGGACCCTCTACCCAGCATTCTGTGTGTGTGTGGGGGGGGGACATTTCCCTCTCTTGCTCACATCAGGGTTTGCGTTGCCATGTCTGGGGGCATGCTCCAATAGCAATACTAGTTAGGTACCTCAGGCATCGCTCCCAACTCCTTGCCCACCTGGCAAGGTGCTAGCATTCTGCCTACGCTGGTTGGTGTCTGAGTTTTGAGGAATGTGCCAGAAGCAAGTTGGCGTCAAGATTAACATGAATGCCTCATTTGGCCTCCTGAGCAGCTGGGGGGGTCTTGGCTGCTGTCAGTCAGGTCTGAATTCCTCAAAGCATAACGTGGGAGGTCTTTAGAGATGGGCCCTTCAGAGAGACTTGTAGTGAAGCGCTCAAGGCTGCATGCAGAGGTGATCAGGGTTGTAAGAGAGATGGGGTGGGGAAGACATGATTTGAAATTAGACCGAAGGCCAGATAGGGGAGCCCAAGTTAGGTTTTCTACCTTTTTCTACCCTCATTAGGGATTTTCTAATATTCATGAAATTTTATTTTTGAGACAGGTTCTCCAAGCCTAGGCTGACCTTGAATTTGTTATGTAGCTCAGGCTGGCCTTAAACTTTTCATTATCCCCCACCCATTTCCCAAGTGCTAGGATTTATAGGAGTGCCCAGCCTTAATAATTATGTCATTAAACAAATTGTGAGATCGCAAGGGGAATAAAATGCTTCAGAATCACTGCTGGGGGTGGGGGAAGGACAGAGTCAAATCCAGCTCTTTCTTCTGGCTGACTGGATAACTATCAGTGACTGTATTGACATCCCCTAATGAAGCCAGTGACAATTCCTTAAATGAATGACCTTCAGTTAATAACACACGTGTCCCCTGGATATAGGGGCACACACCTTTAATCCCAGCATTCAAGAGGCAGAAGCAGGTAGATCTCTGTGAATTTGAGGCCAGCCTGGTCTACAAAGCAGGTTCTAGCACACCAAGGGCTACACAGAGAAACCCTGTCTCAAAAAACCCAACCAACCAACCAAACAAACAAATAAAAACCATACATACACTCAGATGCGTTCTCCAAATGTGGTCTGGCAGGTAGTGTCGAAGGCATTGCCAAAGGCTTCCAGAGAGAGTGACACTGGGGACATGCACTTTGGCACAGTGTACCAGCTCCAGAAAGCCGTGGCTTTATTGAGATACAACTCACAAGCCATGATTCATGTATTAACACATACAATTTGGTGACTTTTCATACCGTCATAGAGTTGTGTAAACATTGCAATAAGCAACCATACTATCTCATATCCACGGCATGCCGTATCAGTGAAAGGATCGCCTTTAATCTTGTAAGGATCTCATAGGACATGAGGGCCTTTGTGTTGATTTCTGGTTTGATTTTTTTTTTTTAATTCAACCATGCCATGTTACATGTGGATATTTCATTCTTTTTGGTCTTGGTTTTGGTTTTTCGAGACAGGGTTTCTCTGTGTAGCCTTGGCTGTCCTAGACTGGCTTTGTAGACCAGGCTGGCCTCGAACTTACAGAGATCCACCAGCCTCTGCCTCCTGAGTGCTGGGGGATATTTCATTCTTATTTATTTATTTTTGGTAGACTAGGCTGGTCTTGATCTGGCTACGTAGCCAAGACTATTCTTGAACTCATTTCCTTGCCTCTGCCAGGCATGTACTGGGATTATAGGCACTGGCCATCACACCAGCCGCGCTTGGCTTTCTCTTTATCTCCAACAAAAATATTTCATTGTAGCTAGTTGGTGGTGGCACACACCTTTAATCTCAGCATTAAGGAGACAGAAGCAGGCAGATCTCTGTGAGTTCAAGGCCAGCCTGGTCTACAGAGTAAGTTCCAGGACAGCCAGGCCTACACAGGGAGACTCTGCCTTGAAAAACAAAAACAACAAATTCCATTAAACATTCCAAGGAAGAACTTCATTCTGTGAAATGCCTACAGGAAGGTCCAGAATCTACTCAAAGGTTAGGTTGTCAATCAGAACAGAATCACAGTCTCCTCAGAGTCAACTTCTCTTGGTGCTACTGAGGAAACCCCTAAATAAACCCTCTGGCAGCTTTTGTAGATGCCAATTTACTATAAAAAAATCTATTCATTCATTCATTCATACATTCATCCATATTCTCTCTCTCTCTCACATACACACACACACACACACACACACACACACACACACACAGAGAGAGAGAGAGAGAGAGAGAGAGAGAGAGAGAGAGAGAGAGAAAACACACATAGTCACAGAGACACATACATATACACATTCAGCTTTTTTCTTTTTCTTTTTCTTTCTTTCTTTCTTTCTTTTTGAGACAGGGTTTCTCTGGGTAGCCTTGGCTGTCCCAAAACTCACTTTGCTTAGCTTTGTTGAGACAGGATTTCACTATGTGGACTAGGCTGACTTTAAACTCACTATGTAGTCCCAGGTTAGGCCCCAAACTCAAGGCACTCCTATTGCCTCTGCCTCCCAACTTCTGGGATGACAGACATGTGCCAGCACACTCGGCTAAGGATCAGTTGACTCCAAGCTAGTTTGGAGTCAGCACTCCCACACTGAAGCGTGAGATGTGGACCAGCCCTGCACACCAGGATTGTGTGCAGGGTCTTGGCAGATTGGAAGTGAAGAGCTGGTCCTAGTCAAGTTTGCTGATACACATCTCGGATCTCAACACCTGGAAGGTGGAGACAGGAGGATTAGAAACTCCACATCATCCTTAGCTACACGGCATGCTCAAACCAACGTGGGCTATGTGACATCCTTTGCTAAGCAACCAAGAGAAAAAAAAAATGCTGGTCTTCCTTTTCTGGTGGTGTGAGAAGGAGGATAAGATGTGTGACAGGTGAGGGTGTGTGGTGGTCAAGAAAGGGTTGGGGCACCTGACTCCAAGTCCACATTCTGAGCAGCCCACTCTCTTCCACTCTCGTTCTAGAAAATTGGTTGACGGATTTCTCCTTACTGCTGCTTGGATCCAGATACCTAGCCACAGAGATGAACTAGAACTGGGTCTGGTAGCACAGGACTGTAATCCCAGGTACTCAGGGGGAAGGGATGGGGTGACAGGAGGATCCCAAGTTCAAGGCCAACCTGAGCTGCACAGTTAGACTCTGCCTTAAAAGAAACCCAAACTTTCGCAAGAAGGAAAACAAAGATAAAGATATGGGGAAATTAAATACAAAGTTTAAGACAAAGAAAGAATCCACTCAGAAGGCTGAAGGGCCCAATCACAGGGATTCCAGAAAACTTGAACTGGGAAAGAAAGGGGAAGATAATTATGTTTTTTAAATGATTCAGATTTTTCTCCCTAGAGCAAAGGACATAAGTTTTCAGGTTAAAAGTCCTGGCCAAGTATCCGTTACAGTAAATGAGAAAAAAATGTGCCCACCTCTCTCTCTCTCTCTCTCTCTCTCTCTCTCTCTCTCTCTCTCTCTGTCTCTGTCTCTCTCTCTCTCTCTCTCTGTCTCTGTCTCTCTGTCTCTCTCTCTCTCTCTCACACACACACACACACACACACAGAGACAGAGAGAGACAGAGAGACAGAGACAGAGAGAGAGAGAGAGAGAGAGAGAGAGAGAGAGAGAGAGAGAGAGAGAGAGAACACAGACATAGTCACATACATACACACATTCAGCACCCTTTAGAACTGGAGGTAAAAGAATCTAACCGTTCTCAGAGGTGAAATGCAAGGGCAGCAGTTCTCAACTATCCTAACGCTGTGCCCCTTAAATACAGTATTTCATGAATGATGACCCCTCCAACCAGAAAACTATTTTGTTGCTACTTCATAACTATCATTCTGCTATTGTTATGATTCCCAATGCCGATCTCTGATATACAGGATATCTGATCTGCGACCTACAGGTTGAAAACCACTGTGCAAAGGACAGAAGACTGGCAGTGATGGCAACATGGCTGCACTAGAAGCTGAGTTCCACACTCGGCCACATACTTGAGCCCGAGTGTAAGGGTGATTTCAGTTACCTTGGCATGTACACGCCACACCGCCTTTGCTTGCTGTCATAAGGAATTACCACAGTGCACGACAGAATCAAGGCAAGCCAAGGGAGGGGAGACATGAGTCTACAGGACTGTGGGCAGAATTACCTTGGCACTAAGGAGATCAGAGGGAAAAGAGAGAAGAAGGTGAGGACAGGGTGGAGGTGGGGGCATTTCAGGGGTTGGCTTGGGACAACTAAGCATTGAGTTAAGGATATGGGAACACAGAGCCAGCTGACCAAGAGTCCTGCAGGTCTGGTGAGGTTGTTCAACAGGGAAAAGTGCTTGCCCTTTAGTCTGTCAGACTGAGTTCAATCCTGGGACCCTACTCCCACAAGTTGTACACACACACACACACACACACACACACACACACACACACACACACGTTTTAAAATAGCAAGTTCTGTGGCCATCAGAACCCCTGGTTTCAAATCTCCGTGAAGCCCAGCTATACTCTTGCCCTCTTAGCTTTATGACACCCCCTTTTTCCTACAATAAATTCTTCTGGCTTCATAGTCTCCCAGTGGATTTTAGCCATTGGCAACCAAGATCTCTCTAGAAAACCTTTTTACTCAAACAACTTGAACCAGCAATTGCAACATTACCCGAGTATTTATTAAAAATGCTGCCTTTGGCCTCCCCAGACCTATTCATCCAAAATCCCCCCCCCCCTTTTTTTCTTCTAGTGCTTGGGATGTGAAACTCAGAGCCCGGCACACATGGGCAAGTACTCTACCAGAGAGCCACATCTCTGGCACACAGAACCTGAGTTTGTTTTTAAATTTATTTATTCTATGGCCTTGGATTCATTCTGTACCCCAGGCTGGCCTTGAACCTTTAATCCTCTGCGTTAGCCTCTTTAGTAGCTGGGATTAGAGGCCCAACCTGGCATAGTTTTAAGTGTCCGATACTTTTTGAGGTTTGAGGTTTAGTGCTGCCTGCACTGGTGACTCCAGAATTGACACCAAGTTTTCATGATGACAGACATTCAGTGGTGGAGTGTGTCACTGCTGAATAATGTAAGATTCCAAGGATACCATAAAGGACTCTCATATGTAAAAATCTGGAGCCCTGGGATCCTTCTCCTCCTCCTCTTCCTCCTCCTCCTCTTCCTCCTCCTCCTCTTCCTCCAGCTCTCCTCTTGTACAGCACATGGAAGGCTGAGTTGGAGCATCCTCTTGCCTTTGCCATCTTTAAACCTCAGCTTCTGGGCTGGGCAGTGCTGAAACACACCTTCAATCCCAGCGCTTGGGAGTTGGATCTCTGTGAGTTCCAGGCCAACCTGATCTACAGAGTGAGTTCCAGGACAGCCAGGGGTACACAGAGAAACCCTGTCTCAAAAAAACCAAAACCAACCGACCAAACAAAAACCCAACCCAAGCTTCTAATGTGCTCATGTTAGAAGGGGGTGGAATCCACGGCACAAAGACCGTGGCTGACTGCCAAAGGACCTCAACCAGGCAAAGTGGGAAGCAACTGCTCCTGCCAAGAACGGGGATAGCATTTCCTGTCCCACCCCCGCAGGGGCCCCCAGCCTCCTTTCTGTCCCCTTCTCCTTTCCCCTAGTCTTGTAGGCCGCAGGTTTCTGCCTGAAAAAGCAATCAGCAGCGGCTAACTCAGGCTGTCACTTTCTGCCAACTTTCTGAGCACAGGGGCAGAAGGCTCTCTCTGCCAAGAAGAGAGCTTTAGCGCAGCACCCCAGCCTGTGGCAGTAGGATGTTAACAGATGGCGGTCATTCGCTCACAGCCAGTTGCCACACCTGAGAGGCGATTTTGCTTAGGGTTCCCAGTGACACCTGGCCTGACCAACTGACTGCTTCCTGGCATAAAACTGAAGCCTCTGCTGATACAATGTACGTTCTGTTGTGTTCTTGCTTTAGCGCTGTGGCTCAGGGCTGTTATTGGACTCCTGTGGTCCAGGGTCTCCTGGAGCTCCAGGACAGCATCGAGCTTGCTAGGTAACTGGGGTTGCGGGTGGAGGGATGCTGGGTAAGATAACTGAGGACTTTAGATCTCCCCACCTCTACCTGCCAGAATGTCCAGCAGAGTCAGGTGTTTGGGGTCAGCTATCTGTAGCCACACCAGCATGCTGCCTTGCAAAGCAGGTGTAGCACACTGTTTCTCAGACTTTGATGGATGTGCAGATGTCCCAAGGACTCTGGTTCTGAGGGCTGGAGAGTTGGCTCTGTGGATAAGAGCGCTTACCACTCTTTCACAGGACCCAGGTTAGGTTCCCAGCACCCACGTAGGTGACTCGGAACCACGAAGAGCTCCAGTTCCAGGGTGTCTGATGCCCTGTCTGACCTCTGTGAACACCAGGCACGTATATGGTGCGCAGACACATGTGCAGGCAAAATGCCCTTTTGTCTAGAAACAAAAAGTATAAAATGGGCCAAGGGTATGACTCCATAGTGTAGCATCTGCCTAGCATATGTGAAGACATAACACACACACACACACACAGAGAGAGAGAGAGGGGGGGGGAGGGAGAGAAGGAGGGAGGGAGGGAGGAGAGCAGAGATGACAGAGAAACACAGAGAAAGAGCAATCACTATGTGCTAGGCATTTGTAAAGTATATATTCTAGGCCGGGTGTGGTGGTGCAGGCCTTTAATCCCAGTGCTCAGGAGGCAGAGGCAGGTGGAACTCTGTGAGTTCAAGGCCAGCCTGTTCTACAAAAGGAGTCCAGGACAGCCAGGGCCACAGAAACCCTGTCTCAAAAAAAAAAAAGAAAGAAAGAAAGAAAGAAAGAAAGAAAGAAAGCATTTATTCTAACTCATTTAATTTTTAGAACAACTTGGGGGTGAATGTAATTAGTCTCCATTTTACAGGGAAAGCTGAGGTATAAGGAGAGGGGACCGTGTGCTGGTGTCCTACGACAAGACACTCGAGAGGACTGACTTAGAGGAAGAAAGATTGACTGGAGTTCACGATTTCTGAGGTCTCGGCCCACCAGAGCTTGGTCTTGTCACACTGGACGCATCACCGTGAAGTGCAAGCGTCGCAGGACTGGAAGCACAGCGAGAGCAAGGGGCCAGGGTTCCACTGTCCTTTACAATGACTAAACTTTGGCCTGGTGGTGGTGGCGGCGGCGGCGGCGGCGGCGGCGCACGCCTTTAATCCCAGCACTTGGAGGCAGAGGCAGACAGATCTCTACGAGTTCAAGGCCAGCCTGGTCTACAAAGCCAAGGCTACACAGAGAAACCCTGTCTCAAAAAACAAAAACCAAAGCAAAACAACAACCAAACGTCTTGTTGCAGATTCCACCTCGTCAACGTTCTGCTACGGTGGACTGAGGACTAGGCCTACCACACGGGGCCTTTGAGGGGCTGTTAAGACCCGAAGCGTTACCCCAGTAGAACTAGGGTTCTGATCCAGGTCGTCTGGCCCCAGAGCTCCTGCATGTTAACCAAGGTGCTCAGTCCATGACACAGGAGCAGTACTGCAGGCAAGATGCCAACAGCAGCTCCCACTAGTGAATCCCACGGCAGTCTTAATTAGCAGCTTGTTTTCAGCTAAGTAACTCAGAGGCCATATGGGATGGGGGGCAGGAACGGAGGTGTCATCCAGACCTGGTGACACAGGCCTGTGATACCAGTTACTTGGGAAGCTGAAGCAGGAGAGCCACACTTCTAAGACCTGCCTGCGCAGTTTAGTGAGACAACAGTGTCAAAACAAAGAGAGAAAAAAGGGGCTGTGCAATGGGAGAGCGCCTTCATGGCATAGCCAGGATCCTGGATTTGAATCCCCAATACCTTGGAAAACAAACAAACAAACACCAGAGGTGATGGGGGCAGAGCTTTGGCCCCACTCATGGTAGGTACTGGTGCTGAGTGAACACTGAGCACCTGGACACCTGTCACATTGTGGGTGCCTTCTAGCTCTGTCTTCCTGCTGCCCTGTGCAACCTCAGGCAGGGTCCTGCTTCTCACTGGGTCTCTGTGTTCTGAGAAGCAAAGAGGACCAGGCGCTACAGTGACTGTGAGCTGCCGTGCAGCTAAGGATGGAAGCTAGGGCTAGGTTAAGTGTTCTGCCACAGCTGTCCCCAGCTCCCTCCCCTATCCTTTTTTCTGCCTGTTTTTCTTCTCCCTGCAGTAACGGGGGATTGAGACCAGCATCTTGTTAAGAAGCCTGTCTACCAGTGAGCTACACCCCAGCCTCTTATTTTGTTTTAAGTAATTGATCTGAACAACGCTTACCAAAGAGGTACCACGGGTGCAAACAAAACCCTACATTGCACACCAGAGGCCACGGAGGCGCACACAAGCTGCCTTCCCCTTTGTAAGAGTCACGGGCAAGTGTTCTTTTCCGCTTTGTAAGCCCTTTTTAGTTGAGTAAGGCGGACACCCTCTCTTTCCTCCCCCCCCTTCCTCCTTGCCTTTCCCACCTTATTTATTTTCTTTATAAGTTCTTCCTATTGAGCCCAGGCTGGCCACAAACTTACAACAATCCTCCTGTCTCAGCCTCCCAAGTACTGGAGTTTTCAAACATGTGTCACCATACTCAACCTTCCTTTTTTGTTTGTTTGTTTGTTTGTTTGTTTGTTTTTCAAGACAAGGTTTCTCTGTGTGGCCTTCGCTGTCTTAGACTCACTTTGTAGACCAGGCTGGCCTTGAACTCACAGAGATCTGTTTGCCCCTGCCTCCTGAGTGCTGGGATTAAAGTTGTACGCCACCACACCCAGTTAACCTCCTTTTTTTCCCCCAATAAAGGAAATGATGGGTGAACATGAAGGTTATACCATTCAATTATAGTCAAAGAGTGTGACCCGCAAGACTTTTTTTTTTTTGTCCCCACCTCTCTCTCTTCCTCTTGACGTCACTGTAGGCCTTAGCACACTTTGACCTATGGTACCCCCTGGTACCCCCTCAGCCTGTGTGTCCATTTTCCCTGTCTGACAGGTGCAAACATACATTTAGAGCCGAACTCCCAAAGACACAGACAGGATCAACACCATCAGGTGAGTGCATCTGGGCCCTTTGGAAGCTCTGCTCTTTTGCCTAAAGCCTCACCTGGCACATAAGCAAAGACAGCTACCATAGACAGCATGACTCATGGCCCTATCTGCTGACTCCAGACCTCAAGCTTTTGCCCCACCATGTAATTACCGGAGAAGAGGAAGTGACTGAAGATAAAAGTGACTCTTCTTGCTCATAGAAAGGGGTCAGAGGACACAATGCTCTATTTTCTGGTTGTTGTTCGTTATTTTTTGTTTGTTTGTTTGCTTGTTTATTTACTTATTTATTTTAGCCACGGTCTTACTACATAATCCAAGCTGGCCTGAAACTAGCAATCCTCCTGCTTCAGCCTCCCGGATGCTGAGATCAAAGGTACTACCGTGTATTTGCAGCCTAGCTTTCCGTTGGATAGGCTCCACAGCTGCATACAGCAGGCACTATGCTAGGAGCGCAGCTCAGTGGGAGAGCACTTGCCTAGGCAGGCACCCAGCCCGGCTTTGCTGGCAGATTAGCCGCCTGAACATTTGTGCTCGCAGCTGCAGGCTGCAGGCGGGGTTGCCAGGCAAGGATGCACGTGTGAGCGTGCACTGTGGAGGAAATGACACAAGCGCTTGTTTAGCAGAACTGGGCCACGACTGGAAGAACCACAGCGCAGATACTCTGTTCTTTAAAGAACTCTGTGCTATCAAGTTCACTTCTGTAGTCTGGCCCAAGAACTTCCTTAAAAAAAAAAAAAAAAATAAAAATAAAAATAAAAATCTAAGTTAGATAGGGGAAGGAGCATCTCTCGATTGCTTCCCCCACCCCTACCTCCTTTTTGAGACAGGGTCTCACTGTGTATCCCTGTCTGGTTTGAACTCACTGTTTCGACCAGGTTAGCTTTGAACTCACAGAGATCCACCTGCCTCTGCATCCCAAGTCCTGGGATCATAAGCGTGTGCCACCACATCTGAGGCCTGTCTTAAAACGCCCTCAACGTGCAAAAGGACTTTTGAAATCATTTAGCATAAGTAACTCTGGCCACACTTTCTGAAATATTTCTCTGTTCTATTCTTCCTGTGTCCCACATATTTCCTCCCAATTAACTAACAATAACCTGCTTCTGAGGCTGTGGCCAGAAGACACAAACGCTTCTGGGGCTTTCTTTCTTTCTTTCTTTCTTTCTTTGTTTGTTTCTTTCTTTGTTTCTTTGTTTCTTTCTTTCTTTCTTTCTCTTTCTGTTTATTTGTTTGATTTTCAAAGAATAGTTTCTCTTGTTACACAGAACCCTGGCTGTCCTGGACTCACTTTGTAGACCAGGCTGGCCTTGAACTCACATAGATCTACCTGTCTCTGCCTCCTGAGTGCTGGCATTAAAGGCATGCGCCACCATGCCCACCCTTCCAGGAGATTCAAGGCACCCAGATACTTGGGATCCCTGCAGAAAGTTGTTCCTCAAAATCTATTTGACTTTATTTGTAGGATAATAGAACTTTTGGCTGGACACAGACCACCCAACTGATAACACCATTTTCCACTCTTACGTGCCCGCATGACCAAGATCTATAAGTAAGAACTCAGAAGGAACAATCGTGTCCTTACCAGGGATGTGTTGGGGGCTAGGAGATAGCTAAGTGAGTAAAGTGCACATGGGAAAACAAAACTGAGAGCTCAGGGCTGGAGGGACGGCTCAGTGGTTAAGAACACTGGCTGTTCTTGCAGAGGACCTGGGTTCGGTTCCCAGCACCTACATGGTGGCTCACAACCATCCCTAACTCCATTTCCAGGGAAACTAATACTCTCTTCTTACCTCTGTGACGCACTAGGAACACACACACACACACACACACACACACACACACACACACACACACACACACACACCACTCATAAACACAAAATAAAGTAGATAAACCAAGAGAGGAATTGTTGGAATGGATGTGTTAGACAGGCCCGGGGAAAGAAGCCACCATGTTGGTCTGTACGCATTAGGTCCTTTTATGTTCCCCGTAGTCAAAAGTAACAGAGACCTTTCCCAGCCCAGTAAGGGACCCATGCCTCTGCAGCACACCCCTCAGCACACGACAAGTTCCCATGCTCGCAATTAAAGAAGGATTCGCATGGAGCTAGGTGGATTAGTAGGTTGATTCCTCAACTAATTGGGCTTGGGATGGGTAGGCCAATGACTTTTCCAGGAGATGCTAAGTGGGCCTCGGGAACCATAGAACTAGGGGAGAAGGGGGGGATCAAAAGCACCAGGCAAAGCAGACCCAGGAAGATTAGTGACTTGCCCAAAGGCTTGCAGTTCAAGAGGCAGACCCTGGACTGGACCCCCAGGCTCTCTCTTCCCCTGCTGTCCCTGGCCAGCCTGTTTGGGGCCACATTCCAAGACACCAAGGAATCCTCCCCCCACCCTCCCCCCTATGCTCATGAGCCAACTCCTTATGACACCTATGTCAAACCTGTCATTCCTGTGTCACCTGTGAAAAACACAAACTGTTTCTCTCTAGTCCTAATTTATACATTAAAAATAAATAAATAATATGCACTTTTTTTTCCCCTACAGGAAGAGTGATGTCTGTACCTCTACAGCGGTGTGTCAGGTGTTGTGTGTGGCAGTCTTCTGAGCACTGGGCAGGAATGTGAGAAACTCTGGAAAGAGCAGAGCCAGGGAGGAACCCAGGCTGGCCTGGCTGAAGAGCGGTGTCTTCCCACAGCACGAGCTTGCCTCCTAAAGGTCTATCCTGATCTTCCTGCTTTCCTCCACAGCCCTCTGGTCAGCAGGGCTTGATTGGAACTGCCAGGGCTTGACCCAAGGGACATGGCAGGGGTGTGTGGTGTGTGTGTGTGGTGGGGCGAGGTGGTGTGCCGGGTAATACCCATGGGAGGCCCAGCAGATGACACTTTCTCCCTCACTGCCTCCTCTTAGGCCAATTCCCCCTTGCCTATGGCCACGTCACCTTCTTCCATTCCCAGAAGTCTTTAGTGCCTGTGCTAAGCATCTTTCTTATCCTCACCAAAGGGCTGCTTGGTTGTTCCTCCCCATGCCACTTTGTCCACAGAAATCATCTGGTTAGCTTATTTATTTGTTTTTTTTTTTTTTAAACCACACAGAGAAAGAAACAAAGGGTTCTCAGCTCAGGCCTCAGCTGGCCTGGTTTTGAGCTGTGTTTGTACCCAGAGCTGACTGTCTGTCTAGCTCAGGTTCCCAGAGGCCTGAGGGCAGGACTGTGTCTCCACATGCTGGGTGGCAGGTAGCGTGCACTGTCAGCTCTCCACGAAAAACAAACAGCTGCCATGCAAGACAAGGAAGCTGCAAGGCTTAAGGGAGGCTCCTGGGAGACTGACAAACGCAGGCTTGAGATCCTGACCTCTGCCAACACCACAGAGACCAGGTGCAGAGGCCCTGGTGACGGGCTCTTTGAAGAACCAGGGACAAGGAGTTCCAAGGAATATACAAAAGCAGGTGGATGGCAGATTGGCTTCTGACTTCATCATGAGTCCTAAAATTAACCTGTAGTGTTTCTTCTTCTTCACTCTCTTCCCCTCCCCTCCCCCCCCCCCCAGTGAGTGGTTCTCCAAGGAGAGCTGCAGGCCCCACTCAGAAGTGAAATCAGAAACTCTAGGCTTAGATTGAAAGTTGGGGGATAAACAAGAGCATGTTACCCTCACCAAAAAGAGGCAGAGTTGTTTTTTTTTTTTGTTTTTTTTTTTTGTTTTTAAGTATTCAGGCCTTGGGAAGAAGTCCCATTATTTCTTTCCTTAAAGAAACCGGACATGGTGGCGCACGCCTTTAATCCCAGCACTCAGGAGGCAGAGGCAGGTGGATCGCTGTGAGTTCAAGGCCAGCCTGGTCTACAAAGCGAGTCCAGGACAACCAAGGCCACACAGAGAAACCCTGTCTCAAAAAACAAAACAAAACAAAACAGAACAAAAAACCAACCAAACAAAAGAAACTGATTAGCTTTCAAAGCCCAGCTCACCTGCCTAGCCTTCCTTCCTCAGGCTCCAGAGGCTAAGGTCATTCCTCTTCTTTTTGTTTGTTTTGCTTTGTTTATTGAGACAGGGTTTCTCTGTGTAGCCTTGGCTGTCCTGGAACTCACTCTGTAGATCAGGCTGGCCTTGAACTCAGAGATCTACCTGCTCCTGCCTCCCGGGGCTGGGATTAAAGGCGCCACCACTGCCCAGCTTCACCCTTGTTCTTAGTTCTTGGTTCATTCCACTATGTGGTAAACTGTAGGCCAGCCTGGGCTAATACGAGACTCTGTTGACAAAGAGAAAGAGAAAGGGAGGGAGGGAGGCGGTTTGGTGGGGTTAAAGTTCTTTGGAAGCCTGTGGATTAGTTGGAGGACATTTAAGCCTGGAACGCCGGGGCCACACTGTCCTTCCCACAGCACTGGAAGACCTCGGAGCAGAAACCAGAGGAGGAGAAGGAGGCAACAGCAGGAGTAACACCCTGGCCTCCAGGGTTAACTGTGGCAGGCTGCACAAGCAGCCAGGCCACGCTCCTCTCACTCCTCCAACCCTTGTGGTCTATGCCTCCAGGTTCCTGGCATCCCGTAGATGAACTGTGAACTTTGTGTGCATATCCAAGGGTTTGGCTTGGGGAGGACACAAGTCTGGATCCTTTGGTGGTGCCAGTCCAAAGACTGGGCCACTGAGATGGATCAGTGGGTAAAGATATGACAACCCAAGCTCAATTTCAGGATGGAAGGAAAAGACAGACCTCCACACTCATGCTGTGGTACATGCACCACCACATAAGAATAAATTGTTTTGAAAAGTAATAAAATGAATAATGGTGCTATACTATTGTTGTAAACTCATTTTTAGCTGGAGGCAGAGGACAGCCTTTAGGAGTCGGTTCTCTCCTTCCATTATCTAGGTCCTGGGGATTGAACTCTGGTTGTTAGGCTTGGTGGCAAGCTCCTTTAGCTCCTGAGCCATTTCAGTGGCCCTTTTGTTGTTGTTTTGTCCTTAAGATTTATTTAATGGCCGGGCGCAGTGGTGCAAGCCTGTAATGTCAGCACTTCGGGAGGCAGAAGCAGGTGGCTCTCTGTGAGTTCGAGGCCAGCCTGGTCTACAAAACGAGTTCCAGGACAGCCAGGTCCACACAGAAAAAATCCTGCCCCGCCCCACTTGCCACCCTCTCCTTCCCAAAGTATTACGGCGACTAGAGAGATGGCATAGCAGTAAGGAGCACTTGGGTTTGGTTCCCACCAGCCACATGTCAACTCACAACCAGGTGACTTAATGCTTTTTTCTGGCCTCTCTGGGTACCAGACATGCACAAGCAGGCAAAACACCTATACACATGAGGTAAAAAATAAACAGAAAGTTAAAAACTATTACAAACACTTTGGTGTCTCCAAATAGGAGAGAAGCCAAAGACGTCAAGAACGCACACTTCATGGGCACGGGACAAGCCACGCTGCCAACTCATAAATTAGGTGCACAGCAACTGGGAGGGTGAGGAATAGGGTGCCATTCCTCTTTCTTGGGCTTTTAAGATTTGTCCACAATGGATTGAACTAGAAATTATCATAATGAGTGAGTTCACCCAGAAGCAAAAAGAGTCAAATGGTATATACTCACTTATATCGAGACACTAGTCCAAGGGGTTCGTCCCCATGAAAAACTTTACCTACCAGGAAAGTGGGTCAGAGGGGAGGACATCCTATTGAAACTTTAGGTGTGAGAAGCCTGGGAGAATGAGGAAATAGAAGGATCCAGAGGGTCCTGGAAAACTACAGGCGGGTCTGGGCCCTGGGGTCCTCCTTAAATTATGGCATCAGCCAAGGAAAATATAGGCAGTAAACTTCGAACCCCTACCCAGTCTAGCTGATGGACAGGACATTCTCCACCGTTAAGTGGAGAAGGAGATCTGACTTTCACACAAACTCTGGTGCCCCATATTAGGCCATGTCCCTTGGATGGGGAGGCCTGGTGGCACTCAGAGGAAGGATAATAGGTCACCAAGAAGAGACTCGATACCCTATGAGCATATACAGGAGGAGGAGGTCCCCCTCAGTCACAGACATAGGGGAAGGGAGAAGGGGGGAGAAGCGGGAGGGTGGGAGGAATGGAAAGATACAAGGGATGGGCTAACAATTGAGATGTAATATGAATAAATTAATAAAAATTTAAGAAAAAGATTTGTCTACAATGGGACACCCTTCTGCACTGCCTTTGAAGTGACCTAGTTGTAGACCAGAGTGCCTAGGTAGGCCAATAAGGGATGAGGAACGCCTAGGTGATTGCCTACCTGGGTGTCTGTGGTACTTGCAAAATCCAAACTGCTCCATTTCTTTTCTTTTTCTTTTTTTGTTTGTTTGTTTTGTTTTGTTTTTTGATACAGAGTTTCTCTGTGTAATGGTCCTGCTGTCCTGGACTCACTTAACCAGGCTGTCCTTGAACTCACAGAGATCCGCCTGACTCTGCCTCCCAACTGCTGGGATTAAAGGCGTGTGCCACCACGCCTGCCTCAAACTGCTCCATTTTGTTAGACTATTCTTTCCCCCTAACCTCAGCAGGGTTGGTGTAATGATGCCTAACTTGAAGTAAAAGAAAAAGGAAAACACTAGTTTAAAAAAAATGACTGCTTTGTTTGCATCTTAAATGTCCTGTAGATGCCCATCTACTGAAGGTTTGGTCTCTAAGGCACTGTTGGGAGGCAGTGGAACTTTAAGGGGACCTGAGGCCACTAGGGCATACTGTTGAAGAGGACATTAGGACCTCCCCCTCTCCTTTCTCCCTCTGCTTCCTGCCTGCCGTATGGTAAGCAGCCTTCTCCTCCACATACTCTTACCATAGTGTTCTGAGTTGCCACAGGCCCAAAGCAACAAGGCCACGATCCCAGAGACTGGAGAGCTGGCTCAGCAGTCACAACCACCAACTGTTCCAGCAGAGGACTTGAGTTCAGTTCCCAGCACCCACACTGGGTGGCTCACAATGGCCTGTAACTCCAACTCCAGGGGACCCGACGTTCTCTTCTTGCCTCTGCCAGCACCTGCGCTCGTAGGCACATATTCCCGTGAAGATACATACACAAAACTTTTTTTAAAAATCATAAAAATCATTAGAGAAAATAATCCTTTTTTTAAAAAAAAGGATTTTTAAAAATTAATTTATGTGTATAAATGTTTTGTCTACATGTATGTATGTGTACTGCATGCATGTCTGTTGCCTGCAAAGGCAGAAGAGGGTGGTAGATGCCATGGAAATAAAGTTACCGAGAATTGTAAGCTGCCATGTGGGTGCTAGGAACTGAACCTAGGTCCACTGTAAGGACAGAAAATGTTCTTAACTGCTGTGCCATCTCTCCAGGCCCAATCCCTTCTTTCTTGTAAACTGCCTACTTTAGCTATTTTATCACAATGACAGAAATGACAGATTAACATAATTGCATGATAGTCAGAGTGTGTTGTCCCTGACAGACACTTGCTAGGCCTCTGTCCTTGTAGCCGAAGCGCCCACATGCTGAGAACTTCCTGCTGACAACTACCTCCCTGTCTTTATCACCCTAAACTGCTTCCCCCTGCGCATTTGTCTTCATACAAGCCAGTGAGGCGGCGTCCTGGCCAGAGCACAGCTTGTTTTTTTTTTTTACTTCCCAGGCTTGTAGTTAGGGGAGTGTGGGAGTCTCGTGGGATCCTGGAGATGAAAGCCCATTGGGCTCTGTGCCTCTTGTCATGGCTCCCTGAGCATCCACGGACAGCTGTGCACTGAGGGGTCACCCAGCCAAGAGCTCACCAGGGTTCACTGGGCATCCCTGACTGCAGCTCGCTGCTCTGTCTGCATCAGCAGGTTTTCTGTTCTCTCTGCTCTTTCCTCAGGATGTTCTGATTTCTTCACCTTCGCCTTCCTCATTTAGTCAGAGAAGTTGGGCAACCAGCATTAGGCATTAGGCTGCGGGGTCATGACCCTGCTTCCTAGGAAAGGGCTCTCCTACAAGGTCACTCTGTAGTCACTTGTTTAGCCCCAAAGGCCCTGGCACCCTGGTTCAGGTCCATGCCCAGCTTCCACGTGGAGGCTGGGCTGGGCTCTGGCTAGGCGTGCAGGCTCTGAGGTCATCTCCCTAAAAGAAACCACTGGACCAGCCTTAGGCTAGCCTGTGACCTTGAAACCCCATGTGACGGAGTTCAGAATATGGCTCTTTATCTCACAGAGATGTGAAGATTGAATGTGATGATTTGTTTAAGTGCCTGGCTTGGCAAGTGTGGGCAAAGTAAAGAGCTGTCATCCTGGGCCTATCATCGCCCTGTGGAGCCAGGCCTGACAGCCTCCCTCGGATGCTTCTAATGCCTCCAGCAGGGCCTCAGAGCAGCTGCACTCTCAGCAGGGCCTGGAGACAGTGTGGAAAGTCACCCGGGGCAGTGATGGACTGACTGACTGACCTCCTAAGGCAGAAGCAGGCTGTGGGACAGAGGCCTTGGCTCACCTGCCTAAGGATCCCTTTACTTTTCTTCCTTCAGTTCCAAGGATGGAAAAAGTCCACCTCAGGCACCATTTCCAGCCTTTTCCAGAAGAATCTCTCTCTCCCATTCTGGCAAGGAGCCTGTTTCCGGCAGGATGTGACTTGTGTGTCTCCGAGGCCTGAGGCTGCAGCCTGTGGCCCACCCCCACTCGCTCCCAAAGTAAACCACATTTTATCCTTCCAGACCCCAAGTTGAGGCCTGGGGCTTTGTGAAGAATCTGAGAACTCTAGTCCTCAGAGTTCCCTTATCCTAAGCCTGCCGCCTCCCTGACTACGGCCACTCCCACAAAAACTATCAGAAGAGGGCTAGGGTTGAAGTGCAGTGCTAGAAAATCAGAAGGAAAAGCAAGCCAGCTGGACTCTCCCGGTTCCTCCTCCCACGGCCCCTCTTCCTCAGACTGTGCTTGTGGGGAGGAGTGGGATGCCACCTTGCAAAGGACCTCCAAGCTCTCCATTAAAACAAAACAAAACAAAAACTCTAAAGTAGAGATTCTCAACTTGTGGGTCGAGACTCCCACACAAGGGTCACACATCAGATATCCTGCGTCTCAGATGGTTACATTACGGTTCACAGCAGTAGTAAAGTTACAGTTATGAAGTAGCAATGAAATAATTTTGTGGTTGGGGGCCACCGCAACATGAGGTACTAAGGCTGGGCAGTGGTGGCTCACACCTTTAATCCCAGTACTTGGGAGGCAGAGGTAGGCGGATCGCTGTGAATCTGAGGCCAGCCTGGTCTACAAAGCAAGTCCAGGATAGCCAAGGCTTCACAGAGAAACCCTGTCTTGAAAAACCAAAAGGAAACAAAACAAAACAAAACACAAGGAGCTAACTGTATTAAAGGGTCGCAATGTTGGGAAGGCTGAGAGGCACTGATCTAGAGTCGTGTTTGCATAGCATTATGAGGTCTTCCTCATAATGGCCACTCGGAGATCTCTGGGTAGCACATTGTGAACCCTGGGAAGGACTGAGTTTGTTCCCAGTTTCTGGGCTGTTAGTTCACAAGCCAATCTGCCAGCTTGCTAGCCAATCTGATCTGCCTCTAGGTTGCTTAGCAACCTCTGACATCATCATCTGCCACTGTCACAGTGTGTACCAGAGGCACCAGATATAAAGGACCAATTATTTGGCTGGCTCTCTCTTTCTCTTGCAAGTCTCTCTAAGGGGTACCTCTCTCTCTCTCTCTCTCTCTCTCTCTCTCTCTCTCTCTCTCTCTCTCTCTCTCTCTCTCTCTGTCCCTCTCTCCCTCTCCCTCCCCTGGCCCCTGCTGCCTGTCTGTACGCATTCCCTGTCAGCTTCACCACTGGGTGAAAGGACAGCCCAGTCATTCAGTCACCAGCCGTGGTGCAGGAGGAAGAGCCCGGCCCGCACAGAGGACAGCTGTGAGGCTCAGCTGCTGCTTTTGTTTTCATGTCTGTCAGTGGCCGCATCAAACCCAGAGCTTTGAAATGCCAGACTGCTGAGCTATCACCCCTGCCCTTTGTGCGGATTTGGGTTTCTGAGAGAGAATCTTACTAGGCAGCCTGGGCTGGCCTCCGACATGTGACAATCCTCTTAGCCTCATCCTCCCTAGTGCTCAGTATGTGCTGCCACACCTGGCTGGGAATTTTAGAATGAGCAAACAGATGTACAATCATTCCTGGAACTGTAAAGGACAGGTAACATTTTCAGATGGTGGTGATGGTGATGATGACGGTGGTGGTGGTGATGATGGTGGTGATGATGATGATGGTGGTGGTGGTGATGATTCAGTGAATGACCCGCTCTCTGGTGGTCTGAAAGGGATGGCATACTTCCCAAAAAGGTAGGGAGACTCTAGTTTCCTACATTAAATGCCAAGCTCATCAGAGGCTCCTTCTGTCTAGGGCACTCTGTTTAGTCAACAGGCCTGTCTGGTCCTGCAGGAACTCCTGGTTGGATAATGCTAGGGGTCAATCCTGACCCTCGCTGGGGGTGGGAGTGGGGGTGGGAGTTCTGGAAAGGAAGCATGCTGTTCTGGAACTTCAGAGAAGCTTGGGCTGTGGGCTGTTAGGGCAAGAAGAGGTTTGATGCCAAGTCTACATTTCATGGATGAAGGAGCAGAGGCTCTGAGGGAAACATAACTTTAGCCATCAGCGTGGGTTGTTGAACGGCACTGTGCCTCAGGGGCTAACCGGTCACAATGGCGAAGTCTGGGGCTTCTGTGTGTTTGCGCTGCTAGATCGGGAACTCTCCTGTCTCTCACACCAGACTTTCTGTCTCTCTTTGCAGAGAAAAAAATGGCTCTTGACCTCTACGGGAGCAAAAGGCAAACACACTTGGTACCCATGAAACCTTGAGTGCTCAGCAGCTATGTACAACCTCCTCCATTGCTTACCTTTAGCCCACTACAGGGGCCCAGGAGGCTTTAAAAGGCAGAGCTGCCAAAGCTTTAAAGAGCCACTCTGCTCCACAAGTGCCTTGCGCAGGTACGAAAACCTGCCAGACAGCGGCCCTGTGCACACAAACCATCCCTCCAAAGCCAAGCTTCCTGACAAGACAGCAAGCCAGATCCCAGTCAGGAGCCTCATGAGAGGCAGAGTGACTCAAAACAGTCCAGGAGGGAGGAGGTTTGTCAATACACCCTGGCTTTAACTCAGTGAGCATTTGTTAGGTGGTGAGTTTGTGCTCAGCCTACACCTGTGATGGGGAGGGGGGTAGGGGGGGAGAGAACCAGAATACATTTAACACTTGATGGCGCATGTACACACGCACACACAACTTGCTGGGGCTTTAAGGCTCATACGAGTGACAGAGAGGAAAGGCAGGAGCTGTGTTAAAAGCCAGAGAGAACATGTTCCAGAAAGAACTCAGGCTGGCTGCAGATTGACTGCTGAGAGCTTAGTAGTTGGGAGTGGAGTAGGAAAAAAGGGCCTTCCAGTGGTCAAGAGCATTGTGAGGCACCTTTTCCCTGTGCCTAGTCCCAAAGGAAAGTTTCTTTCTTTCTCTCTCTCTCTTTCTTTCTTTCCTCTTTCCTGCCCTCCTCTCTGTCTCTGTCTCTTTGTCTCTGTCTCTCTCTCTTCCCCTTTCTTCTTTCTTGTTTTGAAACTGGTCTCTCTATGTAGCCCTGGCTTTCCTAGAACAAACTATGTAGACCAGGCTGGCCTTGACTCACAGAAAATCCTCCTGTCTCTGCCTCCTTAGTACTGGCATTAAAGGTGTGCGCCAGCACCCAGACAAGAGGGGAATTTTAAAGACTGCTTCCCACCACTGGCTTGAATGTACGACGTGTCCTCCTGACCCTGGGAGGTGCGGCAACCATGCTTTTGCAGCAGATAGCGTCTCCTGAGACAGCCCAACACACGTCTGTAAACTGTGGCTGCATTCAGAATGATTCCTTGGGCAAAATCACGTAGTCATTAAGACAAGCCGGGAATCCTGAGTCTGGCATTAGCGGTGCCATTTCAGGGTCTGGCTTTGGTCTGAACTTTAGATCATATCCAGACTCCTTTAATAACCGTGCGACTTTGTCATTAACCCATGCTTCAATACCCACATCTGTAAAGTGAAGGTAGCAATATCCCTTAGCTCACAGGCTTAGAGGAAGGACTGAGTGAGGTAAGGTTAACCTCCAGATGCTCTGCTGTCCCAGTGACATCATTGCTTTGTGCCGCTCTTGGTTGCCAGGGCCTGGTATGGTGTGTGGTTTGTTCTCTTGCCCGACCATTGACCAGATCAGGCAAGCCTGAATGAGCCCTTTCTTCCCTCAGGTGCCCTATGGATACCTTTCAACTCAAGGGTGTGGGTGGGGTGAGAAGGGACCAGGATGTCCTTTATGTAGTTGTTGTCAAAGCCTAGCTGAGTTAGGGAGATAGCCAGGAAGCTGGGTGTCACTCTGCCTCAGTAAGCTTTATTAGCTAGTACACAGTTTTCTTTTCAGTAGAGAAAAGCAAGAGATGGCAGCCTAGGGCTGTAAACTCAGTACTGGGGGGAAGGCAGGAAGACAGAGATCCAAGGTCATCTTTGGCCATCTTTGAGGCCAGCCAAGACTCCCTCTCAGAAAACCAATAAAGTAAATAAATAATAAATAAATAGTGAAGACCAATGGCTCCTACTTTGTTGAAAGAGGATAGGATCCTACAGTAGAGATGGGGGAGGGGTCTCTTAATTTAGACATACACTCAAAATTGCCTCTGGACAAATAAATAATGCTTTCCACACAATAGATGCTGTGTTCTTTTTCACACACTCAGGGACGTTGTTAGACATTACATTTTAGATGAATGCATGGTAGCTCCTCAGCGGCATGCGCTTTTCATGTGTGGATTCTTACGATGCAATTATAACTACTTGCAGGAATGTAAGGCTGAGTTTGAAATTTTAAAGAGGCACTCCAAAGTTTGGCACCCTCTGCATCACATGAAGGGCGCATTCCATCTTTCCTGCATCAGTGCTCCCCATACCACCCTCAAGGAGGAGCACCCTCCCCTGTCAGCTTAGTCCTCCTCTTGACAAACAGCAGCCACTGGCTTAGGCTCCATGTGGCCCTGAGAGCAGAATGGAAGGAAGGAAGATGAGGTTGCAAGACTAGTGTCTAGCAGAGAAGGACATTTCTACCTGAAGGCTTCAGAAATCTCAGGGTTCTCTCTCTCTCTCTCTCTCTCTCTTTCTGTCTTTCTTTCTTTCTTTCTCTCTTTCTCTCCTTTTCTTTCTTTCTTTCTTTCTTTCTTTCTTTCTTTCTTTCTTTCTTTCTTTCTTTCTTTCTTTCTTCCTCTCTCCCCCAAGACAGGGTTTCTCTGTGTTCTCTGTGTAGCCTTGACTGTCCAAGACTCGCTTTGTAGACCGGCCTGGCCTCAAACTCATAGCAATCCACCTGCCTCTGCCTCCTGAGTACATGCCCCACCATGCCTGGCAGAGCTGCCAACCTTTGTTTTATGGGTTTAAGATTTACTTATTTTATTGTCACATTATAGATGGCTGTGAGCCACCATGTGGTTGCTGGGAATTGAACTCAGGACCTCTGGAAGAGCAGGTGGTGCTCTTAACCACCTAGCCAAGAAATCCCACGGCTCTATCCATGGAAAGGTCCTTTTGAAAAAGTGACCACTCACATCACTGTACTGTCATGGTTGCCTACCACACGTGTTAATGTACAGTACATAGGAAATGGGAGTAGTTAGAATGTCCACAAAGTCCCATCCTCAGCCTTGAGGAAAATGTGTTTTGTTTTGTTTTTAACTGTTCAGGAGATCATATCACAGACCCTTTCAAACCCCAGTAAAGGTTCTGGACCGTCACACCAACTCCTAGGACACAGCCATCCCACCATTGGCACTTATCATCCAGTTCCAGGAGGCACACTAACCCTGCAAGCCACGTGACCTCTGTAGGGAGTTTTGGACCCTGAGATAGAAGTGTTTGTATTTGAGGAAATACCTTGACTTCATTTTCCACAGATAACTTTATAAGCTCCAAACTTCCCATGGGATCTAGGAGTGTCATTTCCCAAATGGCTATTGCTGGAATCCCAGGTTTTGGAAGGACTAGACTGCATGAGCTAAGGTGGAGCCTAGCAGGGGTAAACTGAGCTTCCAGAGGCGAGTGAAGCCAAAAGAGAAACAAAGAAAACAGAGTCTATTCAAAATCAAGACTCCTTTCTGTCCGTGCAGTTTTGTAACGGGTGGCTTGGCAGACTTTCAAGTCCTTGAAATGGAAGTTACTCCCACTTTGGGGCAAGATCCCCAAGCTCCCTCCCCACGGCCCACACCTGCTGGCAACACTCCTTTCACCTCAGACCCCTGTGTAAAGACACCTTTTCCTAGGCCATCCTCCTGCTGAGCCCCTGCTGAGCCTTGTCACCAAAGCCTGAGTGTAAAAGCCCAGAGACTATTTACCCACTTGGACCTGAGCTTAGTGGATTCGAGAGCACCTACCATTGTACTTAGTTTGCATCCAGCAAGTGTCCCACGGTGAGTGAGAAAGCATCAGGTGTGAAGGAATCAGAGGAAAACCCGGAACAGGTTTACCCTGAACAGGCAATCCAGGCCAGTGGGCGATTTGTACCAGGCAAGGGAGGCAAATTCCCCAAATACCAGGATGTTGAGCAATATTCAAAGAATGAAGTTCATTGCTAATCCAGCCCTTCCTCTCCCCCACCCTGTACTCTGTGTCCCATCCTTTTCCTCTGCTGATGCCACTGTGCAAATGACTCATTGTGTCCTGTAAGCTTCCCCTGCCTCGGCTTCCTCACACCTGAACCCCACGGTTGCTGAGATGTCTTTGCAGTTGTGTCAGCGTATGAAGGTTTCTACATATTCAAGTCTCTCTGCTTAAGTATTTCATTCTGTTATTTTGATTTCTTTCTTCATCTTGCAGTGATGGGGACTGGGCCTAGTGTGTTCTCCATGCTAGGAAAGTGCACTACCACTGGACCATACCCCCAGCAATCCATCTTCTCCATCTGAGGTCACTGGTTTTTGTCCTGCTATAACTTCTACTACAGTTCTAGGCTGTAAGGCCTTGCACACGCTAGGCAAACACTCTACTACTTAGTCAAGCCAGCCCCTCAATCTTTAAAATTAATATAGCTAACAAATCATTATGGGACTCTAATTAGGTTTTGGTTTTGAGTTTTCTTTGTTTGTTTTTTCAAGACAGGGTTTCTCTATGTAACAGCCCTGTCTCTTCTGGACTCACTCTGTAGACCAGGCTGGCCTCAAACTCACAAAAATCCATCTGCCTCTGCCTCCCAAGTGCTGGGATTAAAAGTGTGCGCCACCATGCCTGGCTAGGTTAGGATAAAATGAAATAGGGAAAAATTAAAATGTACTAGATCCCAGTATAGAGGCAAATATACAAATGGAGTTTTGACTGGTTTTAAGGCGATTGCTGTCTTCCAAAGGCAAAGAACATACAAACCCATGGCACAGGGTAGAAATCACATAATATATGTTTGCCTTACCTTAGTAACTCCTCCATGCAGGAAGTAACATTCTAGCTGGACATTATGATGGGTAAAAGTTGGAGAGGAAACAAGGAAAAGACCTTTCAGGTGGAAAGAAGTCACGAAAAGAGCCTCGCGAGCAAGAGAGGGAATCACGTTCAGGAGAGCAAATCATTTTAGTTGGCAGAACCTGAGACCTGAGAGCCAGGTGGTGGTCACGCACACCTTTAATCCCAGCACTCACGAGGCAGAGGCAAGTGGATCTCTGTGAGTTCAAGGCCAGCCTGGTCTACAGAGTGAGTTCCAGAACAGCCAAGGCTACACAGAGAAACTCCATCTGGAAACAAAACAAAACAAAGAAAAAAAATGAAGAGAAAGGGCTGGAGAGATGGCTCAGTGAGTAAGAGCACTAGCTGCTCTTCTGGAGGACCAGGGCTCTAGTCCCAGCAGCCATGTGACAGTTCAAAACTCTCTGTAACTAATCCCAGGAGACAACACACATTCTTATGGCCTCTGCAGGGACAAGGTATGCATATGGACACACATACACATGCAGGCAAAATACATACACACACACAGAAGTTGAAACACAGAGGGTGAAATACCAGGGTAGGGGCAGCTAGGAGATGACCTTGAGAGTAATCTGGGGATCTGTACAATGTTTGCTGTGCAAGCATCAGGACCTGAGTTTTATTCCCAGCAACGACATAAAAAGTCAGGCGCATCTATTGTACCTGTGGTCCAGCTCTGGGGAGACACAGACAGACAGGGGGCTCCCTGGGGAGCCGATCTATCCAGTCAATCTAGCCAACTTGGAGAACTCCTGTCTCAAAAACCAAAGTGGAGGACGGGAGAGATAATTCATTGGTTAAAAACACTTACTTCTCCTCCAGAATTTGAGTTCAGCTCCCAGCACCCACATCAGGAGGCTAACAACTACCTGTAACTCCAGCTCAAGGGCATCTAATGCCTCTGGCCTCTTACTTTTTTTTTTTTAATTTAAAAATTATTTTCAAGACAGGTTTCTCTATGTAGCAGCCTTGGCTGTCCCGGCCTTTTTTGAGACAGAATCTCTCTTTGCACTCCTGGCTGTCCTGAGACTTGCTAGGTAGACCAGGCTGGCCCTAAAACTGAGAGACCCATTTGCCTCTGCCTCCTGAGTGCTGGGATTAAAGTCATGCACCATCAGACCCAGCCAACATACATATAGTTAAAATTATTGAATATAGGACTGGAAGCCAGGCATGGTGGCACACGCCTTTAATCCCAGCACTCAGGAGGTAGAGGCAGGCAAATCTCTGTGAGTTCGAGGCTAACCTGGTCTACAAAGCAAGTCTAGGACACCCATGACTACAAGAGAAACTCTGTCTCGAAAAAACAAGAAAGAAAAAAAGGGGGGGGAAGGAAGAAAAGAAAGAAAATAGGACTGGAGAGATGACTCAGATGTTCAAAGCACTAGATGGTCTTGCAGAGAAGACTTGGGTTCAATTTCCAGCACCTACATGGTTGCTCACAACTGTCTATTACTCCAGTTCTGACACCAACTTGTGGCCTCCAGAGACTATGTATGCATATGGTGCACCTACACATATGCAGGCAAACACGCAAGCACATAAAATAAAAACAAATATAATCTTTTAAAAGTAATAAAAATAGGGGCTGTAGAGGTGGCTCAGAGATTAAGGGCACTGACTACTCTTCCAGAGGTCCTGAGTTCAATTCCTCGCAACCACATAGTGGCTCACAACCATCTATTATGTGATCTAATGCCCTTTTCTGACCTGCAGATGTGCATGCAGGCAGAGCACTGTATACATAATAATAAATAACTTTTAAAAATAAAAATAAATTATTAAAAACAAGCAAACAAAACAAGATAGAGGGAGATCAAGGAAGACACCCAGTGTTGACCAGACAACCACTATTGACCTATGGCCTCCACAGGTGCCTGTGCCCATATGTAATCTAACATATATACAACAGAAACACACACACACACACACACACACACACACACACACACACACACACACACTGGGGGTGGGGTGGCCTGGGCCTTTCAGGGAATCTCTGAAGGGCACATGGCGTGTATATTTCTGTTTGAGGCAGGCTGTTTCTATGTAGCCCAGGCTGGCCTTGAACTTGCTATCCTCCTCCTTGTTTAGTGGAATTGCAGGCATGTAGTAGCATGCCTGGCTTGATTATAGGCCTCTGAGCAGAGGAAGTGCATAATTACGTGCTGATCGTAATGACTGGATCTTAGAAAGACTGGAGCATTCTGAGATGGTGAGATTGGAGAAAAAAGTGGAAACACAAGCCGGCCTTTGGAAGAGGCACTAAAAGAGGGGACTTCAGCAGGACCTTTTCCAGCAAGCTACTTCTAGCCAACTCAATTGAAAGGGGCCTTAGCTTATGCTCTCAATGGTCCTCGTGACTGACTCTGTCTCAGAAGACAGGGCAGCATGGCTTTAAGGAATAGATTTTGAGGTCAGATGAACCAAGCATTAAAGGACAGACAGCGCCGAAGCAAACTCACTGCCCAGGACCTAGCGTACATGAAACGGGACTGATACAAAGTCTGCTGAAACACTAGACAGAGGCCAAGGATGGGTAAGTGACAGTTGGCATGACAGTCATGACCTCATGATTCATGTTGTAGCTGTGTGTATATAGCACTAGGGTCAGGGGCTGATGGCATGTGTGAGGCCTTGGGCTCCATCTCCAACACTGAAAACAACCTCCACTAAAACCATCTCCCTGTTAAGAGTGCTGATGAAGGGCAGACAGCGCTTCTCCCTTACCCCAGGACCAACACTCGGTGCCAGCTAGGCAACCGATAAACATAAATGAAACGATGGCTTATGCACATGTGTCTGTCCCCAGGAAGGAGGCCTGACATTTCCTTGCTCCATGTGCTCCTTCTGCTCCCCAGTACGGTCCCTCTAAGTTGGCAGGTGTGATGAGAAAAACACCAAGGCTGGATGAGTCTGTCCTCAAAGCAGGGCATGAAATCCAGCTCCAGGAAGCATTTGGTGCTCACTGTTCCAGTAGGTGTTAATCCGAAGTCACCAAGGCCTGTCCCTAACTGGACAAAGGCCACTATGCAGCTGTCTTTGCATACAGCCTACCTGATATCTACCCAGCTGCCTTCAGGGTAGCTTTGGCCTAGACCAGTGGGTCTCAACCTTCCTCGTGCTTTAATATAGTCCTTTGATATAGTCCCTCATATAGACTTTAATATAGAGTTTAAAATAGTCCCTCATGTTGTGGAGACCCCCCCCCCCAAGCATAAAATTATTTTCATTGTCATTTCATAACTGTAACTTTGCTACTATTATGAATCATATTGTCAATAGCTGGGTTTTCTGATGGTCTTAGGTGACTCCTGTGAGAGGGTCATTCCACCCCCCAAAGGGGTTGCGACCCACAGGTTGAGAACCGCTGCTCTAGATTGCAAACTAGATTTGTGAGGGGGGCCGTGGAAGCTAACAGTTACTACACAGCAGAGTGTAGGAACCTGGTCTCCAAGTTTCACCCTCCTTCCTTTCCCAACCCGGACTCCTCATACCCGCCAGGACCAGTGCCGGAGACTGGGCCCAAGGTTTTTTGACAACTGTAGGCTTTCTCTTTTCAATTCTTTGCCCATAAGTGAGAAACCGCAGACAACTCCGTATCCCTGCTGCCGGGCCTTCTAGTCAAGGCATCTGTGAATATGAACTGAGTTTCCCGGTCCAAAAGCCACCTGCCTACAAAGGCAGGGACACTCTGCTGCATGGCTCCTGAGGAAGGAGAGATGATGTCTACCGAGACATAGGCTTCCTTCTAGTTGGGTGAAAGGTGGAACCAGGAGAAAGACAGCGCAGTGGTAGAGGATGAACAGTGCCCAGGCTGCCAGCCCAGCTCTGGCTTTCTCAGTAGCTGACCCTGGACACACCTCTAAGCTCAGCTTTAAAGTGTTTGTTTCAAGTGCTTCCTATAACACAGCCCATAGCAAGCTATTATTATTATTGAGTTAAAAAGTAGCGTTCCACCTGGCAACTAGACCATCCATTTAGACTTTTCTCCCCATCTCTTTAGATAGTAAGCTGCTCCTTCTCCTTCCCCTCTTCCTCCCCCCCTTATTTGATTTAATAAAGTTTTTTTTTCCCAAAGTTACAGCTGCTTGAACCTGCTCATGCATCATCACCAGCAGCTGGGGCGTCTCCACCCTTTGTGTTCCTGGTGTAAAGTACTTGGGTTCTGTGCTTTGAAACCAGCTTGGTAAGTCCTTTACTAAGTAGCTCCTGAAGGGCCGCCCTGGCCAAGGAACCTCGGATCTTCAGTCTCAGAGCCCTCAGCTGTGGTAACAAGCTTATAGCTTGGGAACTTCCTTAGAGGGTTTATCTTATGTGGCTTTGCCAAACAGGACTAGATTGTTGAGCCTGTTCTGAACTTTGCCTTTGGACCATTTCTTCTTCTTGACTTTGCCACCAGACTTATTTACTGGGTCTTTGTCTTTTTTGGTTGACTCTCTGGCATCTTTATTCTTCGAGTTGTCCTTGGACGACAAAGAGTGGCAACAACCACTGAAGCCTCACTAAGATGTCAAAAACAAAACAAAACAAAACAAAACAAAACAAAACAACAACAAAACAAAAAGACAACAAAAACCCAACTTCCTTTCTTTTTCTTTTGAAACAGGGTCCCTCTGTGTAGCCCTGGCTGTCCTGGAACTCACTCTGTAGATCAGGCTGGCCTCCAACTCAGACATCCATCTGCCTCTGAGTGCTGGAGTTAAAGCATGTGCTACCACCCCCACCCCAGCTCTTTCTGTTTTTCCACTAGCATTTTATCGTGTTGGACCTGTCAGTAATACAGCACGTTGTTTGTATTATAAGAACATTTTATCTGTAAATATAAATATTGAGCTTACTAATCCAATAAACAGACTCTAAGTCCAACATCCCTCTTGTGTGAAAGGTATGTTTTTATCTTAACTATTTTATAACGTGCATGTACAAGAAGCTGCTTATGTCTTGAAAGGAGACAGCCAGCCATTAGCAAGCGCAGAAGCCACTGAGGGTGGAGCCCCTCCCTCAGGATCACCTCTCTTCCCCATCTCCCATTTTTCCGAATAATACTCACAACTTGAAAACTGTTATGGTCTGAGCTTTATCTCTGGTTCTGGGTGGAGACGTAGCGACCCAGTCTATCCTAAAGATTATGACGTACAAGTTATTCTTCCCTCCTCAGCGGCTGCATTACACTGCTTGTCTTCTTCCTTCTGTCCTGCCTCTCTTCCTTTCATACTTTTAGTCTCTCTGTCTCTCTCTGTCTCCGTCTCTCTCTCCCTTTCTGCTTTCCCGCCTTCCTGTCTTCCTGTCTTTTGCTTTTCTTTTTAGGAAGGAATGAGCGTAGGGATATAGAATGGCATTCTGTAGCCCAGGCTGACCTTGAACTGGAGACAATCCTCCTCCCTCAGAACCCCAAGTGCTGAGATTACAAGCATCCACCACAACGTCCAACTCTGTCTCTTCTCTTGTAAATCTGCCAACCGTCCCCTGTGTCCTACAATTAAGCAGGTGTTCGTGTTCACGTTTTGAGATTATAATTCATTCCCTCTCTAATTTCTAAATGAAAGGAATAGACAAGCAGGAGACTTATAACGGGGGGCGGGGGGCGCAACGTGAGCTGTGCAGTCAGGGAAGGCTTCAGGAGGGGGTGAGGTTGAGGTGGGATCTCATAGACTGGGTAGGAGGATTCAGATTACAAAGGCCTAGAGTAAGTTACAAGTTCAAGATAGTAGGGAGGCATCCCAGGCATGGGACGTGTACCTGGATGGTGACACCCATACATCAGAGCCTGGGCCCTAACACAAGGCCAGGAGGACAGGGGTGGAGGTGGAACCATAATTGTTGGAACCAACTATGGGCCCAGATATAGGGACCCTTGAGCTGCCAGTCTCAGGCAGCAGGGACACCCCATCCCTTCTATCCTCTGGGCTCCTCTTTCACACCCAGTGCCCCGCGGAGGACTGGCCATGGCAGACAGGGAGCTAGAGCCCTCC